>NC_141879.1:687089896-687397505 GCF_056163025.1 Triticum urartu
ACGACCAGTGCCGGCCTCCCATGCATCTCACGAGGCGGCCTCGCCTGCAACTAGCACATGCAAGTTGTACCTTGTATTTAAAATGGCTGAGTTGGCTAATGGCGGTGAGGGAGGCGGGTCGACAACGCTTACTGAATCAGTGAGAGGGGGGAAGGGGAAGCTGCAAACGGCGGCATACAACGGTAGGGGGTGAAGGCGGGGAGGTTGGATGACAATGAGGGGACTATGAAGTCCTAGAGGGAGAGCGACGGTGAAGATAGGTGCCCTAGCTTGTAAGGTCGGGATTCGGGCAGACACAGGGGAAAGAGATGTCTAGGAAGGAAGAGGACTGTGGTGGCTTCATGACCTCGACGACAGCGGAGAGAAGAGGTGGGGTGGGGACGGTGCGCGACGGGAGGGGAGAGGGCGGGGGTGGCGGGCCTACGATGATAAGGAGGTGGGACGGGAACATTGAGCGACAGGGGGAGGCGGGGGTGGCGACGCGAGAAAGATAGAGGATGAGTCTATGATAGGGACAGGGTAGGGCGAGCTAGGGTTTGAGCATGCGGTGGCTGCCCTTTATATCTCCCGATACGAAATGTCCGTTCTGCACCCAACGATACTACCAATAAGCTCACTTTAACATCGGTAAAAATTTCCGATTGCTCATTCTGATCCGTGAAATGTCCAATGGCCGAGGTTGGTCGGGGTTGAGATCGGACGATTTAGATCGCTAGGGAAGATTGACCGAACCAGAAGTTCCAGTGAATGTGATAGCCTATGTAACTATGGGATCCCGGTCTTAGTCACCTTTCAGCTCCCACCCACTTTTTTTTTGTTTCTTTCCATAGCTCCACATCATATGATTTGTCAACAACTCAGCAGTACTTACATATGGTGCACAGCCGGTCACTTTACCGTTGCGTTTAATTGAGATTATGCTTACAGATGAGACAGGGTAGGGCGGGCAAGGGTTTTAGCATGCGGTGGATGCCCTTTATATCTCCCGATACGAAATGTCCGTTCTGCTCCCATCGATACAACCAATAAGCTCACCTTTGCCATTGGTAAAAAATTCCGATTGCTCATTCTGATCCGTGAAATATCCAACGGTCGAAGTTGGTCAGGGTTGAGATCGGACGATTTAGATCGCTAGGGAAGACTGATCGAACCAGAACTTCCAGTGAATGTGATAGCCTATGTAACTATGGGATCCCGGTCTTAGTCACCTTTCAGCTCCCGCCCACTTTTTTTTGTTTCTTTCCATAGCTCCACATCATATGATTTGTCAACAACTCAGCAGTCCTTAGAGATGGTGCACAGACGGTCGCTTTACCGTTGCGTTTAATTGAGATTATACTTACAGATGGTCTATATACGACACGTTTTTGGTAACTCTGGCTGGCACCCTTGCAATGTCCGGGCTGGCCAATAAATAGTTTCCTAAATTTATTTTTTAGTTGCACTCGCGTAACTGAAAGGCCAGCAGAGAAACTAGGTGTATCATGGATTATTTGAAATATCTATGGAGAATTTAATGGACAACCTTTCGATCACTAAAGAAACCACCGGTGTAGATTTGTTTTCTTTGGCTGGCCAAATTGAGCAAATACTTTCCATAGATTGAATATTTTCATAATTGACTACCCTACACCCTGCCGGATGAGCTATACAACATTTCGCGCCCTACCTATACCTAGGCGCAACGGATACACATTTCGATGGCGTCGTGTTCGCGTGGCAAATTATGACATGTCCCTGGCAGTGTAATACTTGAACTGCTACAGAAGCTGGACAACTTTTCGCACCATTTTTTCATACCAGTGTGAAGTAGCGGGGTGAACGTAATTGAGTGATACAATGATGTTGTTCTATGAGATGCCGTAAATTTTTAACCTTTTTTTGCGGCAAGCCCAAGCATTCTTCATGTGTCGGTGATCTTTCCATACATCCGATGCCGACAGTCATAAAATAAATTGATTTCTTTTCGCGCCAGAACTAACTAGCCGCATAACGGACAGCCGAGTTAAATAACAACCATCACAATTTTACGCTGTCAATGGCGAAGAGCGCGGAGATCAACGAATCGAAATATGCTTTTCCGAGTAGAGAAACAATTTATTTTACGAAGAAACGTGGTTCTTATATTACTCATATCCGTCGAACAGCAAATTGTGCAAGTCATTTGGTGGCAACCTTTGGTAGACCGCAATGCCAGGCGAACGACTATGAGGCCTGAATTTGGTATTGAGGACGCATTGGACATTAATAGATGTGATTATAATCCCTATGTTGATACAAGAATTATTATTTTCCTAAAAAGAAAATTCTTTTGGACCAATACACCAGCCCGCCCTCCCCCTCTCAAATTTCAGCCACCTACCTCGTTTTGGCCCTTCCAACCCTAGCTCCTTTCCTACCGGTGCTTCCTACACTGTCCGATCCATCATCTAGGGCCAGGACAAGGTAACGGCACAGCTGCACCCTTGTGTTCCTGTCCCGTGGATATATGTAGCGGCGACCCCCAAAGATTTCCGCCACCCACAGCCAGCCTCCAGCCACAGCTCGCGTCCCGTCTCGTCCTCGTGCTCCTCCGCTTCCCCATCGATCCGTCATGCTCCGCAGTCGGGCGGCCGGCTCGCCTCCCTGTCTACCCGTGCAGCCGGCGCGTGGCACGGACGGATTACCGGGTAAACCCGCGTCAGTTTCCCGCGTGCTAACTCCAGCCGGCAGGCCGTGACAGCAACCGGCCGGCCGGCGGTCCTCCCCTCCCCGCGATTCGATCCTGACCGCCAAGGTATGGACCGAATCCTCCCCTTGTCTTCTCGCTAACCATCTTTACTTGGACGGAAATTGGGTGGGCGGTCTGGGGCTGACGTGCGTAGCCGGGAAGTGAACTCGATCTGCGGCGGACGGAAATTGGGTGGGCGATAGAGATTCGTTCGCGAGTTGACATAGGTACGGCGGGCGGTTTGGGGGGTTTGGGGCTGATGTGCGTTGCCGGGAACTCGATCTGGGTCGCGGGGATTAATTCGCCGAGGAACGGCCACCCGCTTCGGTGGCCGGATCGTGGAGCGCCCGTGGTACCTACCTACCAGTGTCATCGATCCTGGGGCGGATGAATTTTGGTTTCCGCCTTCCTATTCCGTTCGCTAGAGTTTCCGTCATTGTTTGTTTTCCTTGAGTTGGATCTGTGCAGTGGCTATGCAGCGGGAAGCCGATCCACATTCTTGTCTGGGTCGCAGGACGACGACTCCAACCTGATTCATGGCGTCGGTGTCGTTGAGTGTCAGCTGGGTGTTAGGCTTAGCAGAAAAACTGTTCCAAGTGTGGTTAGCATGTACTACGGAAAGTTGTAGTGAAGCTCGAGCTACCTGGTACTCACTATCTCGGTCGTTGGTTCATCTCCATGTACTAGTACTAGTACTAGTACTGATAGAGTTTCCGTGAGTTGGATTGGATCTGTGTAGCAGCGGGAACTCGATCCAATTCTTGCCTGCCTGCGGTGGCTGGATGAGGTCGATTTTTGTCTGTTGTCTGTCTGAGGTTGCTCGGTCCGGTCCTGATGGCGTCGGGTCCTGAACTCAACCTGATTGATGGCGTCAGTTCTGTCAGATCAGACTGCAGAATCCCTGCAAGCTTTACGCAAGAACACGAAGTATTATCACGTGAACAGCGAGATATATAGAGGAAAACCTTAGAGCCGAGAGAGAGAGATCATTTATGCCGCACAAACTCACGGCTCCTGCTATCTTCCTTTCCTTTATATAAGTCTTACAACGAGTTCACGCCCAACACGGCACACCATCTTGCCCAACACGACGTGACCCTTCTAAGAAGGTTTCCTAACTCAATGCGCTAGATCAAATCACCGTTTTATAAATCAACGGTTTGATAGACAGAATCCGGCTACTTCAACTGGCCCAGTTTTTCATGTCACTCTCCTCGCAACATATCCTCCGGTTTCCACAGGCCCTGCAGGTTTGTACAACTCATTTCCTCTAACTATTTTTTGCTTTGTCATCAAGTCATGATTTTTTATAAACTTTAGCTCCTCCATGCTTCAAACCGTTTCTTCTCTTTTCATTGTTTTTGTTTGCTTTTTCATTTGTGGGGGCAGAAGTAGGTGTTGATGAGACAAGAGAGGAGGTGGCGATTGAAGTCAGCAGCGGGCACAACCGTGATGTGAAGAAGGCAACACTCAAGAGAGCTGCAAAATCGCCAGAAAATGCGCCCAAGTTGAAGAAGATGAAGAAGATCAAAATTGATGCAACAGACGATGCCCCATATACAAGCAGTACTGTTGCACCAAATACCATATTAAGGATCCACCACAAGGCGAGCTACTGTAAGGGTTTTTGTACTCTCTTTTTGTATGTTGAGAAAAAAATTCTTTACCTCTAACCGATCCACTTTCTTTTTTGTAATATGTAGCCCTCCATTCATCAGGATAGGCGGGTTTGATGTTTCTTTCAAACATTTCAGCAACGGGCTCAAAAAGCGTGCACATTTGAACAATGAGGTGATGTCACTATACATTGAAAGTTTCAACATCGAGCACATGTACAGCTCAAGAAAGCCTAGAAAGTTTGCATTCTCGCCGCATATGGCTGTGAGTCAACTACTCTTTCCCCCCTTTTTATCACTTGTGTTTCTGTCCGCAACATTCAATTCTAATCAACAGATTTGTTTTTATAAAATAGACCAAGCTTGCTGTGGAGCCGGATTCTTTTCAGACAGGGTCTTGCATCAAAGATTTCAAAAGGGCATGTGATAGGAACAACATTGCGAATTGTGATCAGGTAAAACATTTTTGTTCTTGCATCAGAGCTATCTTTTAGCACAACTTGCTATGGGTTATTGATTTTTTTTCTTGTTTAATTTTGCAGCTCTTCTTCACTATTGTCCACGACGGGCATTGGGCAGTTGTGGTTGCAAACTTGATGCAAAAACAATTCAATGTGTTTGATTCCAGGAGTGACGATCCTAACTACGTCAGTGTTCTTGAGGAGCCATGTCACAATCTGGTATGGGCGATACACCCCTTCCATCTTTTCTGGTCATTCCTTTTTTCTTTGTATCAATTTTATGTTTGCGGTAGAAATCAAGAAAGATGTCACTGCGTCACCTACTTATATCTCTTCTTTTTTCCCGATATCAAATGTGCAGATAGCAAACTTTAAAACTTTGGTCAGAGAACAAAACTCATGGAAGCACGACCTTGATACATTCATTTTTCAGCCCAGATGGGTATCCGCAACAGTCTACAATGTATTTTATTTATTTTTTTCCTTTTTCCTTTGTTTTCCATGTGTCCATCCATAGAATTTTGCATTTTTTAGGGGAAGCAAAACTCATCTGCTTTTTTGTGCTTTTTTGGTGGCAGGTTTGATTGTGGGTTTTTCGCTATTCTATACATGGAGAATCTGACTGCCAAGGGGATGGATCCATTCAACATTGTATGTCCCATTTTTTTGCTATGCAACACTGGTAGCTAAATATCATGTGTATAGGATTTGTTTGTGCAACACTAGCAGCGAAACATACTCTTTTTGCTAACACCATTCACCAACCCTACTAATGTGTTATCATGTGTATTTTTTTCTTTTGCATCAGGATACGAGGTCGTTGCTCAATTTCTGGACGTTTGTTGCAGCAAAGCTTTTCAAGCACCCGCAAAACACTCTCAACTCAGCAGAAGAGTTCCAGGCCTTGTTGAAGGGGAAAAGGTCATAGACGATGGAGCCCTAGATGATGCCAATCAGGAGGACAAACACCTTGCTAGTTTGTTTAGGCTATTATTGGGTCCATCATTTTCTTTTTTGTAACTGCAACATGTTGCTTGCTATCTCGTTTTTGTAACTGGGAATCAGCTAGTTGATATTACCTATCACCTTCTTTAGTACTCTATGGAACCCAAACTAAAGCATGTGTCATGCTGGGGATGTTCCTTTTTCTTTTATTTATTGAACGTCGGAGCATCATCCATTGCTAAGCTTCACTGTGCTACAGTAGAGATGAATTTTTCAAATATGATAATGAAATGACTACCTTTTTTATTCTTTGTTTTCTTTGCTCACTGGTATACATTTTGTCATTAGTGAAACCTCCCATAAATGCCACTTTAAAATCGTCTTTTTATGTCCACTCAGAAACATGTTGCTCCAGGATTGCACAATCAAACCACTTTATAATCTAAACAAAAAAAATCGTGCAATGTGAATAGACAACCAATGAGCTTGTATGTCTCAAATCCATGCACAGATAACAATCTGAGCTATAATTTTATTTTTTCTGTTTTTGCGTAACATAGATTTTCATGTTTTCACATACAACTCAAATACATCATCAAGTTTGCAAAAAATAGCTTAGAAATGTATCCCAAACATGGGAAATGGAGCTTGAAATGAAAAGGAATTTGCAAAAAAAAACTTTCTTCCTTGTTTCTCTCATCTCTTCCCTAGAGCTTCAGTTGCGATGCTTGTGCAGTTTTTGGAGCATTTTCCATCACAGCTTTGAAATACACACAAGCTGGGACTGCATGACCAACATCATAACAAAACTGGCATGTAGGGGGTGCTGCCGCCGCCTCCATTGCAGCTTTATAGGCTCCACATGTCTGAATATTGTGTCCTTCTTCATGGCAATGCTTACAGCGAACAGTCTGTTTTTCAGCTATTGGCTTTGGCTTTCCTGTTGTTGTTGGCTTCTTCTCTTGTTATTTCGCCTTCTTTTCTTGCTCATCTACTCGTTGCTCTACCAGAGTCTTGTTCCTCTTCACTCTTTCAGTTGGTCTCCCTTTCTTAGGCACGTGAGCCAGGTTTTGTAGCATCTCCAAGCTTTGAAGTTGAGGCAAGTCATCATGCATTGTTCCTATTGCGGCAGCTGGTGGTGTTGTTGGTTCACTCTGCTGTGTTGCATGTTGAGCTGGCAGCGCTCCTCTCCTCACCACTGCTATGGCAGGCTCAAGAACATTTATTGCTTCATCCAATATTTTGTAGGCATCCTCATTGCAATATGCATTTGAGGCAAGCCATTTCAGCCTTCGCACAGGGAGTTGTATTTCAGTGTGTTTGTTCAGGGGTGCCCGAAGTCCAGCAATCACCCAATTCTGGCCATGCTTGTCGTCGCTGCTTCAGACCACCCCTCCAACAAGTATCGCTGCAGAATAACTTGCACATTGAGGTGCACCATCACCCTTATTATGTGGGCACAAATGGGGCCATTATTCATCTCAAAGTAGTGGCAACTACATAGAAACAACCCTTCATCCATCATAACATACACAGAATAGAGCTTTGGGTTCTCATATAAGCTTGATGTTAGCTTGAATAGGAGACCTTGCCCTTGGTACTCAGGGTCTTGGTTGACAATGTAGCCGGTAGACGCTGTCACTTGTTTCTGGAACTTGCCAAAGACATTGCGTGTGTAGTAACCAGCAGCTTGGCGCTCAATGTTGTATCTGCAACATCACAAAAGGAAACAAAGGTCACAAATTAGATCATAACAAAACATTTTTTTCTTTTGGAATTTTTCTTTTGGTATAGAGACGTTGGCCTACCGAGAGTATAGTGGAGGAGCAGTTGTTTCATCAGTGAAGCCAACATTGTCCTCACGATCAAGCGCTATTTCCTGGCACAGTTCATATTGTTGCACAAACCTCCATACAGAATTAGTTGGACGAATCGTTGTTTTGAAATATGAGCTGAGCCCCTGGGACCTGCCTTTCGTGCTCGTGAATGGGAAGAATTGTTTTTTAAGTACGCTAGAGCCCACATATGTCTTGTTCGCCACATGTTCCTCAAGCGTTTGTTTTCAGCAACTTCGAAACAATGGAACATGTGCTGCCATGTTTTCATAAATTCTTCAACCGTTTCTGAGTTGTTGATACAAGTGTAAAACACATCTGCAAACATCTCGAAGTTGGAATCTTCTCTTTGATGAGGTGATCAAAGCATTTTGGTTTATACAAGTTTTTGGAGAATCTTGTATTTACAAGAAAGTGAGAGGGAGCTCTATAGCATTTCTAATATTATATGTGGATAGCATATTGCTGATTGGAAACAATATAAAACTTTTGAAAAACGTGAAGGAATATTTGAACAGGAGTTTTTCAATGAAGGTCCTAGGAGAAGCGGCTTTCATATTAGGCATCAAGATCTATAGAGATAGATCGAGACGCTTAATAGGACTATCACAAAGCACATACCTTGATAAGATTTTCAAGAAGTTTAAAATGGATTAGTCCAAGAAGGGTTTCTTGCCTATTTTGCAAGGTGTGAAGTTGACTCAGACTCGATCAATCCCCAGCGACTACAGAGGATAGAGAAAAAATGAGTGTCATCCCGTATGCTTCTGCCATAGGCTCTATCATGTATGCAATGTTGTGCACAAGACCAAATGTTAGCTTTGCCATAAGTATGCCCAGAAGGTTGCAAAGTAATCCAAGAATGGATCACTGGACAATGGTGAAGAATATCCTTAAGTACCTGAAAAGGACTAAGGAAATGTTTCTCGTCTATGGAGGTGATCAAGAGCTCGTCGTAAAGGGTTATGTCGATGCAAGCTTTGACACTGATCCGGATAACTCTAAGTCTCTAGCCGGATATGTATATATTCTAAATGGGGGAGCGGTAAGCTGGTGTAGTTCCAAGCAAAGTGTGGTAGCTGATTCTACATGCGAAGCGGAGTACATAGCTGCCTCGGGGCAACAAAGGAAGGTGTCTGGATGAAGCAGTTCAGATCTTGGAGTTGTGCCTAGTGTACTGAACCCAATGACTCTGTTTTGTGAAAACACTGGTGCCATTGCTCTAGCCAAGGAACCAAGGTTTCACAAGAGGACCAGACACATAAAGTGATGATTCAATTCCATCTGTGATGCAGTCAAGGACGAGGACATAAACATTTGCAAAGTACATACAGATCTGAATGTTGCAGATCCGTTGTCTAAACCTCTACCACGGGCAAAACATGATCAACACCAGAACTCTATGGTTTTAGATTCATTATCATGTAATACTAGATTATTTACTCTAGTGCAAGTGGGAGACTATTGGAAATATGCCCTAGAGGCAATAATAAAGTAAGTGGTTATTAATATGTTTCCTTATTCATGATAATTGTTTATTATCCATGCTATAATTGTATTGACCGGAAACTCAAATGCATGTGTGGATAAATAGACAACAACATGTCCCTAGTAAGCCTCTACTGGACTAGCTCGTTGATCAAATATGGATATGGTTTCCTAGTCACAGACATGAATTTTCATTTGATAACGGGATAACATCATTAGGAGAATGATGTGATAAACAAGACCTAAACTATGAACGTAACAGATGATCGTATCAAGTTTATTGCTATCGTTTTCTGCATGTGAAGTATATGTTCCTATGACCATGAGATCATGCAACCCACTGACACCGGAGGAATACCTCGTGTGTATCAAACATCGCAACATAACTAGGGAACTATAAAGGTGCTCTACAGGTATCTCCGAGGATGTCTGTTGAGTTGGCATGGACCAAGACTGGGATTTGTCACTCCATATGACGTAGAGGTATCTCTTGGCCCTCAAGGTAATACAGCATCACAATAAGCTTTCAAGCAATGTGACTAATGGGTTAGTCATAGGATCTTGTACTACAGAATGAGTAAAGAGACTTGCCGGTAACGAGATTGAACTAGGTATGGTGATACCAATGACCAAATATCGGACAAGTAACATACTAGACAAAGGGAACTACAAACTGGATTAGCTGAATCCTTGACATCGAGGTTCGACTGATAAAGATCTTCATAGAATATGTAGGAACCAATATGGGCATCCAGGTCCCGCTATTTGTTATTGACCGTAGAGGTGTCTCGGTCACGTCTGCATAGTTCTCGAACCCGCGGGATCTACACACTTAATGTTTGGTGACGATATAATTATAGTTGAGTTGTTTTGGTTGTAACCGAAGGTTGTTTGGAGTCCTGGATGAAATCCCAGACATGACGAGGAACTCCAGAATGGTCCGGAGGTGAAGATCAATATATAGGACCAAGGGAATCGGAGTCCAGAAGTGTTCCGAGGGTACCGGGTTATGACCAGGAGAACCGAAAGGGGTTTCGAGGGCCCCGGCAAGTGTTGGGGGGCTCATGGGCCAAGGGAGGGTGGCACACCAGCCCACTGAGGGTCTGTACGCCCCCCTCACCTCAGCTCATGATCACCAGAGGGTTCTACGACCCTTAGGGCTGCCTCCCCCTTGCTTGGGGGGCAAGGAACCTAGGGGCCACCCAAAACCCATCTAGGGTTGCCCTTATGGCTGGCAGCCCCCCTAGGGAAACCCTAGGGCGCCTCCTCCTCCCCCCTTCCCTATAAATAGAGGGGTAAAGGGAGGGCAGCCGCACCCATCTAATGCGCGGCTCTGCCCTCCCTCTCCCTCGTAGCCATCTTCCTCTCTGTAGTGCTTAGCAAAGCTCTGCTGAGATTCCACTACCACCACCGCCACCATGCTGTCGTGCTGCCAGAGGACTCAAGCAACTACTTCACCATCACTCGCTGTATCAAGGAGGTGAAGGCATCATCAAGAAGTACGTGTGTTGAACATGGAGGTGCCGTCCGTTTGTCACTTGGATCGGGAGTTCGCGGGATGGATCGTGATTGGATCGTGAAGACGTTTGACTACATCAACCGTGTTTCTTAACGCTTCCTCTTAGCGATCTACAAGGGTATGTAGATGAAACCTCTCCTCTCATAGATGTTCATCTCCTAGATTGATCTTGATGAGCATAGGAATTTTTTTGTTTCCCATGCAACTTTTCCCAACAGCAATGTCAACAAGAGTTCGTAATCCTCAACCGGCATTTTGTGGTGCGAGTGGTAGTATATAACATGCTCCGGTTGTTGCATCAATGGATGTGTATGCTCCGCAACAACGCAAGTGACTCTCCATCTCTCCTCCCTAAGCCCAACAATCATGTGTGCCTTACAATCACGATGGAGAATCCTGTTCTTCTGGCGTGTTCTTGTTACATTCATTTCAGCACCAGGCCGCCTACAGGAGTTGCTTGTTTCTGTTGCAACGCTCTCCGAGGTGCTACTTGTTTTTGGTTTATCGGGCTTTCTAGCGTGCACACACCCAAAGACTCGCTTGATCATTATTGCATCCTCTTTCTTCTAGCCTCTCTTTTGGCTGTACTTTCTAGAATATATGTGTGTGTCAAACACCAACTTGAAGGCATAGTCATTGTAGAATTTCTTGGCATCCTCAATTGTGTCAAACACCATGCCAACATAGGGCAGTAGTGGCTGTGATGAAACTGAACGAAATATGCCCTGGAGGCAATAATAAAGTTGTTATTTATATTTCCTTATATCATGATAAATGTTTATTATTCATGCTAGAATTGTATTAACCGGAAACTTAGTACGTGCGTGAATACATAGACAAATAGAGTGTCACTAGTATCCCTCTACTTGACTAGCTCATTAATCAAAGATGGTTAAGTTTCCTAGCCATGGACATGAGTTGTCATTTGATAAACGGGATCACATAATTAGAGAATGATGTGATTGACTTGACCCATCCGTTAGCTTAGCACTTTGATCGTTTACTTTATTGCTATTGCTTTCTTCACGACTTATACATGTTCCTATGACTATGAGATTATGCAACTCCCGAATACCGGAGGAATACTTGTGTGCTATCAAACGTCACAACGTAATTGGGTGATTATAAAGATGCTCTACAGGTGTCTACGATGGTGTTTGTTGAGTTGGCATAGGATTTGTCACTCTGATTTTCGGAGAGGTGTCTCTGGGCCCTCTCAGTAATGCACATCACTATAAGCCTTGCAAGCAATGTGACTAATGAGTTAGTTGCAGGATGTTGCATTATGGAACGAGTAAAGAGACTTGCCGGTAACGAGATTGAACTAGGTATGATGATACCAACGATCGAATCTCAGGGAAGTAACATATCGATGACAAAGGGAACAACGTATGTTGTTGTGCGGTTTGACCGATAAAGATCTTTGTAGAATATGTAGGAACAAATATGAGCATCCAGGTTCCACTATTGGTTATTGACCGGATATGAGTCTCGGTCATGACTACATAGTTCTCGAACCCGTAGGGTCCGCATGCTTAACGTTCGATGACGATTGGTATTATGAGTTTTTGTGATTTGATGTACCGAAGGTTGTTCAGATTCCCAGATGTGATCACGGACATGACGAGGAGTCTTGAAATGGTCAAGACATGAAGATTGATATATTGTAAGGTTATGTTTGGACACCAGAAAGGTTTCAGATTAGTTCGGGCATTTTTCGAAGTACCAGGGGGTTACCGGAACCCCCTGAGGGCTTAATGGGCCTAGATGGGCTTGACTGGAAGAGAGGAGGAGGCAGCCAAGAGGTGGGGCGCCCCCCCCCAAGCCCAATCCAAATTGGGAAGGGGGTCGGCCCCCCTTTCCTTTCTCTCTCTTTTCCCTTCCTTTACCCTCCTAGTAGGACTAGGAAAGGGGGGAACCTACTCCTAGTAGGAGTAGGATTCCCCCCCCCCTTGGGGTGCGCCATAGGAGTCCGGCCGGCCCCCTCCTCCACTCCTTTATATACGGGGGAGGAGGGAACCCCATAGACACACAAGTTGATTTCTTAACCGTGTGCGGTGCCCCCGTCCATAGATTTCCACCTTGGTCATATTGTCAAAGTTCTTAGGCGAAGCCCTGCGTTGGTAACTTCATCATCACCATCACCAGGCCGTCGTGCTGACGAAACTCTCCCTTGGCCTCAGCTGGATCTAGAGTTCGAGGGACGTCACCGAGTTGAACGTGTGGAAATCGCGGAGGTGTCGTGCGTTCGGTACTTGATCGGTTGGATCCCAAAGACGTTCGACTACATCAACCGCGTTACTTAACGCTTCCACTTTCGGTATCAGAGCCAGGTCTATGCGTAGACGTTCGACACACTCTCCTTGCTCTTTGATATTCTTCTCCTAGATAGATCTTGCGTGATTGTTGGGGATATAACTATTTACGTAAGCCTCCCAGGAGGGGCCGGGTTCAGCAAAGAGAAGACCATCTGAAGCCCAAGACCAAGACGTGAAGATGGTGGTTCAGTAAAGGGTCTAGTGGCCCACAGACGATTTATGGCCCATGGTGATAAACCGCCATGAGGGCGCGACTTGTATTGTAAGGTAGAAATAACTAGTCACCGAGCCGGACACTGTTTATGAGCCGGCCGGGACTCTGTAAGCCGTAGGGTGTCAGCCCGTGTATATAAGGGGACGACCCGCTGGCGGCTTAGGGAGAGAAGAAACAAGAGATCGAGAACCGGGCATAGCGTATCTCGCTCCCTGGTCATCGAAACCTCAAGCAATTCCATCCCAACTAGACGTAGGCCTTCCTTCACCGTAAGGGGCTGAACGAGTATAAACCTCGTGCGTCCTTTGTCCCGATTAACCCCTTTAAGCTTCCTAGTTGCGGTGGCTCCACGATCAAGTCCTTGCAAGACGACATCTGCCGTGACAATTCCACGACAGTTGGCACCCACCGTGGGGCCAGCGCACGGTGGATTTGAGTTCTTGAAGGGCAGCTTCGAAGGGCTCAAAGGATACGCAGTTGGCCGGATGACCAAGAGTCGTCGCGGCAAGATCTACATCGACGACGAAGGCTGGGGCCCCGACGCCGGCTCAATTGAGTACAGCTACCGGGTCCCCTTTGGCAGAATTCACGTCTTCATCGTCCGGATTGGTGAGCCGGGCCCTGAGCCGGATAGCTGCACCGACCTCGTCGAGATGGCTCAGCGTGCGAAACCCGCCCGAGCTCAACTCGTCGTGAAAGCGTGCCTTTGTGGGTTGCATCCATGGAGGTGAACTTCCTGAAGGATCTGAAGTTGATGGTGAGCCGGCCGTCCTCTCTGACGGTGATTCGTCCGCCGGCTCAACAGATTCGCTGTATCAAGTTCAAGATGGTGTGCTTGGGGGCTGTTCTGATGGCAGCACTATTCCAGACATCTTAGAGTCGCCAAACTGGGCAGGAGTCTTCATGGCTGGTACTCAACCCGGCCAAAACTCTACGGCCTCAGCGGCGATAATGTCCGGGTTAGGAGCAGCCGGGGCAGGAGGCCCCGTGCGCTCACCGGCTCAGGTGCTGATGGATCTCATGGATAAGCTTACGGCTTTGTTAACTGTTACAGTCATCCCTGTGAACCAATCTGAGCATGAGGCAGAGGTGGCACAGGTTCGCAACGAGATCGCTCGGGTCAAGGAAACCTTAGCAGCTGAGGACACTAGATTAGCAGCAGAGCGGGCGGCTTTGGACGTACGAGTGCAGCAACTTCAGGCAGAGGCCTTGCAGCTCACGTTGAGCTTAAACGCATCTAATGAGGTAATGAGGAGGAGACATCAGAAAACTCAGTCCCGTTTACCTCAGAATTATGATCCTCGGAATCTCTTTGCTACACCCGGGGCCGGCCCAAGTAACCCGCCAGGTGCGAATCAGCTTATTACATCCGGAGCAGGAGGTCCAGTCCAGCCTCAGGGGATGGCACCTCCTCACGGCAATATGGCACCGCCCAATTATGTACCAATACCACAGGGTCACTTCTCCAACCCCATGGAGAACTTAATCGCAGCATCAACACATTTGGCGGCTCTCCCAGTAGATGGGGATGATCCGACAGCGGTGGAAACCCGGAAGATCAGAGAACTTGTCCAAACAGCCCTGGCTCAGCAAGAAACCTACTCCTACAGCAGGGATTGGATTCACTCGACTCCTCCGCCCTGGTTAGCGCCGCCTTGTCAAAATTGGAGCCCGAGTTACAGTAGACACATGGAGTCAGAGGCCTTGTCAAGTAATGCTCAGCGCCGGAACCAGCCCAGCGGGTATAACCCGGTTCAGGATCGGATACGTCAGGAGGACGAGCGGGCGGCTTAGCTAGCGGCTCAACTAGCAGCCCAACAGTACTCACCGGCTTACCTGACGACTTCCGTTGAAGCGGGAGTTGCTACTAGAACCGGAGGAGTTCCTTGTCTGGTACCGGCTCTACGTAATGTACGTCTGCCAAAGGATTTCAAGGGACCTCGGAAGGTGCCGAATTATACGGCCGATTTGCAGCCTCGGGCGTGGATTGAAAGTTACGAGATGGCTATGGAGCTGCTGGAGGTTAGTGATGAAGCGATGGCTAAATATTTCACCATGATGCTGGACGAAACGGCCCGTTCTTGGTTAAAGGGTTTGCCACCCAACTCCATTAGTTCATGGGCGGAGCTAAAGGCCCGTTTCATCCAGAACTTCAAAGATACTTGCAAGCAGTCTATGTCAATTATGGATCTGACAAATTGTAAGCTGGAAGAAGGTGAATCTACGACTCATTGGGTGCACCGGGTCAAGGATATAATACATTCGTCTGACAAGATGGATGCCGGCTCAGCAGTTCTCATGCTGGAGAAGAATTGCCGCTTTGAGCCTCTGAGAAAGAAGCTGGGGCGCCTTAAGCGTGATTGCAACGATATGGGGATGCTGATGGAGGCTTTAGTCAAGTATGCCAATTCTGATAGTACCAAGGATCCCGCGTCTGATGAGGAAAAGACAGGGAAGGGAAAGAAGAACGGTAATGGAAAGGGTCAGCAGCATAACCCGGCGAGTCAAGGAGGTAATGAGCGGAAGGCGGACGGTAACCCGGAATTTGTGGCCAATGCACAGGGTAACAATCAGAAGCGCAAAGGAAAGCCACCCCGGTTTGGTGGGTCAGGTCCGTCTCTCGAGCAACTACTCAATGAACCCTACCCGAAACACGGCACCCGGGAACGACCAGCGACTCATTTATGGAAGGATTGCACAATCATGAAAGCTTTCAAGAATTCTAATACATTTGATGGCAATCAAGGCCCAGGCGGCGGCTCAGGAGCCGGCGGCTTTCAAGGCCTGGGCGGTGGTTCAGGATCCGGTTTTCAGGGAAATCAGGGTGGTTATAATTAGTAGCAGTCTGGTCAAGGAGGTCAGCAGTAGCAGCAGTCGGGTTATCAGAGCCATCCAAAACAGTTAAACCGTGGGCAGTATCACGTGTTCACCACAAGTTTGTGTAAACGTGATTAGAAAGTTCATAAGAGGATTGTGAATTCTGTTGAACCGGCAGTCCCTCGTTACTTGAGGTGGTCGGGACAGCCTATTGTCTGGAGCAGGGAGGATCACCCTCCACGGGTTGATAATCCGGGTCAACTGGCCCTAGTGGTGGCACCGCAGGTTGGTGGTTATAAATTTACTAAGGTGCTCATGGATGGAGGTAGCAGCATCAACATCCTCTATTACGAGACCTTTCGGCGCATGGGCTTAACTGACAAGAATTTAAAGACTTCCAACACCGTCTTCCATGGAGTGGTGCCCGGTAAGTCGGCGTATCCTGTGGGGAAGATTGAGCTAGAGGTGGCCTTCGGAGATGAGCATGATTCTAGGGCGGAAAAGTTAACTTTTGAGGTGGTCAAAATCAAGAGTCCATATCATGCTTTGTTCGGGCGGCCGGCCTATGCCAAATTCATGGCACGGCCGTGTTATGTTTATCTACAGCTCAAGATGCCGGGTTACAAGGGTACCATCGCTGTGCACGGAAGCCAAAAGGTGGCCCTGGAGTGTGAAGAAGACGATGCGGCTTACGCTGAGTCTGTCTGTGCAGTAGAGGAGCTCAAATTTCATCAAGATAACGTTGACCTGGCATATATGACTTCTCTCAAGAAGCCGACTACGGAGCATGACGCGGCCATGAAGTTTAAATCGGCTGCAAAGACTAAGCTTGTTGATTTCACTCCGGGCGATTCAGCTAAGCAATTCAGCATTAGTGCCAACTTGGATCCTAAATAGGAAAGCGCGCTCATCAAGTTCATCCATGAGAACCGGGACATCTTTGCATGGAAACCTTCTGACATGCCGGGTGTACCGAGAGAACTCGCTGAGCACACTCTTAATATTGATCCGAAGTATAAGCCAGTCAGGCAGTTTCTGTGGCGATTCAATGAAGAGCGACGAAAGCTATAGGAGAAGAGGTCGCCCGGCTCTTGGCGGCTGGGTTTATTGTTGAAGTTTTTCACCCGGAGTGGTTGGCTAACCCGGTGCTTGTACTCAAGAAAAACGGTACCTGGCGGATGTGTGTGGATTACACGGACCTAAATAAGGCTTGTCCGGCTGATCCTTTTGCTCTCCCCCGTACTGATCAAATCATTGATGCTACGGCAGGTTGTGCACGTTTGAGCTTTTTGGATGCTTATTCTTGCTATCATCAGATCAAGATGGCAATTAAGGACCAGGAGAAGACGGCATTCATCACCCCGTTTGGAGCCTTCTGCTATGTGTCTATGCCGTTTGGGCTCAAGAGTGCCCAGGCAACTTATCAACGGTGTGTACAGAATTGTCTTCACAATCAGAATGGGCGCAATGTTCATGCTTATGTGGATGACATAGTAGTGAAATCCAGAGAGGCGGAAACTTTGATATCTGATCTCAGAGAAACCTTTGACAATCTCCGGGTTTACAAAATGATGCTTAACCCGGAGAAGTGTGTATTTGGTGTGCCTACAGGCAAGCTTTTGGGATTCTTGGTCTCAAACAGGGGCATCGAGGCTAATCCGGAGAAGATTAAGGCAATCACTTCTTTGGCTAAACCGGCATGTATTAATGATGTTCAGCGATTGGCGGGTCGTGTTGCCGCTTTAAGACGGTTCATAAGCCGGTTAGGTGAGAAGGCCCTACCGCTGTACCAATTGATGAAGAAGGCAGACACCTTTGTTTGGAGTGATGCTGCTAATGCTGCTTTTGAGGATTTGAAGAGGAAGTTATCTGAGCCGCCAGTTCTTGCGGCTCCTGTTGACAAAGAGCCTTTGCTGTTATATGTGGCTGCTAATTCACGAGCCGTCAGTGTGGCAATTGTGGTAGAGCGCAAGGAGGCTGGTAAGGAACATCCGGTTCAACGCCCGGTTTATTATGTCAGTGAGGTACTCATCGAGTCAAAACAAAGATATCCTCATTGGCAGAAACTTGTTTACGGGGTGTTCATGGCAAGCCGGAAGCTGAAGCAATACTTCCAAGGTCACCCTATCACTGTGGTAAGTTCTGCCCCCTTGGGAGACATTATTCAGAACAGAGAGGCTACAGGACGAGTCGCCAAATGGGCCATCGAACTCGGGCCTCATGGTCTGAAGTACGTACCGCGCACTGCCATTAAGTCTCAAGCTTTGGTGGATTTCATCAACGACTGGACAGAGCTACAGGCACCTGAGGAGAAGCCCGATAACACTTATTGGATTATTCAGTTTGATGGGTCCAGACAGTTGGAAGGCTCGGGGGCTGGAGTTGTATTAACTTCCCCTTGAGGTGACAAATTTTGTTGTGTGCTCCGGCTTATGTTTCCTTGCACTAACAATGCAGCTGACTATGAGGCCCTGCTCCATGGTCTCCGGATGGCCAAAGGGATGAACTTGAGCCGGGTAAGATGCTTAGGAGACCCAGACCTTGTGGCTCAACAGGTGTCAGGCAAGTGGGACTCTAAAGATCCCCTCACGGCGGCTTGCCGTCGTGAAGTTGATGCTGTGGCTGGATATTTCAAGGGTTACATAGTGGAACACATTGATCGAAGGAAGAATGAGGCGGCGGATGCCTTAAGCCGGCTGGGGTCTCAGCATAAGCCGGTGCCGCCTAACACCTTTCTTGATGTTTTGCATAATCCTTCTGTTAAGTTACCTACAGAAGAAGATCTGGCAATACCAGACCCGGAGGCACAGCTGGTGGCGGCTCTCCACGTTACCCCGGATTGGACAGTGCCTTATTTGGCTTACATGACCCGGGGAGAGTTGCCTGAAAATGAGACCTTGGCAAGACAAATCATCCGGTAGTCCAAGTCCATGACAATTGTCAATGGCGAGTTACATCATTACAGCGTCACTGGAGTGATTCAACGTTGCGTGTCACCTACAGAAGGTCAGGAGATCCTTCGTGAGATTCATGAAGGTGATTGTGGTCATCACGCCGGCTCAAAATCTCTTGTGGCCAAAGCTTTCCGTCATGGGTTTTATTGGCTGACGGCTCATGCTGATGCGGAAGACCTGGTCAGTAAATGTGACGGATGTCAGAAATTCTCACAACGAGCCCATGTGCCGGCTCAAGAATTGAGGATGATTCCAATTACCTGGCCATTTGGAGTCTGGGGGCTTGATATGGTCGGGCCTTTCAAAAGATCTAAGGATAAAAAGACTCACCTCTTGGTGGCGGTTGACAAGTTCACAAAGTGGGTGGAGGCAGAGCTAGTCAGTAAGTGTGATGCAGCCACAGCGGTCCAGTTTATTAAAAAGGTGATTTTCGCTATGGTTTTCCACACAGCATCATAACTGATAATGGTACTAACCTTTCCAAAGGAGCTATGGAAGAGTTCTGTCAACGAGAGCATATCCGGCTTGACGTTTCAGCTATAGCTCACCCTCAATCAAATGGTCTAGCAGAACGAGCCAATCAAGAAATCTTGAAGGGTATCAAGCCCCGGCTCTTGGTCCCTTTACAGCGGACGCCTGGTTGTTGGGTGGAGGAGTTACCTTCTGTACTCTGGAGCATCAATACTACACCTAACAGATCTACGGGTTACACGCCTTTCTTTATGGTGTATGGAGCAGAGGCGGTCCTGCCAAGTGACATCCGTCACGATTCACCCCATGTGGCGGCTTATGTTGAGGAAGACAATGAAAAAGCTCGGCAAGATGCACTTGACCTATTGGATGAAGAGCGAGACTTGGCAATAGCCCGCTCGGCGATTTACCAGCAAGACCTGCGCCGCTACCACAGCCGCCGGGTTAAGTCCAGAACCTTTCAGGAAGGCGACTTAGTGCTCCGACTCATCCAGGATCAATCTAACACGCACAAGCTATCCTCTCCTTGGGAAGGACCCTTTGTGGTCAGCAAGAATCTGAACAATGGATCATACTACCTTATCGACGTTCAGGAACACAAAGACTCGTGTAAGTCGGAGGAGGAGACCCGTCGGCCGTGGAATATCGCTCATCTTCGGCCTTCTTATACTTGAGCCGTCGGCTCTAATGTGTATATACTTATACTATGTATATTATATAAAGCAATAAAGCAGGACCTCTGTCCTTTTTTCCACTCCCAAAAAGGTTTATGTGTTTTCCTTGTCAGGTGGTGGAGATGACCAAGGAGAAGCGGATCATATCTGAATCCGGCTTTCCTTTGGTCCAGCTTATGATCATATCTGAATCCAGCCGTGATCACATGGGGGCTTCCTGTTCAAACATAGGTTGTATTCGAACCAAAGAGAACATAGCTGTCGATACCCACTTGATTGGCATACTGCCAAACCCACTTGGGGGCTTCTTGATCATATCTGAATCATAGCTTAACTCCTTTTGGGTCTGACGTGGATCGTATTCGAATCAGCGTCATTAAACAACTCTTATGGTCACTTGGGGGCTTCCTGTTCAAACATAGGTCGTATTCGAACCAAAGAGAACATAGCTGTCGATACCCACTTGATCGGCATCGCCACAGACACTGGGGGCTAACAGATTGTATCCGAATCTTAGCTCAACCCCTTTGGAACGTGTCACTAATCATATTCGAACCAGAAACCCTTGAATTTTGTTCATCATATTTTACAAGTGCCAACATTAGATATCTTGTGACCCTCTTTAAGGTACAATGGAGTACATTACAATCTTCCAGAATTAATATTAGTTACATCAGGTTGTTAAGAACCAGGTGAACTTCTATGTGCCAATTTTCAGGAGTTAAGTTTACCCTCAGGGGTTGGTTTATATAAACCGGAAAAACAGCTGTAAGCACTACAGAGCAATGCAAGGTATTTCTGCAAAGGGCATAACAGATGCATATAAAGTATATAGTGACGGCGGCTTATGCAAGTACTAAAGGCCATAAGCATACGCAAAGGCATAGCAAAACTCAATGTATTTTTTACTCTATTACAAGACTCTCCGAGTCTGAATGATGTGGCATTGTTCTTCTACAACTACATAAGCAGGTGGCGCCTGATAATCTACTCTTGGGGTTGATTTGAAGCCTCCGGATTATCCTTCTCCGCCTCTCCGCCGGCTGCTTTGTCCTGGAAGGATGATGAGGCCCAGTCAATGCCACTCAAGGCCTCAAACTTAGCATCATCATCTATTAAACCGGTTGGGTCGACTTCAGGAGCAAAGGTGTGCTTACGGGTTGGAGGGATCAAGCTGACGTCGTCATAATGCGGCGTGGGGATTCTCCGATTCTCATTGTCATAACCCGGCTGACACTTGGAGAGGTCAGTGTCGTTCCCAATAAGAGTAGCCACCGGACGTATATCTTTCACACAGGCGATGAAATCTTTATCATTAAACACGGTGCCATCTTCCTTTAAACTTGGATACCCAAGAGCAATATCAGCAGGGTCTAGTTCTGGAAGCCACGCCTTGGCCCGGCTCAATGCGGCTATAGCTCCGGCTCTTGCAGATGCTTGTCTTAACTCTTGGATCCGCTAAGGTAGCACAGCAAGCCGCTTCAGCACATCTTGCAGGAGATAGGGAACATCATTTGATAAGGACGCAACGGCCAGGGCACGTTGTGACCCGGTGTAGAGCTGTTCCACCAGAGTATAAACCGCCTTCAGCTTGATCACCATGTTCTGCTTGAGATTTGGGCTCCTGGGGCCTGTGTTATTAAGCATAAGGTGAGTCAGGGGAAACAACCGAAAAGGTCATTCAAGGAGTTTTGCAGTGTTTAAGATTTGAGTAAGTCACTCACCAAAGATTGCTGAGACCATTCGAGATATCTGGCGCTTTAAGTTGGACAGTTCGGCCGTTGTTTCTGCCAGCGATGCCTTTGCTGTCTCGGCCCGGCTCACCAGTGCGGCCTTTTCATTAGCCCAAATTTTCTTCTTCGATTCAAAATTTTGCTTCAGCCTCTCTTGTTCAGAGACGCTGAATTCGAATTTGGAGTTAGCCTTTTGAGTTTCAGTCTCTTGGGCTGCCACGTGGTTCTTCAGGTCAACAATTTCCGATTCAAATTAACTTATCATGACCTGCAATGCACCAGATAACACTCAAGTTTACGATAAATAGTGCTAAGTCCAAAGCACTTTGCAAGCAAAGGTATTTGGCACTTGGGGGCTAATGTATCCTGAAGAATTTTTCAATTACTACTCCGATTTATGGAAATTAAAGTCCCAAACACTTTGCAAGCAAAGATGTTTAGCACTTGGGGGCTAATGTGTATCGCAAATGTTACCGGGTTAAAAGTCTTTTTCCTCAGCCGGATAAGTAGTGCTAGGCAATTTTCAAAAGTCTACGGCATATTTGCTCATAAGCAATAGACTTGGGGGCTGGTACAGTAAGTATGGTTAAAGAAAGCTAGCATAAGTCATACCTCAGATTTCTGCTGTATCTGCTTCACCATGTCAATTTCCAGGTAACGGCTGCTATGTACTTGATTGATATAGCCGGAGACGATCTCACCGATACTCAAATGAGTATAGTCAGTGATGTCCAGCTTGGTCTTTCGGCGTTCTACCAACTCCTCTTTAGAACACTTGGCAAGTACAGATGGCTGTGCCGGTTCAACAAACTGAGTTTTGAGGATCTCAACTTCCGGATCACTTGCTTTGGCGGGGCTAGGAGCCTCCGGGTTACCAGACTTGTTGAAGATTTGCTCAGTAGGCGGGTCAGAGGAAGATATAGGAGCGTCATGAGATGGTTGAGGCGGCGGCTCGTGAGCAGGGGCATCAGGAGCAGCTATACCCAGCTCTGGTTCAGTCACAACCAGCTCTTGGGGCGGCTTATTCTTCTTTAGCCTTTTGCTGGGTTTTACTTGCACACTGCAGAAAAAGTAGACAGATTAAATACAAAAAGTATGAGTAAAATAAAGGCATGAGGTACAACAAGTTTATATTACTCGGGAGCAGTTTTGAAGGCTGGCATGTTGGACTGCATAGACTCACCGGAGGAAGGTGAAATATCCTTTTTAATTGGAGTCAAAAAAAATTGAGAGGATAACCAATGAAACCCGCCAAAAGAAAAAGAAGGTGTGAATCGGAGGTAACCTCAGTCTGGCGTTTCCTGGTCACATCAGGTAAGCCGGAGGAGAGTTTCACGTCTTTGCTGGTCCGGGTCTGCCTCCGGCTCTCATAAATCTGTCGCTTCAAAAGAAAGTCAGGATCTTGGTAAGCCAAAGGATGTGAAAATCTTACTTTCCGGGTTACTCTTCGAATTTTCTGATGCGGCTGAAGCTCAGAGTCGGAGGAGATTATAATTACCTCTTCCTCGATAGGTTGGCTGTTGCCCGTGTCTTCCTGAAAGAAGGTTAGTATCAGTAAGGTAATGATAAAGGAGAAAGGGAAATTCAAAGGTTACCTCTTCCTCATTATCATCAGTATCATCAAGCTGAAATAGCTCAGAGGCGCTTGGCTTCCTCTTCCTTGAGGTGGTGGGCTTGGTGGTTTTCTTTTCGGCTCTCTTGGCCGCCCTGGCTTTCTTGGCTGCCTCATGATCATATTGGGTTTTCCATAAGTTATCATTTGCCTGTAAAAGGTTATAATGAGTTATGCATAAGAATACAGCCTAACAGGATAAAAAAAAGATAATAATAAACCGACGGCTGGAAACTTACTGCAGGGGCCGGGTTCTTCTGGCAAAAAGGTAGTAAGCCGAAGGCTTTGCTATTCACTGTGCCCTCCTTCAACAAGGACTGAGTTCTAGCTTCCACTACGTCATCTGGTAAGTCGTCAGGGCTATGACGATGAGGGTCATCTTTCTTGCCTGAATAATTACACATTAAGCCGGGGTGGTGGCTTAACGGAATTATTCTCCAAGCAACCCAGACTCGGACCAGGTCAATGCCATCTAAGTCGTTCCCTAAAAGAGCTTTTATCTTCTTGATTTTGGGGGTGAGTGGCAGACGTTCAGTAGCTGTCAACTTATCCGGCAGCGGGTGAGTAGGTTCAAGCCGCAATGCACGGAAGCCGGGCAGCGGGTTTTCACCAGCCGGAGAAGTGTCCTGGCAGTAGAACCACGTTTGGTTCCAGTCCTTTGGATGACTCGGCAGTCCAGCATAAGGGAAAAGGTAGTCTCTTCGTCGCTGAATCGAGATGCCACCAAGTTCTAGACTGGGTCCGTTGGCGCGTTCATTCTGCCAGTTCAAATAGAACAACTCCCTGAACAAAAGTAGGCTGGGTTCTTCTCCAAGGTAGACCTCACAGAAAACTTGAAAGTTGCAGATATTTGACACCGAATTGGGCCCAATGTCTTGAGGTCTTAAGTCAAAGAAGTGCAAAACGTCTCTAAAGAATTCTGAACCGGGAGGAGCAAATCCCCGGCTCATGTGATCGGTGAAAATGATCACCTCCCCTTCCTTGGGTTGAGGTTTCTCTTCAGACGGGTCAGGAGCGTGATAAGACATGACATCCTTCTTGGGCAGATGGCCAGACTTTACAAACTCGGACAGTTTGCTCTCTGTAACAATGGATGGGACCCAGTTGCAGGTAATCGGAGGCTTAACAGCTTTGGGTGCCATTGGGTAAATTGAAGCCTACAACAAGATAAAGGAAATTTTCCGGTTCATTATAACCCGGAGAATAAGCATTATTGGGTTATCTGAGATGGCGGCTTAAGAAGGGGCCTAATGACATACAGGTAACTATGTGATAATGATTAGCAGCTACAGGTATTAAAGATGATTAAGGTTTTCTTAAGTCGCCATAAGCAAGCGGTGCTGACAACTGGTGTTATTTTAAACCGGTAACATGAATTATCATGGCTGAAGCAGAGTCAACAGATGCGGTTTTTTGGTTAAGTATGGAACAAACAGGTTTCACAAGTTGCAATCATTATTTTGGATCAAACGAGGTTCTGAGAAAGAAAATATTTCTAGACCTAAAAACAGTACAGAGAAGTTCATATACTCGCGGAGGGTTTCCAAAACAAGGGAAATGAGATCTGTTCTTATACAGGATAAGTACAAATATTTTCCGCAGCAGTTCTATGTTGTTTCTATAATCTAAATCAAAGCATTGGAGGTGAACCTAATGGAGATCTGCGTCGGGCGGTGATGAACACCGACGAACTCAAGACGATTTGAAAGCAGATCTGAGAAAGGGGAAAAGAGTAACTCACAGATGCGGAAGAGCTGCGGAGGGTCGCCGTTGTTTTCTGGTCGAAATCAGGGTGATGCAGCGGCCTGAGTCGGTGAAGACGAGGGGTTCGACGGTGGCGACGGCGGAGCTTGAGCAGCAAAGGAAGAAGTGTGAGGAGGAAGACGACTGAAGGAAATGGAGAAGGCCTAGGTCGCATCTATTTATAAGGAGGGGCCGACCAAGACGGCGCGAGAAACGAGGAGACCAAAGCATCATTATCCAACGGCCCCGACGCCTCGATTCTTGGGATGGTCAGTAAAGGCAAAGATTCGTTGGAGGATATGGCGGAATAAAATATGAATTTTATTGAAGATGACGTCACAGAGATTTGACCCGGATCCAGATGATGAAGTCACGGCGGGTTAGAATTTCCGCACAAAACAGAGGACTAAGGGCTAGCTTATAAGGTTTTTAAAGATTGACATGAACCGGTTCAAATCAATCTGGGGCCTAATGTTGGGGATATAACTATTTATGTAAGCCGCCCAGGAGGGGCCGGGTTCCGCAAAGAGAAGCCCATCTGAAGCCCAAGACCAAGACATGAAGATGGCGGTTCAGTAAAGGGTCTAGTGGCCCACAGACGATTTATGGCCCATGGTGATAAACCGCCATGAGGGCACGACTTGTATTGTAAGGTAGAAATAACTAGTCACCGAGCCGGACACTGTTTATGAGCCGGCCGGGACTCTGTAAGCCGTAGGGCGTCAGCCCGTGTATATAAGGGGACGACCCGCTGGCGGCTTAGGGAGAGAAGAAACAAGAGATCGAGAACCGGGCATAGCGTATCTCGCTCCCTGGTCATCGAAACCTCAAGCAATTCCAACCCAACTAGACGTAGGCCTTCCTTCACCGTAAGGGGCTGAAGTAGTATAAACCTCGCGCGTCCTTTGTCCCAATTAACCCCTTTAAGCTTCCTAGTTGCGATGGCTCCACGATCAAGTCCTTGCAAGAGGACATCTGCCGTGACAATTCCACGGTAGTGATCATAGGAAATTTTTTGATACTATGTTCCCCAAAAGTGGTATCAGAGCCAGGTCTATGCGTAGATGTTATATGCACGAGTAGGACACAAAGGAGTTGTGGGCGTGGGTATATATATTGCTTGCCATCACTAGTTGTTTCTTGATTTGGCGGTATTATTGGATGAGGCATCCCGGACCGACATTACATGACCGCGTTCATGGGACTGGTTTCTACCGACGTGCTTTGCACACAGGTGGCCGGCGGGTGTCAGTTTCTCCAACTTTAGTTGAATCGGATTCAATGAACAGGGTTCTTTCAGAAGATCAAAAAGCAATCACTATACCACGTTGTGGTTTTAATGCGTAGGTAAGAACGGTTCTTGCTAGAAGCCCGTAGAAGGCACGTAAAACTTGCAACAACAAAGTAGAGGACGTCTAAATTGTTTTTGCAGGGCATGTTATGATGTGAATTGGTCAAGACATGATTATATATATTGTTGTATGAGATTATCATGTTTTGTAACACAGTTATCGTCAATTGGCAGGAGCCATATGGTTGTCGCTTTATTGTATGAAATGCAATCGCCATGTAAGTGCTTTACTTTATCACTAAGCGGTAGCGATAGTCGTGGAAGCAATAGTTGGCGAGATGGCAACGATGCTTTGATGGAGATCAAGGTGTCACGACGGTGACGATGGTGATCATGATGGTGCTTTGGAGATGGAGATCAAAGGCACAAGATGATGATGGACACATCATATCACTTATTTTATTGCATGTGATGTTTATTCTTTATGCATCTTATTTTGCTTAGTACGGCGGTAGCATTATAAGATGATCGCTCACTAAATTTCAAAGTACAAGTGTTCTCCCTGAGTATGCATCGTTGCTACAGTTCATCGTGCCAAGACACCACGTGATGATCGGGTGTGATAAGCTCTACGTTCACATACAACGGGTGCAAGCCAGTTTTGCACACGTAGAATACTCGTGTTAAACTTGACGAGCCTAGCATATGCAGATATAGCCTCAGAACACTGAGACCGAAAGGTCGAGCGTGAATGATATAATAGATATTATCAACATAGTGATGTTCACCATTGAAAACTACTCCATCTCATGTGATGATCGGACATGGTTTAGTTGATATGGATCAGGTAATCACTTAGATGATTAGAGGGATGTCTATCTAAGTGGGATTTTTTAAGTAATATGATTAACTGAACTTTAATTTATCATGAACTTAGTACCTGATACTATTTTGCATGTCTATGTTGTTGTAGATAAATGGCCCGTGCGACTGTTCCCTTGAATTTTAATGCGTTCCTAGAGAAAGCTAAGATGAAAGATGATGGTTGCAACTACACGGATTGGGTCTGTGACTTGAGGATTATCCTCATTGCTGCATAGAAGAATTACGTCCTGGAAGCACCCCTAGGTGCCAAACCCGCTGCAGGATCAACTCCAGATGGTATGAACACCTGGCAGAGCAAAGCTGATGACTACTCGATAGTTCAGTGTGCCATGCTTTACGGCTTAGAACCGGGACTTCAGCGATGTTTTGAACGTCGTGGAGCATATGAGATGTTCCAGGAGTTGAAGTTAATATTTCAAGCAAATGCCCGGATTGAGAGATATGAAGTATCCAATAAATTCCATAGCTGCAAAATGGAGGAGAATAGTTCTGTTAGTGAACATATACTCTGAATGTCTAGGTACCACAATCACTTGACTCGGCTGGGAGTAAATCTTCTGGTTGATATATAGTGTCATTGACACAGTTCTTCAATCACTGCCACCAAGCTACAAGAGTTTCGTGATGAACTATAATATGCAAGCGATGGATAAGACTATTCCCGAGCTCTTCGCAATGCTAAAGGCTGTGGAGGTAGAAATCAAGAAGGAGCATCAAGTGTTGATGGTCAACAAGACCACCAGTTTCAAGAAGAAAGATAAAGGGAAGAAGGGGAACTTCAGGAAGAACGGCAAGCAAGGTGCTGCTCAAGTGAAGAAGCCCACGTCTCGACCTAAGCCTGAGACTGAGTACCTCTACTACAAAGGGACTAGTCACTAGAAGCGGAACTGCCCCAAATATTTGGCAGAAAAGAAGGATGGCAAAGTGAAAGGTATATTTTATATACATGTTATTGATGTGTACCTTACTAATGCTTGCAGTACCGCCTGGGTATTTGATACTAGTTCTGTTGCTAATATTTGCAACTCAAAACCGGGGCTACGGATTAAGCGAAGATTGGCTAAAGACGAGGTGACGATGCGCGTGGGAAATGGTTCCAAAGTCGATGTGATCGTCGTCGACACGCTACCTCTACATCTACCTTCGACGTTAGTTTTAGACCTGAATAATTATTATTTGGTGCCGGCGTTAAGCATGAACATTATATCTGGATCTTGTTTGATGCGAGACGGTTATTCATTTAAAGCAGAGAATAATGGTTGTTCTATTTATAAGAGTAATATCTTTTATGGTCATGCACCCTTGATGAGTGGTTTATTTTTACTAAATCTTGATAGTAGTGATACACATATTCATAGTATTGAAGCCAAAAGATATAAGTTTAATAATGATAGTGCAACTCATTTGTGGCACGGCCGTTTACGTCACATTTGTGTAAAGAGCATGAAGAAACTCCATGTTGATGAACTTTTGGAATCACTTGATTATGAATCACTTGATGCTTGCAAACTATGCCTCATGGGCAAGATGACTAAGACTCCGTTCTCCGGAACAATTGAGGGAGAAACAGACTTGTTGGAAATAATACATACTGATGTATGCGGTCCGATGAGTGTTGATGCTCGTGGCGGGTATCGTTATTTTCTCACCTTCACAGATGATTTGAGTAGATATGGGTATATCTACTTGATGAAACATAATTCTGAAACATTTGAAAAGTTCAAAGAATTTCAAAGTGAAGTGGAAAATCATCGTAACAAGAAAATAAAGTTTCTACAATCTGATCGTGGAGGAGAATATTTGAGTTATGAGTTTGGTCTTCATTTGAAACAATGCGGAAGAGTTTAGCAACTCACGCCACCTGGAACAGCACAATGTAATGGTGTGTCCGAGCGTCGTAATCGTACTTTATTAGATATGGTGCGATCTATGATGTCTCTTACTAATTTACCACTATCGTTTTGGGGTTATGCTTTAGAGACGGCCGCATTCACGTTAAATAGAGCACAATCTAAATCCATTGAGACAACACCATATGAACTGTGGTTAGGCAAGAAACCCAAGTTGTCGTTTCTTAAAGTTCGGGGCTGCGATGCTTATGTGAAAAAGCTTCAACCTGATAAGCTCGAACCCAAATCGGAGAAATGTGTCTTCATAGGGTACCTAAAGGAGACTGTTGGGTACACCTTCTATCATAGATCCGAAGGTAAAATATTTGTTGCTAAGAATGGATCCTATCTAGAGAAGGAGTTTCTCTCGAATGAAGTGAGTGGGAGGAAAGTAGAACTTGATGAGGTAACTGTACCTGCTCCCTTATTGGAAAGTAGTTCATCACAGAAATCAGTTCAAGTGATTCCTACACCAATAAGTGAGGAAGCTGATGATGATGAGCATGAAACCTCTGATCAAGTTACTACCGAACCTCGCAGGTCAACTAGATTAAGATCTGCACCAGAGTGGTACGGTAATCCTGTTACTTCACCATGACGAACCTACAAACTATGAGGAAGCGATGATGAGCCCAGATTCCGCAAAATGGCCTGAGGCCATGAAATCTGAGATGAGATCCATGTATAGAACAAAGTGGGGACTTTGGTTGACTTGCCCAATGATCGCCAAGCCATAGAGAATAAATGGATCTTTAGGAAGAAGACTAACGCTGACGGTAATATTACTGTCTACAAAGCTTGACTTGTTGCGAAACGTTTTTGACAAGTTCAAGGAGTTGACTATGATGAGACCTTCTCACCCGTAGAGATGCTTAAGTCCGTCCGAATCATGTTAGCAATTGCCGCATTTTATGATTATGAAATTTGGCAAATGGATGTCAAAACTGCATTCCTTAATGGATATCTTAAAGAAGTGTTGTATATGATGCAACCAGAAGGTTTTGTCAATCAAAAAGGTGCTAACAAAGTGTGTAAGCTCCAGCGATCCATTTATGGACTGGTGCAAGCATCTCCGAGTTGGATTATACACTTTGATAGTGTGATCAAAGCATATGGTTTTATACAGACTTTTGGAGAAGCCCGTGTTTATAAGAAAGTTAGTGGGAGCTATGTAGCATTTCTGATATTATATGTAGATGACATATTGTTGATCGGAAATGATACTGAATTTCTAAATAGCATAAAAGGATACTTGAATAAGAAGTTTTCAATGAAAGACCTCGGTGAAGCTGCATATATATTGGGCATCAAAATCAATAGAGATAGATCAAGACGCTTAATTGGACTTTCATAAAGCACATACCTTCATAAAGTTTTGAAGAAGTTCAAAATGGATCAAGCTAAGAAAGGGTTCTTGCCTGTGTTACAAGGTGTGAAGTTCAGTCAGACTCAATGCCCGACCACTGCAGAAGATAGAGAGAAAATGAAAGTCATTCCCTATGCTCCAGCCATAGGTTCTATCATGTATGCAATGTTGTGTACCAGATCTGATGTGTGCCTTGCTATTAGTTTAACAGGGAGGTACCAAAATAATCCAGGAGTGGATCAATTGACAGCGGTCAAGAACATCCTGAAATACCTAAAAAGGACTAAGGATATGTTTCTCGTTGATGGAGGTGACAAAGAGCTCGTCGTACATGGTTACGTCGATGCAAGCTTTGACACTGATCCGGATGACTCCAAGTCACAAACTGGATACATATTTTTTTAAAGGGAGGAGTTCTAAGTTGGTGCAGTTCTAAGTAGAGCGTCGTGGCGGGATCTACGTGTGAAGCGGAGTACATAGCTGCTTTGGAAGCAGCAAATGAAGGAGTCTGGATGAAGGAGTTCATATCCGATCTAGGTGTCATACCGAGTGCATCGGGTCCAATGAAAATATTTTCTGACAATACTGGTGCCATTTCCTTGGCAAAGGAATTCATATTTCACCAGAGAACCAAGCACATCAAGAGACACTTCAATTCCATCCGCGATCAAGTCAAGGAGGGAGACATAGAGATTTGCAAGATACATATGGATCCGAATGTTGTAGAACCATTGACTAAGCCTCTCTCACAAGCAAAACATGATCAGCACCAAGACTCCATGGGTGTTAGAATCATTACAATGTAATCTAGATTATTGACTCTAGTGCAAGTGGGAGACTGAAGGAAGTATGCCCTAGAGGCAATAATAAAGTTGTTATTTACATTTCCTTATATCATGATAAATGGTTATTATTCATGCTAGAATTGTATTAACCAGAAACTTAGTACATGTGTGAATACATAGACAAACAGAGTGTCACTAGTATGCCTCTACTTGACTAGCTCGTTAATCAAAGATGGTTAAGTTTCCTAGCCATGGACATGAGTTGTCATTTGATCAATGGGATCACCTCGTTAGAGAATGATGTGATTGACTTGACCCATCAGTTAGCTTAGCACTTTGATCATTTAGTTTATTGCTATTGCTTTCTTCATGACTTATACATTTTCCTATGACTATGAGATTATGCAACTCCCGAATACCGGAGGAACACTTAGTGTGCTATCAAACATCACAACGTAACTGGGTGATTATAATGATGCTCTACAAGTGTCTCCGATGGTGTTTGCTGTGTTGGCATAGATCGAGATTAGGATTTGTCACTCCGATTGTCGGAGAGGTATCTTTGGGCCTTCTCGATAATGCACATCACTATAAGCCTTGCGAGATATGTGACTAATGAGTTAGTTGTGGCATGTTGCATTATGGAACGAGTAAAGAGACTTGCCGGTAACGAGATTGAACAAGGTATGATGATACCGACGATAGAATCTCGGGGAAGTAACATACTGATGACAAAGGGAACAACGTATGTTGTTGTGCGGTTTGACTGATATAGATCTTCGTAGAATATGTAGGAACCAATATGAGCATCTAGGTTCCGCTATTGGTTATTGACCAGAGATGAGTCTCGGTCATGTCTACATAGTTCTGAAACCTGTAGGGTCCGCACGCTTAATGTTCGATGACAATTGGTATTATGAGATAATGTGATTTGATGTACCGAAGGTTGTTCGGAGTCCCGGATGTGATCACGGACATGACAAGGAGTCTCGAAATGGTCAAGACATGAAGATTGATATATTGGAAGGTTATGTTTGGGCACCGGAAAGGTTTCATATTAGTTCGGGCATTTTTCGGAGTATGGGGGGGCTTAATGGGCCTACATGGGCTTTAGTGGAAGAGAGGAGGATCCGACCAAGAGGTGTGGCGCGCTGTCACAGCCCTAGAGTTTGCTTGTAACTAGTGGCTTTGCATCCATGCATCATGTTTAAATTTCATGAAACTTGAAATGGGGATTGTTGAAACCCTAGCACCAAATGAATTCAACTAGTTTCAATAAAAAAAATACTATCAATGATCCCAATTGCCCTTTAGAAAAGTTCATGATTTTTGTTAAAGGTGGAAACCTCTGCCAAAAGTCATGCACATATTTCTAGGCCATTCTGGATTTTTGAATTAAATCTTATTGTATTTGAATTTGGGCACTTAAATACTATAAAATATTTAAAATGTCCAAATAATCCCAAACCAAAATGTTCCATGTTTGATATATTCTAAACATTGGGCATGCACCGTTTGGTGATTTTTGAAAGTGCCTAGATATTTTTAGTAATGCCACAAACTTACAGAACAAAATAAAAATAGAAATAAAAGAAAGAGAGAGAGAGAGAGAGAGAGAGAGAGAAGGACCACCTGGCCTGGCGCTGAGCCGGCCCAGCTCGCTGGCCTAGCCCACCTGGAGCCTTCTGTCGTCTTCCTCCCCGAGCCAGTAGGCAGGGCGTGTGGCCGCCGTGCGTGCACACACGCGCGCCACCTCCTGCTTCCGCCGCTGCCCTGGTGCGCCTGGAGACGCCACGACACCCCCCCGGACCCTCTGCACCTCTCCCCTCTCTCGCTGGATCTCCTCCCCCTCCTCTGCATCTTTCCGCGGCGCCACCGAACAGAGAGCCGCCGCCGTTCGCTGCCACCACGCCCACCATGCTCCTCTCGCCTCCCCGTGTAGTGCACGAGCTCCACCGTCATCCGCTACGCCGTTCCCGCCGATCCACGCGACTGGAAGGCCCTCAGAGTGCCGCCATCGATGTCATCTTCATCCTCGGGTCCCGACGATCGCCGCCGTGATTCCGCCGCCGTCTGAGCTTCCCCGAGCACGCTGGCCATCCCTACGGCACCGCAGTGAGCCCCCGAGCATTTTCCCCCTCTCCCCGCGGTCAACCCCTCCCTCTAGCCGCCTCCTCCACCGGAGCCGAGACGCTCCGCCGCACGAGCTCGTCGCCGGCGTGGCCCCGGTGACCAACGGCCCCGTGTGTGCGTTCGTTGTGCTCGTCACATCGCGTAGAGGCTCTTGAGCGCATTAGTTCGTGCGTTTGCACGCTGCAGTCGCGTTTCCGTGCACCCCCGAGCTCCAGCCGCCGCCGCGCTGCTCGCCGGTGTCATCTCCGGCCACCCCCGCACACACTGCTTGCTCGATTAGATGCGCGCGAGCTCCAGCTAGCCATGGAGACCAACCGCGGATCAAACCGCTGCCTGTAGCTCAACTCCGGCGAGCCACCGCCGTTGGTTTGGTCGTCGCCGGCCGAACTCCGGTGAAGTCGACGTGGCGCCCTCATTAGGGGCTAATAACTCAGCTAATTAACCCTCTCTCACACTGACAGCTGGGTCCCACTTCCTAACTAAACACAGTTTATTTTTCTGTTAAAGTTTAACTAATCCCAGTGGGCCCACGAGTCAGCTTTGACCAAGCTGACGTGGCCGTTGACCGGGCCCACACGTTAGTGACTCTAGCTAGCATCGTGACACTGACCAGTGGACCCCACTGGTCAGGTTTGACCTGGTCGACGCCTTTGACCTGCTGACATCACCCTGACGTCATGCCGATGCAGTAATACATTTTCTGGATTTAGTTTAAATTATAATAATTCAGAAAATTCCAGAAAATTCCCAAAACTTCTAAAAATCATAGAAAATCAACCGTAACTCCAAATGAAATAAATTATATATGAAAAATTATCAGAAAAATTCAAGGAATCTGTTTCTGGCACTTTCATGCATGTTTGAACAATGTTTGTCCTCTGTTTTGGACAAAACAAATAAATGGCATTTAACTAATCATATATGGAGTTTGAATTTGAATCTTGTATTCAAACCAACTTCATTTAATTGTGTTGCTAGTTGCATTAGCTCAATCAACAACATATTGCCATGTCATTATCATGCATCATGTTGTGCATTGCATTGATTGTGTTCCTTCTCTATTGCCGGTGATTGTCCCCTCTCGGTAGACGCTGCTCCGACGCTGTGATCGTTGACACTGATGAAGACTCAATGTTATCTTCAGAAGTGCCAGCCAAGCACAAACCCCTTGTTCATTCCGATACAAGCTCACTCTCTCGCTCCAGCTCTTTTTTTACTGCATTAGGACAACAACGATTCATCTGTTACTTGTTGCGGTAGTTGAACCCCTTTATCCTATGCATGACCTGTCATTGCCACAGTAAATAGATGAAACCCACTAGCATGAGTAGGAGTTGTTTGAGCCGTGATGTGCCTACTCATTCATGCTTGCTTGTCATGCCTGCTACTGCTTAGAGTTGAGTCAGGTCTGATTCATCGGGGATGAATCGGAGGTGTGTAAACATGTCCTACTGTTGAGAGCTAAGTGTGTGAATATGATTTGGTAAAGGTAGCGGTGAGAGGCCATGTAGGAGTACATGGTGGGTTGTCTCATTGAAGCCGTCCTCGGGAACTGAGTTCTGTATTTGTGATCCATGAAACAGTTACTACCACGCATTGGGCCCGAAACCAATGGACCCTCTCGGCTTCTTCATCACCCTTGTTCTCTGTCCAGGAGTTGCAACTAGTTTCTGGTGTTTATAGGATATGTGTTGGCGGCCGTGCGTAGCGCTGACCCTAGGGGTGGGCTATGATGCGGTAGATACACCATGGCACGGTGTACCGGGCGCCCATATTGTGTCTCGGGAACCCTGTTCACATCGTTCGGGGCCGTATGTGGAAACCTCGGCCGGACTCCCTGCGGATGGAACCTGGATAGGCGATAAACCTGGACTAGAGACTTGAGTGTTTAGGTAGGCCGTGGCCGACACCCTCGTTGGGCTTCCGCTTGAAGGTTGCCGAGTACATGTCGTGTAAACGGCGGTAAGTGGTGAGAGCGTGTGTGAAGAAGTACACCCCTGCAGGGTTAACATCATCTATTCGAATAGCGGTGTCCGCGGTAATGGACTTCTGGGTTGCCTATAATAGTTCATAGACAAGTGAAAGTGGATACTCTAAAACTCACAAGATAAGTGTGAGTGCTATGGATGGCCTTCTCGTAGGGAGACGGGAGCGGATCCATAGTGGTGTATTGAATGGTGAATATGTGGACTCGTGTGCGCCACCTCAAAAGAGTTGCTTGCAATCATAGTTCAGCTTAGCCACTGAGTCAAAGCTGGCTTGCTGCAGTCAAACTCCACCACCCCCCCCCCCCCTTGTTGATACCGATGCATATGTAGCTAGTTCTGATGTAAGTCTTGCTGAGTACCTTTGTACTCACGTTTGCTTAATTTATGTTTTGCAGAGAGAGAGAGACTTCCGTCTCGCTAGTAGTTCCGCGTGGACTTCGACGTTAGCTTGATACCTCAGCTACGATCTTGTGCCCTCGGCAGGATCTGGTAGATAGTCAGGCTTCTTAGCCTTTTTCCATTTATAGATGTCTGTACTCAGACATGTTAAGCTTCCGCATGTGCTTGATTTGTATGCTGTGATTGTTGGGTCATGAGACCCATGTTTGTAATATCTCGCTCCTCGGAGCCTAATGAATAAATACTTGAGCTATAGAGTTATGTTGTGATGCCATGTTGTATTTACACATATCGAGCATATTGTGTGTATGATTGAAATGCTTGGTATATGTGGGATCCGGCAATCTAGGTTTTTATCCTTGGCAGCCTTTCTTATGGGGAAATGTAGTCTAGTGTTCCTCAAGCCGTAGTAATCCGCTACAGCCCGGTTCACCGGAGTCCTGCTAGCCCAGCACTACTGCTCAGATCACTTGACTGGCCGGCATGTGTTTCACTTCGTTCCTGTGTCTGTCCCTTCGGGGAAATGTCACGCGGTCACATCCGGAGTCCTGCCTAGCCTGCTACAGCCCGGGTTCCCGCAGTCCTGTTAGCCCAGTGCTTCAGCCTGGATTCACACGCTGCTGACCGACATGCTCGATGTGATTCATGTATGCCTGTCCCCATAGGTTAGTGCCGCTTTGGGTTCACGACTAGCCATGTCGGCCCAGGTTCTCTGTCATATGGATGCTAGCGACATTATCATATACGTGGGCCAAAAGGCGCAAACGGTCCCGGGCCATGGTAAGGCGACACCCGTGGGAATACCGTGCGTGAGGCCGCAAAGTGATATGAGGTGTTACCGGCTAGATCGATGTGACTTGGAATCGGGGTCCTGATAGCGTTGGTATCAGAGCCTGACTGCCTGTAGGTTTACCAAGCCAACTGGTCGAAGTTGAGTCTACAAATTCTTTAGTTATATGTAGGGGAATTGATTGTGGGAGGGAACGTAAGGCTCTTTTTACTCCTTTACCCTATGCCCTTCTGATCTGAGTCAACCTCTTTTTTTTCTACGGGGTTAAGAAACTAGGCCTTCTCATCTATCTATCAGGATGACGTGTTACTAACCCGTTGACTTATAGGATTGATGGATTCATGCCACAGTTCAGTTTCCAGTACTTCCGTGTGTTCATCATTGGTCTCGGAACCTTGATATTGTGATGTTGAGTGGTTATGCCACCATTTTGCAGGATGTCTCAAATCTTTTTGAGCATTTACAGCCGTTATGCTGTCCGAGTCATCCCAGGTTTCTATGTAGTCTGATGCATTTGCAAACCCCTTCCTCCTGTTCCTGATGTCCAATTGGGCCAGATTAATTACACTAATCGGTGAGTTGAGGTACTCTGTTGCCTCGACATATATGTTGGAGCTACTACTATGACCCTAGGTGTTTTAGGGAGTCACCTAGTAATCTAGCCATGTTTTGTGTTCCGGTGTGATGATTCTGGCCACCATTCTCGAAAGCATTCCGTGATGCCATGTAGTGGTAGGTATTCTATTCATGGGTTCTTGAACCCGAGATTCACCCTACTTATCTCATGTTGATACTGTTGCTAGTTCCTTTAGGATATTAGTAACCTTTGCGATAGTCCTCGAGGTTCGTGGTACATCCTTCCAATTATCATGAGCCATTCTTGGCAGGAGTTCTTTTGAACCAAAAGGTCACGACAGAGTGATCCTGATGAGTTCTCCATTCTATGTTGTGACTCTTCCAACCCTACCTTTCTGCATGGGTTATCCGGAAGAAATATGATGAACTCGTTCGACATACTAATCCATGCATCCACAACTCAGAAAATTATATGTTCCTTTGAGTTGTCCCTCTTTAGTTGTATTCTGAACCTCGTCCATCAATTGTTGGTCAAGAGTAGTTGTGCATTGGTGTTATCGATGCCTATTATTCATGTGATCCGTCAAGCCATTCCATTCCGGAATGACTAGGAGAAACAAACTCCAGTACCTCATCCATATCCAGGATTGGGTCAAAGCAGTTGTATTCCATAGATCAAAGTGCTAATCCAGCTTTTGATTCTGTTCTACCCTGAAGTATTACCCACTTTTATGTCAGGAACGTCATGAGAATTGCACCTTATCTTATGAATTCTTGATGTAGTGATACTCTTGCCATCATCGTTCATTCCTCGGTCCCGTGTTGCCATAACCGGAATGCCGACAAGTGAACTGTGATGTGTGAAATCAATACTCCTAGCAACCTCGATGCTTGGTAGTTAATGGACAATATTCTCATTCTTAGCGTGTTGGTTATTGAATCATCATTCTAAGATTGATCATGCTACCTGATCCTTTTCCCTAGTGCACTCTTCGATCAAGAGTTGGGACTATGTCTATCCTTGCTTATTTGATCATATCGTCTTGCCCTGAAAAGCAAGATTGTCTCGAGCTTAGTAACATATCGGTGGTTCGTTATTTCCGAAGATCTTCTCGGAAGTATTACCTGGCTGTCACCTGACCGGTATGTTGAGTTCGTGATTAAATGGGTTTTCTTATAAATCACCTCTTCTCCAAGAATCTGTGTTGGATATCCCTGAGCTAGTTGGTTAAGTTGAACAACAACTTGGAGAGTTGGAAGATAAAAGGCTTTGCCGAATTTGGTTCTTCCTGAAGGGATATTTTTGTGTTGTGTGTGTGTTGAAGAAAGATGATATCTTCACCAATTGGTCCTCGTGATCAGTTGTTGGATCTATTGTCTTGTCAAAACTTTGACTTGAGTATGGGTTATCGTCAAGTCAAATCAGAACCAACGATGTTCGTAGTGTTGTCTTACTCGTGGTTGATCCCTCGAGAATACACCACTACATCTTTTGGTCTGACCAATGCTATCACCATGTTCACATGATGGTGGAAGTCCAGTGATATGGAAATTCCGATGAGTTGTTGTTGAGCCCATCAGCAGCATCTTATTTTCTCCATGGCTCATGTCGAACATCAAGCTAGTGTTGGAAACTTGTGCAAGCATATCTTCATGCTCTGTTCATGAAGTATCTGTCTGGATGAAAGAAGTGACTTCCTCTAGTTCACGTGCAATCGATGCAAGTTTCCGCCGTGAATTCGAGAAAGATTGTTTTTGTTTCCTCTGGAATCTTCCCAAGTTAGTCACGCATAGGTGCGAAGTACTCTATGGTTTGATAGGTTGGCCGCCTCCATTCTATATGTGTTTCCTAGCACACCAAGCCACTGACTGATTTGTTCAAGGAGAAGAAGTTCCTTCTTAAGAATCTTGACTTATGTCAGGACTTCATTATCCTCGATGACGGTTCCCCAACCTGAACTTGGTAGTATTTTATTATGAGACTACCACGTGGTCACGCTTGTCTCGGATAGCGTGTTCACAGGTTTGTAGCAGAACCAGCTCATGTTTTGGAGCCTGCTATCGCAGTTCATTCCCCGAGAATATCGCAACGTCATCTCGTCAAATTGTGTTGCAAACCTTCATTTTCCTTTATAGACTCGATGAGTCTGGAATATCCTGACACCAACCAGATCTGAATCTCAGGCAGATATGATGGTTGGAGCATTTTCCAAGAACTATAATATCGGTCTCTCGATAACCGGTAAAGTGGATGTCGTGGCCAACACACCCAGTCGGAAGATCTATTATTGTAGTATCTTGATTGAAGAAGTTGGCCACCTCTCTATAAGGATTTCATAGGATTTTCTCCAGAAGTTGTTCCTTATGGATCCTTTGTATTCTGAAGTCCGACCACTACTTGATGGCTATGTTGATGCTTTAAAGCATGACCATGGTAACCAGTACATCAAGGGGAACATTAGAAGCGGAGTGCTAAATGTCTCTCGATCGATCATCCAGATTTTGATTCCTTGGCCTCGCTAAGGTGAAATCTGAGAACGTGTTATCTTTCTTTGAATATGCATCTTCCACCATTATTCATCATGGTAGCATGTTGTGTTGCCAGGATCCTTGACACGGATATTGGTAAAACCTTGATTGATACGGAAATGCTCAAGTTCTTGAGAGCACGCTTAAGCACTAGGATTTATCGTTGGCATTAACTGGGATCCGTTCTCAGTTTCTTCGATTATGCCATAACCTTTCAAACAGTGGAATATATCTCTACTATTGGGTTCCTCCCCAGTTACTAGAATCATTCCCAGCATTTGCATTTTGTTCCCAACTTGCACCTCCATTGTGTCCTCCTACTATGGACTACCCTTCTCAGCAGTTGCTGTCCAGGATCATCTTCAACAGTGGTCCTGTCATGGGTCCCATCCATTTCCGGTGATAAGAAAAAGTCATCCATTGCGTTGTTTTCAACAAGGTAGTCCACATCATCCATTCTGGCATGGGTATGCCATTTGTTCGAATTCGTTCACACGATCATTTGTGATTGCCTTAGGCTGGTATAAAGAATTTCAATGATCTATGTATCAAAAGTAATTCTTTCTGCCACTTAAGGGAATACTTCTACGAGTCACCTTCCTTAAGATGTCTCGTTATGGTATCATGGCAACTCAACTCCTTGCTACATTGACAACCGTTCACCACCTTCTTAGGTGTGGAATTGTTGCCTATCCAATTGAACCTTTGTCATTTACCTCTTTCCATTGCTCCTGATGTGTGTGCTATGTCTCAACTCAAGAGATGTTCTTACGTCTCATTCCGTGAACTGATCTTGAGTGCTCGATCTTCGAGGAGATCGACTCCTGTAGGGTTTTCCTTTCTTTCTATCGTCATCATGTTGGATGGACTTCTCGGAGCAAGACGACGAGACAAAGATGGTGATTGAATCAACGCCTTTATGAAGTGCAACCTGGATCGTGAAGATTATGTTACTTTGTGTTCCCCCTTCATCTTACCCTACACTTGAATCTCGGGGCGAGATTCTTGTTTAGTGGGGGTGAGTTGTCACAGCCCTAGAGTTTGCTTGTAACTAGTGGCTTTGCATCCATGCATCATGTTTAAATTTCATGAAACTTGAAATGGGGATTGTTGAAACCCTAGCACCAAATGAATTCAACTAGGTTCAATAAAAAAATACTATCAATGATCCCAATTGCCCTTTAGAAAAGTTCATGATTTTTGTTAAAGGTGAAAACCTCTGCCAAAAGTCATGCACATATTTCTAGGCCATTCTGGATTTTTGAATTAAATGTGATTGTATTTGAATTTGGGCACTTAAATACTATAAAATATTTAAAATGTCCAAATAATCCCAAACCAAAATGTTTCATGTTTGATATATTCTAAACATTGGGCATGCACCGTTTGGTGATTTTTGAAAGTGCCTAGATATTTTTAGTAATGCCACAAACTTACAGAACAAAATAAAAATAGAAATAAAAGAAAGAGAGAGAGAGAAGGACCACCTGGCCTGGCGCTGAGCCGGCCCAGCTCGCTGGCCCAGCCCACCTGGCGCCTTCTGTCTTCCTCCCCGAGCCAGTAGGCAGGGCGTGTGGCCACCGTGCGCGCACACACGCGCGCCACCTCCTGCTTCCGCCGCTGCCCTGGTGCGCCTGGAGACGCCACGACACCCCCCCCCCCGGACCCTCTGCACCTCTTCCCTCTCTCGCTGGATCTCCTCCCCCTCCTCTGCATCTTTCCGCGGCGCCACCGAACAGAGAGCCGCCGCCGTTCGCTGCCACCACGCCCACCATGCTCCTCTCGCCTCCCCGTGTAGTCCACGAGCTCCGCCGTCATCCGCTACGCCGTTCCCGCCAATCCACGCGACTGGAAGGCCCTCGGAGTGCCGCCATGGATGTCATCTTCATCCTCGGGTCCCGACGATCGCCGCCGTGATTCCGCCGCCGTCTGAGCTTCCCCGAGCACGCTGGCCATCCCTACGGCACCGCAGTGAGCCCCCGAGCATTTTCCCCCTCTCCCCGCGGTCAACCCCTCCCTCTAGCTGCCTCCTCCACCGGAGCCGAGACGCTCCGCCGCACGAGCTCGTCGCCGGCGTGGCCCCGGTGACCAACGGCCCCGTGTGTGCGTTCGTTGTGCTCGTCACATCGCGTAGAGGCTCTTGAGCGCATTAGTTCGTGCGTTTGCACGCTGCAGTCGCGTTTCCGTGCACCCCCGAGCTCCGGCCACCGCCGCGCTGCTCGCCGGTGTCATCTCCGGCCACCCCCGCACACACTGCTTGCTCCATTAGATGCGCGCGAGCTCCAGCTAGCCATAGAAACCAACCGCGGATCAAACCGCTGCCTGTAGCTCAACTCCGGCGAGCCACCGCTGTTGGTTTGGTCGTCGCCGGCCGAACTCCGGTGAAGTCGACGTGGCACCGTCATTAGGGGCTAATAACTCAGCTAATTAACCCTCTCTCACACTGACAGCTGGGTCCCACTTCCTAACTAGACACAGTTTATTTTTCTGTTAAAGTTTAACTAATCCCAGTGGGCCCACGAGTCAGCTTTGACCAAGCTGACGTGGCCGTTGACCGGGCCCACACGTCAGTGACTCTAGCTAGCATCGTGACACTGACCAGTGGACCCCACTGGTCATGTTTGACCTGGTCGACGCCTTTGACCTGCTGACATCACCCTGACGTCATGCTGACGCAGTAATACATTTTCTGGATTTAGTTTAAATTATAATAATTTAGAAAATTCCAGAAAATGCCCAAAACTTCTAAAAATCATAGAAAATCAATCGTAACTCCAAATGAAATAAATTATATATGAAAAATTATCAGAAAAATTCAAGGAATCTGTTTATGGCATTTTCATGCATGTTTGAACAATGTTTGTCCTCTGTTTTGGACAAAACAAATAAATGGCATTTAACTAATCATATATGGAGTTTGAATTTGAATCTTGTATTCAAACCAACTTCATTTAATTGTGTTGCTAGTTGCATTAGCTCAATCAACAACATATTTCCATGTCGTTATCATGCATCATGTTGTGCATTGCATTGATTGTGTTCCTTCTCTATTGCCGGTGATTGTCCCCTCACGGTAGACGCTGCTCCGACGCTGTGATCGTTGACACTGATGAAGACTCAATGTTATCTTCAGAAGTGCCAGGCAAGCACAACCCCCTTGTTCGTTTCGATACAAGACCACTCTCTCGCTCCTGCTCTTTTATTACTGCATTAGGACAACAACAATTCATCTGTTACTTGTTGCGGTAGTTGAACCCCTTTATCCTCTGCATGACCTGTCATTGCCACAGTAAATAGATGAAACCCACTAGCATGAGTAGGAGTTGTTTGAGCCCTGATGTGCCTACTCATTCATGCTTGTTTGTCATGCCTGCTACTGCTTAGAGTTGAGTCAGATGTTATTCATCGGGGATGAATCGGAGGTGTGTAAACATGTCCTACTGTTGAGAGCTAAGTGTGTGAATATGATTTGGTAAAGGTAGCGGTGAGAGGCCATGTAGGAGTACATGGTGGGTTGTCTCATTGAAGCCGTCCTCGGGAACTGAGTTATGTATTTGTGATCCATGAAACAGTTACTACCACGCATTGGGCCCGAAACCAATGGACCCTCTTGGCTTCTTGATCACCCTTGTTCTTTGTCCAGGAGTTGCAACTAGTTTCTGGTGTTTATAGGATATGTGTTGGCGGCCGTGCGTAGCGCTGACCCTAGGGGTGGGCTATGATGCGGTAGATACACCATGGCACGGTGTACCGGGCGCCCGTTTGGTGTCTCGGGAACCCTGTTCACATCGTTCGGGGCCGTATGTGGAATCCTCGGCCGGACTCCCTACGGATGGAACCTGGATAGGCGATAAACCTGGACTAGAGACTTGAGTGTTTAGGTAGGCCGTGGCCGACACCCTCGTTGGGCTTCCGCTTGAAGGTTGCCGAGTACATGTCGTGTAAACGGCGGTAAGTGGTGAGAGCGTGTGTGAAGAAGTACACCCCTGCAGGGTTAACATCATCTATTCGAATAGCCGTGTCCGCGGTAATGGACTTCTGGGTTGCCTATAATAGTTCATAGACAAGTGAAAGTGGATACTCTAAAACTCGCAAGATAAGTGTGAGTGCTATGGATGGCCTTCTCGTAGGGAGACGGGAGCGGATCCATAGTGGTGTATTGAATGGTGAATATGTGGACTCGTGTGCGCCACCTCAAAAGAGTTGCTTGCAATCGTAGTTCAGCTTAGCCACTGAGTCAAAGCTGGCTTGCTGCAGTCAAACTCCACCACCCCCCCCCCTTGTTGATACCGATGCATATGTAGCTAGTTCTGATGTAAGTCTTGCTGAGTACCTTTGTACTCACGTTTGCTTAATTTATGTTTTGCAGAGAGAGAGAGACTTCCGTCTCGCTAGTAGTTCCGTGTGGACTTCGACGTTAGCTTGATACCTCAGCTACGATCTTGTGCCCTCGGCAGGATCTGGTAGATAGTCAGGCTTCTTAGCCTTTTTCCATTTATAGATGTCTGTACTCAGACATGTTAAGCTTCCGCATGTGCTTGATTTGTATGCTGTGATTGTTGGGTCATGAGACCCATGTTTGTAATATCTCGCTCCTCGGAGCCTAATGAATAAATACTTGAGCTGTAGAGTTATGTTGTGATGCCATGTTGTATTTACACATATCGAGCATATTGTGTGTATGATTGAAATGCTTGGTATGTGTGGGATCCGACAATCTAGTTGTTTATCCTTGGCAGCCTTTCTTATGGGGAAATGTAGTCTAGTGTTCCTCGAGCCATAGTAGTCCGCTACAGCCTAGTTCACCGGAGTCCTGCTAGCCCAGCACTACTGCTCAGATCACTTGACTGGCCGGCATGTGTTTCACTTCGTTCCTGTGTTTGTCCCTTCGGGGAAATGTCACGCGGTGACATCCGGAGTCCTGCCTAGCCTGCTACAGCCCGGGTTCCCGGAGTCCTGTTAGCCCAGTGCTTCAGCCCGGATTCACACGCTGCTGACCGACATGCTCGATGTGATTCATGTATGCCTGTCCCCATAGGTTAGTGCCGCTTTGGGTTCACGACTAGCCATGTCGGCCCGGGTTCTCTGTCATATGGATGCTAGCGACATTATCATATATGTGAGCCAAAAGGCGCAAACGGTCCCGGGCCATGGTAAGGCGACACCCGTGGGAATACCGTGCGTGAGGCCGCAAAGTGATATGAGGTGTTACCGGCTAGATCGATGTGACTTGGAATCAGGGTCCTGACACGCGCCCCCAAGCCCAATCCTAATTGGGAAGGGGGGCGACCCCCCCTTTCCATTCTCTCCCTCTTCCCTTCCTTTCCCCTCCTAGTAGGACTAGGAAAGGGGGGAACCTACTCCAGCCGACCCCCTCCTCCACTCCTTTATATACGGGGGAGGGGGGCACCCTATAAACACACAAGTTGATCTCTTAACCGTGTGCTGATGACCCACGAGTGTAGGGGATCTATCGTAGCCTTTTCGATAAGTAAGAGTGTCGATCCCAACGAGGAGCAGAAGGAAATGATAAGCGGTTTTCAGCAAGGTATTTTCTGCAAGCACTAAAATTATCGGTAACAGATAGTTTTGTGATAAGGTAATTGGTTACGGGTAACAAATAGTAAAAGTAAATAAGGTGCAGCAAGATGGCCCAATCCTTTTTGTAGCAAAGGACAAGCCTGGACAAACTCTTATATAAAGGAAAGCGCTCCCGAGGACACTTGGGAATTATCGTCAAGCTAGTTTTCATCATGTTCATATGATTCGCGTTCGGTACTTTGATAATTTGATATGTGGGTGGACTGGTGCTTGGGTACTGTCCTTCCTTGGACAAGCATCCCACGTATGATTAACCCCCATTGCAAGCATCTGCAACTACAACAGAAGTATTAAGGTAAACCTAACCATAGCATGAAACATATGGATCCAAATCAGCCCCTTAAGAAGCAACGCATAAACTAGGGTTTGAGCTTCTATCACTCTAGCAACCCATCATCTACTTATTACTTCCCAATGCCTTCCTCTAGGCCCAAACAATGGTGACGTGTCATGTAGTCAGCGTTCACATGACACCACTAGAGGAGAGACAACATACATCTCATCAAAATAAAGAACGAATACCAAATTCACATGTCTACTTATAGAAAGACTTCTCCCATGTGCTCAGGAACAAACGTAACTACTCACAAAGCATATTAATGTTCATAATTAGAGGGGTATTAATATGCATAATGGATTTGAACATATGATCTTCCACCAAGTAAAGCAACTAGCATCAACTACAAGGAGTAATCAACACTACTAGCAACCCCCAGGTACCAATCTGAGGCTTTGGGACAAAGATTGGATAAAAGAGATGAACTAGGGTTTGAGATGAGATGGTGCTGGTGAAGATGTTGATGGAGATCGACCCCCTCCCGATGAGAGGAATGTTGGTGATGATTTCCCCTTCCCGGAGGGAAGTTTCCCCGGCAGAACAGCTCCGCCGGAGCCCTAGATTGGTTTCGCCAAGGTTTCACCTCGTGGCGATGGAGTTTCGTCCCGTGAGCTTTCTTATGATTTTTTCCTCAACGAAAGACTCCATATAGCCAAAGATGGGCATCAGAGGGCCACTAGGGGGCCCACGAGGCAGGGGTGCATGCCCAGGTGGTTAGGGCATGCCCCCCCACCCTCGTGGATGGTGGGTGGCCTCCCTCCGATACTTATTTCGCCCAATATTTTTTATATATTCTGAAACGTGCTCCCATGAAGTTTCAGGATTTTTGGAGTTGTGCAGAATAGGTCTCTAATATTTTCTCCTTTTCCAGCCCAGAATTCCAGCCATCGGCATTCTCCCTCTTCATGTAAACCTTTTACCTCAAGGGTAATGTCATATGATCTCTTATGCTTAAGTACCAATTCAATCACAATTTCAAGTATGAATCATAAACTTCATTGAGAACCAACAAACTCTAATCTCAGTCATTGAGGCAATTGCAATTTATCATAACATCAGAAAGAGTCAATAAGAGCTTTTCAGCAAGTCCACATACTCAACCATCATTTAGTCTTTCACAATTGCTTACACTCACATGATATTTATGGTTATGAAGTTTTAATCGGACAGAGAGGAAGATAGGGGCTTATAGTTTTTCCTTCCAACCTTTTGCCTCAAGGGTAATGTCAACAATAATAGTTAATGAAAACTCACATCCAATTAGCTATATATATCAGGATCTTTCCAACACATTGTGCTTGCCAAAGGATAAAATGTAAAAAGGAAAGGTGAAGATCACCGTGACTCTTGCATGAAGTATAAGACAAGAATAAAAGATAGGCCCTTCGCAGAGGGAAGTAGAGGTCGTCATGTGCTTTTATGGTTGGATGCACAAAATCTTAATGCAAAAGAACTTCACTTTATATTTCCACTTGTGATATGGACCTTTATTATGCAGTCTGTCGCTTTTATTTCTTCCACATCACAAGATCGTATAAAGATTATTTTGTCCGCACTAATATATCATACATATTTAGTGAGCAATTTTTATTGCTTGATACGGTGACAACTTACTTGAAGGATCTTACTCAATCCATAGGTAGATATGGTGGACTCTCATGGCAAAACTGGGTTTAAGGATATTTGGAAGCACAAGTAGTATCTCTACTTGGTGGAAAAAATTTGGCTAGCATGAGAGGGAAAGGCAAGCTCAACATGTTGGATGATCCATGACAATATAATTTATCTCAGATGTAAGAAAACATAACCCATTACGGTGTCTTCCTTGTCCAACGTCAACTCTTTAGCATGTCATATTTTAATGAGTGCTCACAATCATAAAAGATGTCCAAGATAGTATATTTATATGTGAAAACCTCTCTTTCTTTATTACTTCCTATTAATTGCAATGATGACCAAAACTATGTTTGTCAACTTTCAACAACTTTTATTCATCATACTCTTTGTATGTGAAGTCATTACTCTCCATCAGATCCATATGATCTCTTTATTTCTTTTTATTCTTTCTCTTTTATTTTATTCCGTCGAGATCATAGCAAGAAAATCAAGCCCTTGACTCAACACTAATCTTTATTATATAAAGCTCATGGACTCGATTACATAGAAGGATCATAAAGCCAAACTCACAACTAGGTCATACTAAAACTTTATTCTACTAGATCAAGATATTACCAAAAGGATCAAACTAAGAAAAATGGTAGAGATAAAAGTGATGGTGATAAGATACCGGGGCACTCCCCCAAGCATGGTAGTTGCCAAGGGGAGTGCCCATACCCGATACATAGTTCTTCTTTGTTGGTGAAGAAGGTGTTGGTGACGATGGATAGTCGCACATCGAGCGTAGGAGATCCTCCAATTTGCGGATAATGCCCTTGAGTGCGATGATATGTTCCTTCAACAAAATATTTTCACTTGTGAGATACTTGTTTTGAATACGAGCGGACTCAATCATCTTGAAAGCCTCAATCTCCGTTGGGGTAAAGAGATTGTGGTGAGGTTGAAGGATGTCTTCTTCTGCTACTGCCGGAACTTGGTCCCCCATGGTCATCTTGATCCCACCATCCTTGTTGATCTCTCTGGGCTCTTCTGACTTCAGCTCTATCTTCGTTAGCCAAGCATCGTTGCCCTTGTTGTTGGAGGAGGAGGGAGACGACATGATGCCTGGCCTTGACAACCCTGGCAGAAAACAGCTTGAAACAAAAACAAGAGATATTTGTGTGATACGGTGGTCAAAACCTTCGGGAGATTATATAATGAATTTTTGCCGACCAAAAGAAGTATCGTGCAAGAAAACGGAGTCCAGAGAGCACGCGAGGTGCCCACGAGGCAGGGGGCGCGCACAGGGGGGTAGGGCGTGCCCTCCACCCTCATGGGAGCCTCGTGTCCTTTCCGGTCTACTTCTTATTTTCCTATTTTCTTAAATATTCCAAAACGGAGAAAAATTGCCATTAGAACTGATTGGCAGTCGGTTTACTTACCGTACCACGTACCTATTCCTTTTTGAAGTTTGAAACATTCTGGAAGGTGTTCCTTATGTATTCCTCCAGGGTTACGGTTTCAATAACACTGGTTTCAACATTTATGGGATTACCTGAGATATAATGTTTGATTCTTTGACCGTTCACCACTCTCGGATTTGTGACTTCAAACTTGTTGATTTTTATGGCACCGGAACGATAGACCTCCTCGATAAAGTAAGGACCTTCCCATTTAGAGAGGAGTTTTCCTACAAAAAATCTTAAACGAGAGTTGTATAATAATACATGATCACCTATATTAAACTCACGTTTTTGTATTCTTTTTCATGCCATCTTTAGCCCTTTTCTTTAAACAGTTTGGCATTCTCATAAGCCTGGGTTCTCCATTCATCAAGTGAGCTAATGTCAAAAAGCCTCTTCTCACTGGCAAGTTTGACATCATAATTGAGCTCTTTAATGGCCCAATATGCCTTATGTTCTAGTTCAAGAGGTAAGTGATATGCTTTACCATAAACCATTTTATACGGAAACATATCCATAGGATTTTTATATGCAGTTCTATAAGCCCATAGTGCATCATCAAGTTTCTTGGACCAATTCTTTTTAGATCTATTAACAGTCTTTTGCAAAATTAACTTAAGCTCTCTATTACTCAATTCTACTTGACCACTAGACTGTGGGTGATAAGGAGATGCAATTCTATGATTAAAATCATACTTAGAAAGCATTTTACGAAAAGTACCATGAATAAAATGTGAACCACCATCAGTCATTAAATATCTAGGGACTCCAAACCTCGGAAAAATAACTTCTTTAAGCATCTTAATAGAGGTGTTATGATCAGCACTACTAGTTGGAATAGCTTCTACCCACTTAGTAACGTAATCAACAACAACTAAAATATGTTTGTACCCATTAGAGGAAGGAAAAGGTCCCATATAATCAAAACCCCAAACATCAAATGGTTCAATAAGAAGTGAATAATTCATAGGCATTTCTTAACGTCTACTGATATTACCAATTCTTTGACATTCATCACAAAGACAAAACAAACTTATGGGCATCCTTGAAGAGAGTAGGCCAATAAAAACCGGATTGCAATACCTTATGTGCAGTTCTATCTCCAGCATGGTGTCCTCCATAAGCCTCGGAGTGACACTTGCGTAGGATATGTTCCTGTTCATGCTCAGGTACACAACGTCTAGTAACACCATCTACTCCTTCTTTATAGAGATGTGGGTCATCCCAGAAGTAATGTCTTAAATCATAGAAGAACTTTTTCTTTTGCTGGTATGTGAAACTAGGTGGTATAAACTTAGCAACAATATAATTAGCATAATCAGCATACCATGGAGCAGTACGAGAAGCATTTATAACAGCTAATTGTTCATCAGGAAAGCTATCATCAATAGGTAGTGGGTCATCAAGAACATTCTCTAACCTAGACAAGTTGTTTGCAATGGGGTTCTCAGCTCCCTTTCTATCAATAATATGCCAATCAAATTCTTGTAGCAAGAGAACCCATCTAATAAGTCTAGGTTTAGCATCTTTCTTTTCCATATATATTTAATAGTAGCATGATCAGTGTGAACAGTTACTTTAGAATCAACAATATAATGTCCAAACTTATCACAAGCAAACACAACTGCTAAAAATTCTTTTTCAGTAGTAGCATAGTTTCTCTGAGCACTATCTAGAGTTTTACTACCATATTGGATAACATTTAATTTCTTGTCAACTCTCTATCCTAGAACAGCCCCTACAGCATCATCACTAGCATCACACATGATTTCAAATGGTAAATTCCAATCAGGAGGCTGAACAATAGGTGCAGAAATCAAAGCTTTCTTAAGTATTTCAAATGCTTCTACACAGTCATCATCAAAAACAAAAGGAACATCTTTTTGTAAGAGATTAGTCAGAGGCCAAGAAATTTTAGAGAAGTCCTTAATGAACCTCCTATAAAACCGGCATGACCAAGGAAGCTTCTTATACCTTTAATGTCCTTGGGACACGGCATCTTTTCAATAGCATCAACTTTAGCTTTATCAACTTCAATACCTCTTTCAGAAATTTTATGCCCCAATACAATACCTTCATTAAGCATAAAGTGGCACTTCTCCCAATTCAAGACAAGATTAGTTTCTTCACATCTCGGCAAGACTCGATCAAGGTTGCTTAAGCAACCATCAAAAGAAGTTCCATATACGGAGAAATCATCCATGAAAACCTGAACAATCTTTTCACAAAAGTCAGAGAATATATCAGTCATACATCTTTGAAAAGCAGCAGGTGCATTGCATAAACCAAAAGGCATACGTCTATAAGCAAAGGTACCGAAAGGGTAAGAAAAGGTTGTCTTTTCTTGATCCTCTTTTGATACAGGTATTTGAGAGGAACCAGAATAACCATCTAGAAAGTAAAAATGTGTATGTTTGGATAATCTTTCTAGCATTTGTTCAATAAAAGGTAAAGGGTAATGATCCTTTTTAGTAGATCAATAAAAGGTAAAGGGTAAAAATGTGTATGTTTGGAAATAAATTACCATTCTATAACCTATAACAATTCTTTGTGGGATCAATTCATCTTTATCATTAGGAACAATAGTAATACCTCCCTTCTTAGGGACACAATGGACAGGGCTTACCCACTGACTATCAGCAACAGGATAAATTATACCTGCCTCTAGAAGCTTCAATATTTCTTTTCTTACCACTTCTTTTATCTTAGGATTTAACAGTCGTTGGTGATCAACAAGCGGTTTCGCGTCTTTCTCCAATTTTATTTTGTGCTGGCAGAGAGTGGGACTAATTCCCTTAAGATCATCAAGAGTATATCCAATAGCAGCACAATGCTTCTTCAGAGTTTTCAATAATTTCTTTTCTTCATGCTCTGAAAGGTTAGCACTAATAATAACAGGATATATCTCTTTCTCATCAAGATAAGCATATTTAAGAGTATCAGGTAAAGGTTTAAGATCAAACAATGGATCACACTTGGGTGGAGGAGGATCCCCTAGGATTTCAACAGGCAAGTTGTGTTTCAAAATAGGTCCATGTTTAAAGAATACTTCATCTATTTCCCTTCTTTCATTCATAAACATATCATTTTCATGGTCTAGCAAATATTTCTCTAAAGGATCATTAGGAGGCACGACAATAGAAGCAAGACCAATAATTTCATCTTTACTAGGAAATTCTTTATCATGGGGTTGTCTACGAAACATAGCAAAATTAAACTCATGAGACATATCCCCTAAACCAACAGAAACAATATCCTTATTGCAGTCTATCTTAGCATTAACAGTATTCAAGAAGGGTCTACCAAAAATAATAGGACAAAAGTCATCTTGTGGGGAACCGAGAACAAGAAAATCAGCAGGATATTTAACTTTCACACACAAGACTTCAACATCTCTAACGATTCCAATGTGTGAAATAGTGTCTCTATTGGCAAGCTTAATTGTAACATCAATTTCTTCTAACTCAGCAGGTGCAATATCATGCATAATTTCTTTGTATAAGGAATGAGGTATTGCACATGCACTAGCACCCATATCACATAAGCCGTGATAGCAATGATCTCCTATTTTAATAGAAATAACAGGTATGCCTACAACAGGTCTATGTTTATTTTTAGTATCAGGTCTAACAATTCTAGCAACTTCATTACAGAAGTAAATAACATGCCCATCAATATTATCGGCCAAGAGATCTTTAACCATAGCAACACTAGGTTCAACTTTAATTTGCTCAGAGGGAGTAGGTGTTCTAGTATTGCTCTTACGAACCAGAGTTGAAGTTTTAGCATGATCCTTTATTCTAACAGGGAAAGGTGGTTTCTCAATTTAAGAAGTGGGAAGAATAGGATCATTATAAGTGATAGTCTTTTCTTCAACTTTAATAGGTGCAACTACTTTTACTTCAATGGGAGGATTATATTTAAACCACTTCTCCTTAGGGAGATCAACATGAGTAGCAAAGGATTCACAGAAAGAAGCTACTATCTCAGAGTCAAGTCCATATTTTGTGCTAAATTCATGGAAAGCATCGGTATCCATAAAAGATTTAACACAATCAAACTTTGGTGTTATACCTGACTCCTTAGCTTCGTCGAGGTCCCAATCTTCAGAGTTGTGTTTAATTTTTTCCAATAAATCCCATTTGAATTCAGTAGTCTTCATCATAAAAGATCCAGTACAAGAAGTACCAAGCATGGAGCGATTACTGAGAGAAAGTCGAGCATAAAATTTTTGAACAATCATTTCTTTTGAGAGCTCATGATTGGGGCATGAATATAACATTGACTTAAGCCTCCCCTAAGCTTGAGCGATGCTTTCTCCTTCGCTGCCAAAAATTATATATATATAATTACGATCACGATGAACAAGATGCATAGTATAAAACCTCTAATAAAATTCCAATTTCAATCGGTTGTAGTTCCATGATCCCATATCATCACATAGCCTAAACCATGTCAATGCCTCTTCCTTCAAAGATAAAGGGAAGACCTTCTTCTTGATAACATCCTCGGGCATACCTGCAAGCTTAAATAATCCACAAACTTCATCCACATAGATTAGGTGCAAATCGGGATGTAATGTTCCATCACCTGTGAAAGGATTAGATAGCAGATTCTCTATCATACCCGAAGGAATTTCAAAGTAAACATATTCAGTAGGTTTAGTAGGTTGAGGAACAACTCTTTGCTCTACTGGTCGGGGTGAAGATACCCTGAACAAGCCCCTCAAAGGATTATGTTTCATAGTAAAAAGTGACAGTAAATTTCAGCACACTATATAAAATTTTCCTTACCAAATTCCACCTACCAAAGGCGCTTCACTCCCCGGCAACGGTGCCAGAAAAGAGTCTTGATGACCCACAAGTGTAGGGGATCTATCGTATCCTTTTCGATAAGTAAGAGCGTCGAACCCAACGAGGAGCAGAAGGAAATGATAAGAGGTTTTCAACAAGGTATTTTTTGCAAGCACTCAAATTACCGGTAACAGATAGTTTTGTGATAAGGAAATTGTTAACGGGTAACAAATAGTAAAAGTAAATAAGGTGCAGCAAAGGACAAGCCTGGACAAACTCGTATATAAAGGAAAGTGCTCCCGAGGACACATGGGAATCCCGTCACATGATTCGCGTTCGGTACTTTGATAATTTGATATGTGGGTGGACCGGTGCTTGGGTACTGTCCTTCCTTGGACAAGCATCCCACTTATGATTAACCCCATTTCAAGCATCTGCAACTAAAGCAGAAGTATTAAGATAAACCTAACCATAGCATTAAACATATGGATCCAAATCAGCCCCTTACGAAGCAACGCATAAACTAGGGTTTAAGCTTATGTCACTCTAGCAACCCATTATCTACTTATTACTTCCCAATGCCTTCCTCTAGGCCCAAACAATGGTGAAGTGTCATGTAGTCGACGTTCACATGACACCACTAGAGGAAAGACAACATACATCTCATCCAAAATATCGAACGAATACCAAATTCACATGACTACTTATAGCAAGACTTCTCCCATGTCCTCAGGAACAAACGTAACTACTGACAAAGCATATTCATGTTCATAATCAGAGGGGTATTAATATGCATAATGGATCTGAACATATGATCTTCCACTAAGTAAACCAACTAGCATCAACTACAAGGAGTAATCAACACTTCTAGCAACCCATAGGTACCAATCTGAGGCTTTGGGAAAAAGATTGGATACAAGAGATGAACTAGGGTTTGAGATGAGATGGTGCTGGTGAAGATGTTGATGGAGATTGACCCCCTCCCGATGAGAGGATCGTTGGTGATGACGATGGTGATGATTTCCCCCTCCCGGAGGGAAGTTTCCCTGGCAGAACAGCTCCGCCAGAGCCCTAGATTGGTTCCGCCAAGGTCCACCTCATCGCGGCGGAGTTTTGTCCCGTGAGCTTGCTTATGATTTTTTCCTCAACGAAAGACTCCATATAGCCAAAGATGGGCATCATAGGGCCACCACGGGGCCCACGAGGCAGTGGGGCGCACCCAAGGGGTAGGGCGCGCCCCCACCCTCCTGGATGGTGGGTGGCCTCCCTCTGGTACTTCTTTCGCCCAATATTTTATATATATTCTAAAACATGCTGCCATGAAGTTTCAGGACTTTTGAAGTTGTGCAGAATAGGTATCTAATATTTGCTCCTTTTCCAGCCTAGAATTCCAGCTGCCGGCATTCTCCCTCGTCATGTAAACTTTGTAAAATAAGATAGAATAGGCATTAGTATTGTGACATAATGTGTAATAACAGCCCATAATTCAATAAATATCAATATAAAAGCATGATGCAAAATGGATGTATCATGTGCTTAAGCGAATCCCTGCGTCGGTAACTTCATCATCACCGTCACAAAGCTGTCATGCTGACGAAACTCTCCCTCGGCCTCAGCTGGATCTAGAGTTCGAGGGATGTCACCGAGCTGAACGTGTGCAGATCACGGAGGTGCCGTGCGTTCGGTACTTGATCGGTTGGATCGCGAAGACGTTCGACTACATCAACCGCGTTACTTAACGCTTCCGCTTTCGGTCTACGATGGTACGTGGACACACTCTCCCCGCTCATTGTTATGCTTCTCCTAGATAGATCTTGCGTGATCGTAGGAATTTTTTTAAAATACTATGTTCCCCAACAGAAACATCCCCATCATCTGAATCATCTTGCATCTCATCATCAACATGCAAGAACCCCTCCAAATATTCATCACCACCAACAGAAAAATTGCCTTGGACATAGCTCTCTGCCCCTTCGGTTTCAGCTTCCTACAACATAGGTTCTGTGAAATAGTCAGTTTATCTCTCCATGGAATCAACAAGGTATTAACGACCTGTTCGGAATCGCACCGCTCCATAACTCCTCTCCCGGAGCGGGTGGAGCTATAGTTGAAAATCACGGAGCTGCAGTTTCCCTGCTTCACAGATTCCAGGAGTGGGTGGATTGTCGAATGGGGCTTAAATCAATAGAAACTCTACATTTTATTTTTGTCATTTTATCTCTCCATGGAATCAATAAGATAGCTAATCAACATAGTTTCTGTATTTTTTTCTGGTTACACTTGTAAGGAATTCAGAAACACTTGTAGACAATGAAATCATGTTTCAGAACATACAATCAAGCTGGACTGTGGGATGTGATGATTCAGGTTTTCAGAGATAGCTATGTCTTCTACACAGGGCTTCATGTTCTTCTAGAGTTAAACAAAGACCATGTTTCAAAAACTAGCCCAGGCTTCCAGATGCGATCTGCTCGAAGTAGTTTCAGGAAACACCACCGGGGGGTTTGTGAACCAAGAGGAAACTCCGACACACGGCGGCCCCCGGCGGTGCTTGGAGCTGAGAACGATGGTCGCGCCTGCTCTCGAAGCAGGGCCCCTCGGTGAGCTTCATCTGCGTCAGATCCAGCCATCTGAAGCGCGATATGGTGCGTCATAGTGTTGCAGAAACTTCAATCTATATCCTGCACGCCGGCAGCGGGCTGGTTTTGCGGTGGGTTGGCGGCTGCATCATGCAGGGCCAACTCTATCGGGGCCGGGGGCAAGAGTGTTATTGTTATTGCAACAGAGCGGTTGTTGCAGAAAATAACGAGTGGGCATACAGGGTGCGGACACTAGATCGGAAGGCTATCAGGTCGGGCATCCAACGGCCGTCGAGGCGATGGATAAAATCAGAAAATCGACCGGCGGACGCGTAGCGTCACCAAAAAAACCTAAAGTCATAGTACTTTATTGTATTTGGGCCGGATACTACAACTCTCTTGCGTTGTGGGCCTGTGGCGATCCAAGGAAAAAAGAGATCGATTTCCGTCTCTGCTGGACGACGACGCCCGCTGCGCGCAGCCGCGCACCGCCGTCACCCAAGTTGTCGCCGGTGTCCTCACCTCGCCCCGCCTAGGTTGCGTTCGTGTACGCTCTCTCCTCGCCGTCACCCATTGCGCCGACGCTGTCTGTCATTGCCACTCCAAGGGGCAAATAGCTCCCATGCGACGTCGTTGGTGTGAATTGTCTCTCATGCGATGTCGTTGGCTGTAATAGCTCTCATGCGACATCTGCATTGGAAAAAATAGCTCCCATGCAACAAAATATTTACGTGGCTAGTTGGCTGTTAGTTAGGCTGAGGTTTGGTTAGGACACTGGGGGTTATGTGCTTTGACTGGTGGGGTCAACCTATGGCCACGTAGTCAAGAGTCAACCGTCCACGACTCGACCGGTGACTGTGTGACCGTGCTCGACTCGCCCGTGCTGGACGGGCTCGTGCTGGACTGGGCGAGCGGCGCCGTCGTAAGCATCTTCTCCGGCAGCGGTTTCTTCTCTGCTGTGGTGGAGCGAATTTCTCGGCAGCGGCAGAGCTATTGCGAGGTGAGCCCGAAACCCTAGTCCCACTCCCCAGAATTTTGGGGGATCTGTGGCCTCATGCTGTCCTCTGTTTCTTGGCGATTTAGAATCGGGCTCCATTGGATCCGGGGGTTGTTTCTTCTCCGCGGCCCAGTGGTGGAGCGCCTTTCTCTGCTGCGGCTATTGCGAGTGAGTATTTTCCAAACACTACTCCCATTCCACTGAATTTTGGATAAATCTGTGGCCTCATGCTGCCCCTGTTTCTTGGCGTTTTAGAATCTCGAATGGATAGGAGATGGAGCGAGGGCGGGATGAGATGGAGCGAGGAGACAGTGCTTCAAATCGGTAATGCCACCCTCTTTTCTTAGAAATTTAGAATCGAATTCGATTTGGTAGTGACTGCCGCCACTGCCTGCCATTGACAAAAGAGGGGAGGTTCAGGTTCTGCCACCACATTCGCAATTATAGTGGAATTTTTTCCCTGTAAAGCCAAGCTCAGTGATGGCAGTGTCCAAGACATTGATAGAGATACCACCGTGAGGTTGGATGATGAATTTGCAGATGTTGATCCCTAGGAATTGGAGAGCATGAAGGAGAAGGCCGTGGGCAATTTGGTGGAGAGAATTGGGGAGAGTATTGTTTGGGGTCCAAAACAAGAGGTATCTCTGCAATGTTTTGATAACTATAATGGTGAATATGTGAGAATTGAAGATGGAGAATCCATGGTTGCTGAAATTAATCAGCAAGAAGGGTGGGCAAGCAAACAAGTAACATTTTATGCAGAGCCAATTGATCTGCAAACTCATTCCACAGTTGGTTATGTGCCATCAAAGATGGCTGCACAGATGGAAGATGATGAGTGGGTTTCACAAAAGAAGATGTTGGCATTGTTGACTGAACCGACTGTAGTAGCTAAAGATACAGGGATTGATGCAGATGGTGAGGAGGGAAACCATGGTGCTAGGAAGATTGTTGTTGACTGGAATGTAGTAGAGTTGAATGAAAAAACAGATTTGGTCATTACACCAATATCTGACATTGATATGGCCGAAATGTTTGGCATTCAAGTTGATGACAAAGATAAGGAGAAGGATGACAGTTCTTTGCCTGCTGAAGGTAATACAGGCCCTAGAAATGCAAATGAGGATGAATAACAGCTGATGAGAGAGGCTGCAGATGATGTGGATGATGCAGATGATAATGAGCTGGTTTGTTTGTATGACAAAGGGAACCCAGTTATTGAGGTGGGAAAGTTGTGGCCAAGCATGAAGGAGTTTAGGATTTCTTTCAGGACCTATGCAGTGAAAAAAGAGTTTGATGCCAAGACTATGTGGACTGATTGAAAGAAATTTTATGCTCGGTGCAAAGGTTATGATGGTGGTGGCAATCCTTGCAAATGGTACTTGTCTGCCAGACTACAACCTGATGGAAGTACAGTAAGGGTAAATCAAATACCACACCAGCATACATGTATGACCACTTCACAGAGAGTTTCAAAGATGACATCACAGCTTTGGGTTACAGAGAAGATTACTCCTATTTTAGCCAGGACTCCAAACACTACTGCAAAGAGGCTTAAAGTTGACTTGGAGAAGTTGTACCCCATCCAGCTGCAATATACCACAGTCTGGAAAGCAAAACAAAGGGCCATGAAATCATTGTATGGTGACTGGGCAAATACATTTAGGATGTTGTATAGTTTTAAAGCAGAGGTGGAGAAGAGGTCACCTGGGAGTGTGGTGGAGATAGATACAGAGGTAACAGAGGATGGCAAGGTTTTATTCAGCAAGTTTTTTATGTGTGTTAAAGCCGTGCATAGATGGATTCAAAGAAGGTTGTCGTCCATATTTGAGCATAGACTCATCTTTTTTGACTGGAAAGTGGAATGGTCAGTTGGCTGCATGCAATGCTCTAGATGGACACAACTGGATGTTCCCAATTGCAATAGGAATGTTTCAATCAGAGACAGAGGCATCATGGATATGGTTCATGATGCAACTAAAAAGATGCATAGGGCCAGTTTCTCCTTTGGCCATCCACACAGATGCATGTAAAGGGTTGGAAAATGTAGTAAAAAATGTTTTCCGCCATGCTGAGCAGTGGGAGTGCTTTGGATATATGTGGATGAATCTGATAAAAAAATTCAGAGGAGATGAATTTGGGCGCATGTGGCCAGCAGCAAGATCCTACACCAGACAGACACATTCCTATCACCTTGGTAAGATATTGGCATCATGTAGTGATAATGAATTTGCTTCATGGTTGAACACCCACCATTCTCTGTTGTGGTATAGATTAGGTTTTAATACTGCCATAAAATGTGATCATATCAATAACAACTTCGCAGAAAGTTTTAACAACAAAGTGAAGGATTTGAAAGACTTGCCTGTGCATGACATGGTGGACCAAATAAGGATCATGATCATTCGTTTGTGGGAGTTGAGAGGAAAAATTGCTAATATTTTGGAAGGGGACAAGCTTCCAGCAGTGGTACAACAGGTGGTCAATAGGAGAAGAAATCTTTCACATCTATCTGTTGAGAAATCTTCCTTGTGGGGTGCTGCAGTTAGAGATACAAAGAGTGGCAAGAGGCATGTGGTAAATACTGAGTTGCATGAGTGCACTTGCCAGGAGTGGAAACACACTGGAAAACCATGTGAGCATTCCATACTTTTTTTGGCATCTAAACCCAGGTTAAATATGCACCCATATTTGCATGAGTATTATTCAGTACAAAAATTGAAAGCTGCATATGCAAGTCCAATTCCTACACTGACTGACCAATCTCAGTGGCCTGAGGTGGAAATAGAATTTACCTTGTGTCCCCCTGTCACTAGAAGAAAGGCTGGGAGGCCTAAACAGAGCAGATTCAAAGCTTGGTTTGAGAAAGGTGGTTGTAGTAAGAAGGGGAAAAAGGAAAAGGAAAAGAATGATAAGCCCAAAAGGGCTCAAAAAGGTAACAAAAATAGGTGAAGTTGTGTGAGGTTCTTGGGCACAGAATTGGTTCATCCAAGTGCATCTACACTCCTCAGAGGCCAAAGTATGTTTTGTTACTGTTTTTGCAAGTTTTTGATTTTGCTACTTGTTCTAGTATCTAACCAAGTCAAATGCTTTATTTTTTAGGAGGAAGCATGCAGAAAAAGCCCCACCTCTTGTTGTTGAACAATGTTGGCCAGTGAAAAAAGCAAGACTCAAGGGCTTTAGAAGGAAGAGCACTAAGTAGATAATGTTTGGTGACAAAGATATGGAGCTAACTGAAACTATTACTGCTGAACATGAGCTAAGTGTTTCTGTTTTGGACGATGTGATGCATACTGAATCTGTTTTGCAGGCACTAGGGCTATCTGAAACTGTTGCAGATGAAGCAATTGTTGTGCTGCCATGCGAATCTGCTTTGACAACTGTGTTGCCATGTTTGGAGGTTGTGCTGCCAAGTGTTGAGTTGCAAACTGAAGTAGTTGAACAATGTGTGCCATCTACTCAATCTGCAGAAGTGCAAACTGAAGAAGTGGGACATGGTCAGGTGCAAAAGTTGAGGGGGCCTAGTGGAGTTGGCAAGAAAACCAAGGGGCCAAAAAGCAAGAGCATCAGCATCAACAAACTATGCGCCGTGGAATCAAATGGTGGAAAAAAGGAGAAGAAATCGAGTGGTAGAAAGAAGCAAAAGAAATAGAGTCGAAATCATTCAAATTTGATGTGAAAACTTAAGTTTGTTGTCATTTGATGTGAAAACTTATGTTCTTTCATGTGAAAACTTATGTGCTATGATGTTGATTTGACTTGAAATAAAATTCAAATTTGAACCGACATTCAAATTTGAACCTATCTCCAATATTTTTGAGTTCATTTGTTTGTTCTATGATGTTGCATCGTTTTATGTACTACTATGCACTTTAGTTCATAAATCCAACCCTTTTTGTGAAGTCCAACTCATAGTCACTAAAAATGTTGTCCAAACAGGCTCCAAAGTAAGGGAAAATGGCCCCATTTCTAAGCAAGTTTTTCTCGACCTTCTCAAAATCACCCAAAAAATTTTCTTAGCTTATATTATACCTATATAGGATCAATACGAAGTCTCACCTTTTTTGAATAAGTATTCATATTATTTAATTTATTTTTTAAAAAACACCCTTTAATACAAAGTCAGCAATAAAACAAGTTTAAAAATTTAAAATGCAAAAATAACTTCAGATCCTCCTTAGTCACTCTAAAATGAAGCTAAGGTGATGTTTTTGGATTTTTTGCATTTTCAAAACCTCAAACCCTCTTCTCACTCCTTTGAACTCTATGCAACCTCAGTCGAGATAGTCCAATTTGTGAAGGTTTTTTCATGCAAAGATCATTAGATCAAGTTTATCATTTTATATCATAACTATGTAACATAAAAAGGCTATATGCGCAGGTTTTTCATTTTTTTGATTTTTTTGAATTAGTTATACACATTTGAATGTTCGGTCAAACCTTTCAAAACCCCGTTGACTGCATCCAAAACCCATGTAACCCTAGCGCCAAACGTCCACCATCGATCTAACCCTAACGCCAAACTGCGGCCGTCGGATAGGCCTTCTAGAAGGATTCCGTGGGGGCGATCCGTGGGATCCCTGATTCTCCAATCTGATTGACCATCGTTTTTCTCTCTGACGAACAGATAACGTTGAGCGGGGGAGCATCTAAGTGACCATTGGGCCGAGCGGATCGGGCCCGGCAGAGCCTGGCGTGCATGCGCACGGCCGTCGAGAGGGGGGATGGGCTGCATGCGAGAGGTTCAATGACATGTGGGCCATCCCTGTCCCATGCATGCCATGCAATGTCGCAGCCTAGCTATCCCGTGCTCGTGTGACACAGCCTAGCCATTTGCATGCGGGCTTGCATGGATGCATTGACGCAGTAAAGCACGACAGGGGCGCAGCGTATAGGTACGTCGCATCTAAGCTATTTTAACAAATGCATGCTTGAACGAGACGGACGTGTCGGTGGTGCAGCTCCTTTTTCAGTGTCACGCGCGGATGAACGGGCATGTGCCTCTTTGGATGCTCTGCCCGCCGTTTTTTGAATTAATGCCCGCAATTACTTATGCCAGTGTGAACGGAGAAGAGAAAACGATCGATAAGGCACCGTGTACACATTGACCACGGCTGCAGCGCAGCTATAAAAGGGCACCATTTCCTCATCCTCTCACACTCATCTCTCAAGCCTCCTCCCCTTCCTCTTTTCGAGCCAAATCCACCACTCGAGCCACCATGCAATTCAACGGCCCTACCTACCATCGCCCTCGCACCGTGCCGGAGAGGCAGTACCCGGTCGGAGTCGTCGTCGAGAATAGCCTAAGGGTGTGGGCCATCTCAAGGTGGAGGGACCCTAGAGAGTTGGCTCGCTTCTTCCTCCAAGCCGGCTACCGCCACCTCCCTCCGGGCACTCCGCCCATGTTCCACCTCCACAAGCAGTACGATGGCAACGCCAACGGCTTCGTCATCGGCCTCTACGTCACCTTCACCAACCCCTACGACGCTCACCACCTCCTCGGCGAGGTGTTCTGGTGTGGATGCGAGTTTGTCGCGTTCACGACCTACAAAATCTTCACCAACTTCCACCACATCTTCCCTCACCCCAACGGCATGCACACCCTCCCCTACCAGATGCCGGAGAACGACGAGTGAGGGGCGCCGGCTAAGGAGGAGGGGCCCAAGGAGGAGGGGGCCAAGGAGGAGGGGCCAAGGAGTTGTTCAAGTGCGAGTCTTCTATCTATCTAGTTTGTGTTTGTGTTGGTTCGGGCGTGTGTGCCCGTGTCTTCTATCTATCTAGTTTTAATTATTTTCCTTTCATGTTTTATGAACTATATGTAGTGGGGGGATGCCCCTCTATATGTTCTATCTATCTATGCTACTAGGGTACCCGATGCCCCTCTATCTATCTATATGTTTTTTCGGTCCTAAAGTTTCTCCATTGCATTTTATTTATGTGGCCATGTGTACTAAAAATGCACTAAAACATGATCCAATCATATAAGTTGTTGTTAGCACGTGTCTAGTTAATTATCTTCCTTTTATGTTTTATGCACTATATGTTGTAAGGGGATGCCCCTCTATGTTGTAAGGAGATGCTACTAGGGGCACACTAGATGTCTTCTTTTTTTGAGAGGGGCACAACCTTTTTCGTTTGAAACACACGAGTAAAAACTTTGAAAACACCATAGCACAAGTCAAAAAAAATTAAAAAATGGTGCTTGGTTGAAATAAACTAGAACCAAACAATTCCAACTTTTTTGGTTCACAAAGACTGTAAGTTAGGCTGCTAACTAGAACCAACCTTTTGTTTTAGCCGAAACAACACGGGACCCTACCATCGGACACGATAGCTTATGCATAAAAGTAGCTCAAATATTTATCAGATGAGTTATCTCAAAAAAGGTGACTGCAGGAAACGTAAAATTTGTGAAATAACCTAAAGCCGAAAAGATATATCGATGTCAATGACCGTGTGCACTTTTTTTTGCATAGCTACACTTCTTTTATCAATGGGCCTGGATATGTTCTATTCGGCCCTGCCTAACTTCTATATGGGCCTGGCCTTTTCGGGCAACTGTAGACGAACCTTTTTTTCCTTTTCTCCCTCTATCACTGAAACTGAAACTGATGACGAACTGAAGAACTAAAAAAACGGAGCCGAAACAGAGTGGAGAGGACATGCTGAATTCGTACAGCGCAACACTTTTATTCAAATATACATATCATTACGATTACAAATGATGCCCAATCTATTCACTTACGACTAATTATCATCACATAAACAAATGCGAGAGCAATTACACAAACATAAAAAAGTCTGGCCATCAGCCCCATCTTCTGCAATTCGATGAGTTTCTTCATCTGCTTGTTCAGCTTCTTCAGCTCTGCCGTCACTACTGCATCCCCCACAGTAGCCCCAATGGAATGGGCAGATCCAGGGGCCCCAGATCCAGATGCGCCCGATCCAAACTTGCCCAACTTCTCCGCCTCCAACGGTAAATCGAGCTCCCCTGATGCACCCTCCAGTTGAATCCGCTCTATGTACTCATCTAGCCACTCAAAATGGGTGCATTACTTCAATTTCTGAAATTGGAAAGATGAACCCTAAATCCCAAATCCGATGAAAAATTGGGAAAAAATGGGAAAATATGAAATTGGGAGACAAAAACCAAAATTGGCATATTGAGAAGTAAAATCTCACCTTTCCCTGCTCTGGTTTGCTCTCGCATTTCATGAATTCCCGCCCAAGGTTGCCATTCTTGTCGGTCGTTGTGACTAGCCGCTTCAGGGGTGCGATACGTGGGCATGCAGGGCACCTTGTCATGGGCACTGCGCCATAGCGCGGCCATGAGCGGCGGGAGGCTGAAGCGGAGCTCGACATTGCTAGGTCGCGGTCCAGAACGGCGTTGCTGCGCGTCATCGCCGGAGAAGAAGAAGAACAACGGTCGGGGAGGGGGGGAGGATGGGCTCGGGTGCTGCACGGCTCGGGGCACGGCTCGGTGTCCTCTTGTACCAATGCTGACCTGGATAAGTTAGTGGGTCCCACGCTGTGGGTTCCGCTCACCTGACCAATGTTGAGTTGGATAAGTTAGTGGGTCCCACGCTGTGGGTCCTGCTCACCTGATTCGAGTTTTAAACATGTGTCTTTGGATTAGGAAGCAGTGTCGTATGGGAGCTATTTTTTCCAACGCAGATGTCGCATGAGAGATATTACAGCCAACGACGTCGCATAAGAGACAATTCGCACCAACGACATAGCATGGGAGCTATTTGCCCCACTCCAAGCGGGCCATTCCCCTCCTCGCCGTGCATGGCTGGCTTCCGAACGCCCCGCCCACATCCCGGCAGCCTCGGCGCCCGCGTATGCCAAATCACGGCGGCACCAGCACCCCGGTGGTGCGGCCCTCGGGCCACGCTCCGGCAGCCAAGCCTGCCCGCGCTGGCCACATATACTGGTGCTCCGTATCAGGGCAGGGCGGGCAGAATGGATGCGAACCCAAGCTTCTGCTTCTACTCCTACGCCGTCTCTCCAGAGAAGAGGCGCCCGTCAGGTAGACTCCTCGTCCTCGCCATCCACTGCCTCGCGCTCTCCCATGCACCACAGCCGCTCAGCCTCGGCCTCGCTCTACTCCGTGCCCTTGGTGCACAGGTTGGCTCCACAAGTTGAGAAGTGGGAGACAATAAGAATGGACGAGCGATGAACTAAGAAACAATCCACTAGGCCTGCACTAACATTTATTTAATTTTGTATTTACTGATTAGATAAATGTTAGTGTAGGATGTTTATTTTGACTTTGTACTAATTGGTTGATCAAAACATGGCTCTGTTGTGGACTTGTGGAACTTCAGGAATCATTTTAAGGACGTCCAGAACCTAGCACTTCAATTCTTTAGGCCTTTAATTCATCAGGGAATGTTGTTCTAGTGGTTATGGTGGTGTGAGGAGTTGAAAGAGAAGGGAATAATTAGTTGTTTGCAGTTCCAGAAATGCAAGACTCCGTCTCGGATGCTGAGGAAGTGAAACTACGGGAGGATGTCAACGGGAAGATGGAAGATGTTGTGGTGGAGCCACCAGATTGGCTCCCAGATGGTATGGATCATCGAGGTCCAACGTGGCGCTATAAAGGTATGTTATATACAACCAAATAAATGCAGACATACATGATATTAAATATATTTAACTCTTGTTTATTCTCTAAACAAAAAATATGGATGTTTTTTCAGTTTTTTTGTATTGTTTTGTTTATTGTAGATATCTAATTTTTCTGATTTCTTTTGTTTATTTCGAGTATTTCATTTCTCCGGGGTTAGGGGCCAAATTCAGGATGAAGTCTAAGGTCCTGAACTACCTTTTCTCCGAGATGGATGAACACTACTTAGAAGGCAAAGATTGTCTTGATCATAACATGCTTCCTGTATGTGTTCCTTAGTATAATGAAGTTATTATTGTTATTAGTAGTAGTAGTAGTAGTAGTAGTAGTAGTAGTATATATTAGTATACATATAAAATACCATATCCATGATTCATGTGTCTTTGTACCACGATATGCAGAAATCACATGAATGGTTTCCGAAAGGGAGCACTAGTAGAAAAGAGGGCTTTGATCCAAGCTCAATGTACACATTAGTCCCGGTTGCATTACGAACCGGGACTAATAATACATTAGTCCCGGTTCGAGCGGTTACGGCGTCGGGAAGGCATTAGTCCCGGTTCAAATGGGACCTTTAGTCCCAGTTTGAGACACGAACCGGGACTAAAGGGTGTGATGCCCTTTAGTCCCGATTTGTGGCTCAAAATGGGACTAAAGGGGTTCTGAAGTTTGTTTTTTGTTTTTAGTTTCTGTTTTAAATTGCTTATATCTTTTAGGATATTCGATATTTTTGAGTGATTATTTTTGCATTAGTTTGAAAATTTTGTCTAGTTTCTGTTTACGCCATTAGTTTTCAAATTTGAATGATTTAAATATGAATTTATTCAAGTTTGCTTCAAACCCTAGATTGTGAATAATTTGAGTTTAAAAATAGTTTTTAATTTAATTCTTTTTTCTCCTAGTCACATGTCAGATTATTGTCATAGTAAGATTTATTTGGTTATTTTTAGAATAATTTAAATTAGGATTTTAATTAAAAAAGTTACTGCTTTGCTTAATAGATGTTTTGCTATATTAAAAAGTAATTCTTTTTGGCACTTTAATAGAACATGACTCTGGCTTCGTTAACCTTGGTTGTGACTCTAGCTGGGATGGTGCTAGTAGATGTAGTCGACGATAGGATTGGATGGACACCATGTTGTAGTATGCTTCTGTTGGACACCATCAAACTCTACCCCCCCCCCCCATCACCATTTCAGTTTTAAAAAACAAAAGAAAATGATAAAAACTTTAAAAAGTAAAATCCTTCGAGATGTAGTTATGTTACTACATCTACTAGTTAGGAACATTAAAAAGAATAAATTTCGACATGTTTTGCAAAGGGTAACGCTGGACCTCCTAGTTGAATATAGTGCGAAGGTTGATGGATGTTCAACTTTCCGACCAACCAGATGTATTTCAATGGAAGTTAACTAAGAACGGTGCGTTTACGGTTAAATCTATGTACCTGGATTTAATTAACTCTGGCCCAATCCCGAGACCAAACCATATATGGAAAATTAAAGTGCCGCTGAGAATCAAGATTTTCATGTGGTTTGTACACAAGGAAGTGATACTCACTAAGGATACTCACTAACGACATCTCTCCCTTGACTGCCCCCTAGCCAAGATCCTATGGTGCTCGATTCATATAACCTTTAATATTACCCCCCCCCCCCCCGCCCCCGCCCCTCCCGTATCGCCATTTCAGTTTTGAAAAAACAAAAAAATGATAGAAACATCAAAAAATAAAATCATTGGAGATGTAGTAATGTTACTACATGTACTAGTTACAAAGATTAAAAAGCATAAATTTCGACATGTTTTGCAAAAAAAAGTGTTATGAAAAAGTAAAACAACTATAACTTTTGCATACGATGTCGAAAAAAGGTATAATATATCAAAATGTTTAGCACGAAAATCCGGTTCCGATTTCGACAGTCGTAGGCTATTTTGCAAATTTGTAGAATCCTCAAATTCTGGAAGGAAAAAATTATCCTCAAATTTATGTTTTTTTGAGTTTTTAATCTAACTATGGTCAAACTACTTATTCAAGAAATATTAGTGTTACTAATTAATTATTGTTTTTTAGAATAATAGTTTCAAACTCAAATGGTGCTTCATGCTCAAGTTCAACTCCTAAGGGTTAATAGGATTGACAACTTACTATTGTCAGGAAAACAGCTAGTGCAGACTTGGAAACTAGGAAGAATAGAACTCGGAAGTTAAGTGTGCTTAGACTAGGGTAGTGAGAGGATGGGTGACCGGCCGAAAAGTTAGACGGTTTGGAATGAGTGGTACATACTTGAGTAGTGATGAGGGGTGATTAGAGATTAAATTGTCAACTAATTCAGAAATTTGAAAACCAAAAAAAAATCGAAAAAAATAAAAAAAAAATCAGAAAAAATAATTTTTCAAAAAAAATTCCCCACCAACCGGGACTAAAGGTGGAGCTCGAGAAACCGGCCACGTGGAGCTCCTTTAGTCCCGGTTCGTAAGCAAACCGCGACTACAGGGTTTGGGCTTTAGTCCCAACCCTTTAGTCCCGGTTCCGGAACCGGAACTAAAGGCCCATTTTCTACTAGTGGTGGTTGATGGAGATTAGAGCGGGTGGAGAAAATATGGACAAGATGTACAAGGTAGGTTTTTCACCCGTTCCTTCAAAGTACTTAATAACATGAGAATTATACATTGTATGTCCATCTTCTTACCGGTATTAAGTTTTCTAGACATATTTTTGTCAATAGGAAAACTATTGGCCGTGTAGTATAAGAAATAGAGGTCGATAATAATATACGGATGAAATCATTTGTTGCTCCGAGTCACTAATTCACTGGTGACTAACGTTCACATGGAAAAAATATTGATATGATTGATATCCAAACAGATACGCAAGTGTTAAATGGGCCCAAAAAAGCCTCATTTATATGTAATGATTTTAAAATTGTGGCCAACTGTTGATATATGATAAGTTATATTAGTTTCTTAAATATTAGGAATTCCAAATATTCTTTAATGCTCACAACCATTATAATTTTCATCATAAATCCTTAGTTCTGTCATGGATTACATATGAACACGTTTCAAAGACATATCTCTCAGATTAGTTTATTTGGTTTGAGATGTAGTCTCTCTCTCTCTCTATCTCTCTGTGTGTGTGTAAGGTAACTTCGCACACGTGTGTAAAACTATTATTTATCACAATTCGCACATGTGTGTAAGCTGGCGGCAACCCCGATATGTTATCAACCAAGCTACAATTAGAGTTGGCTACCTTCATTAGCCCTAGAAAACACGAGTTATATAAAATATGAAAGATATATTTACTCATGTCAAGAAATAACTTTAAATTTGTATTGTTTCTATTTTACAGTTTAATGTATAGCCGGCACTGCGAGTACGAGCATTTGCTAAAGAAGACGTTCTACTCTATGTTAACGAAATGAAGATCACCAAATTTGATACAAATGGACAATGCGACACAAGCTCTCGGGATAATGTGTGTTTGTTGCTATCACTACATAAATAATTATTTATGTCTGCAATGATTTGACTTTCCAAAGCTAACACGTTTCCTGGTTTTGTACATCCTTAAGAAGTGGAGTTCAACCCATCTGGGCTGCCACATGGATGGGTGAAAGAAATGGTATACAGAAAAACATCGAAATGAACAAGGAAAGACCCGGTAAATATAAATAAATAAAACAAAACCACTCCATTGTTCTTTGTTCAAATATTTTCATACTCCTAATCACTATTAATTATGCAGTACTACACAGACCCTGTTAGCCGTTATGTATTCAGGACATTGGCGTCCGCAGTTCGCTATCTTCAAACGGGAAACATTACAAAATGTTCGTTTATTCAAAGGACAAGTGTACATCAATTTTACAATTTTGAGAAGTCTGTTGATCTGGTAACTGAGCATTTCAATATATTTTTTATTATCAGTGACTGTCATACATCGTTGCCTCTTATCAAAGTTATGTTGCATTCTAAGAACTTCACTTTTCTAGGACGAACATGCATTTGTATAGCTATTAAAAATTATACTCTTAAAATCTAATATATATTTTGGGCATGTATCACGTTACAACCAACTAGCATATAAATTGTTCTTGAAATAACTAGACTAGTTATATATAAATAATTAGACCACTTAGATAGGATTTCCCGATATAGTTTCCATATAATTTGATTTTGTGTTATTCTTGAAATAATTAGACTCTTTTGAGTAGCTTAAATAAGACTGTGGGATCTTTATAGGATTCATATCATTTGATTTCTATAATCGAAGTAGGATCATAGGGACAATGCTATGTAATTTATGTCGATTCCATCCTTCTGCTTCTCATTATTTAGGAAGTTATTTGATCACTATAATTCCCCTTCTGATTTACTCGTGCAAGATTAATCTATGATTACTGTAATTTTCATATGCTATCCATGTGGTATGTCCAAATGATTGTAGTTGCATTATTTTCCTTTGCTTTGCAGTCCTCGATTTTGGACTTGCCTTTCCATTATATAAATGTGTACTTACCTCAACTATTTTTCTGTAGTTCTTTTGTATGAACGTAATATGTTGTAAGGTCTATCGCAGGTTTAGGTCATGACCACAATAAAAATGGATCATTTTGCTTGTAACGTACCTTTGGGTATACCTTATCGTTTTTCATAATTTTTTATTCCTTGGCTGCGTGCTGAACTAAACTTACATTTTTATGTATATTAGAAACACATTTTTTACAAAAAGAAAGGCATGCATTTGCTCTAGATATAAGTTAGACCGTACTTGGAATGAGCATTGTTTGGTTTCTTTCACAAGTGTGTCAATTTTCTTCGGCAATTTTGAAGAGCATACTAACTTATTATAAGACCCAACATAACTTGCCAATGGGATATCATAACGTGATTGCCTAAAATAGTACAATTTTTGAAAGAAAATGTATCTTATATAGTTTGTAGTTATGATCTTGTGTATTTCAAATCTAATTAGTTGAAAAATGTGTTCAACTGTTTGAAATGTTATCTTTATAAACAAAAGGATTGCATTCGCCTTATTAAACTTGTAAAGTTCTTATAAATAAATAAATTATATTTATGGATATTCGGTATTTATATTTAATTGTTTCCTTTTGCGGCATGAGAGTTTGCGCAAAAGACTGACAAAAAATGTGAGGAATGATAAAACCCATGCAATCCCTTCAAGACCTTGAAGATCAAAAAAGGGGGAAACAAAATATCAATGAGCAAAATTTAGGTATTCGTAAGTTCCTCCAGCCATCGCTACTATGGTATTTACTTATACTTCCCCCGTCCCAAAATTCTTGTCTTAGATTTGTCTAGATACGGATGTATCAAGTCTCGTTTTAGTATTAGATACATCCATATCTACACAAATCTAGGACAAAAAATTTGGGACGGAGGGAGTACTTGCATGTCTCATCCAAATTGTTTTCCTTAGGTTCTCCCATCCAATCTAGTCAATTACCATATATACTTTACTCGTGTATTGAGGAGAAACGGAAATAGCATGTGCTTCTAGAAAATATGTTACTACACAAGAATGCAACGAGGAAAATAAATACTCATGCATACTACTACATAATCTTGTGGGAAAATAAATTTGGTTGTACGCTTATATGTATTCTCATGTTTATGTAAACTCGAGCTTTTTCAAGTTGCTTAAGGTTTTTATACATCATTTCACTGAGTTATGGAAAGCGTTCAAGATACTTTGAATTAGTTAACTAAATAAATATATGATATAATAGATTATCTTCATGTCAGATTTACAAACTGAAGACTAACAACTGAATCAAACATGGATCTTCCAATCAATTTGGCACTTTTGCACATGAGCATTCGAGTATACTTGGAAGCAATTTTGTAATTAGTTTTGAGTAGCAGTAAAGCCTGCATGCTATCTCTCTAAAACCATATTGATTAAATATTTAGAACTTTAACGAACATATTATGATATTTGTAATACTGCCTCTCCGCCCGTAATATACATCGCTTTTATTTTTTATCAAAAAAGGTAAAAACAATAATAAAACCATCATGATTCCTTCGAAAAATTATATGTAGCTAGTCTAAGGATGCATTCGTATTTCCTTCCAAATAATGTATATTTTATTTGTTATAGATGAGGATGTCAACACCTCTACAGACTTAGTTCCTCCCAATGAGCACCAAGAAATCAAGAAGAAAAACATGAAGGCTGAAGGGAAAGAGGCATACTCTAAAACTATCAAGCGTCCAAGAGGGAGACCACCCAAAGTAGCGAGGCTAACTGAGGGAGATATATCTAAGAAAGAAGAATAGGTGGTGGAATCAAAAATGCCAGGTCTAATCAAAAGGAAAACAAACATGGCACAAGGTAACGAAGAAAGGTTGCTACATGAAACCGTGACATAAACTATGGAACACACAATTGGAAGTGACAAGAAATATTTGGCCAAGATTTGGTAATGTTTTTTGTTTGATTTGTTAGTACAACTTTTACCGTGTTTCTTGAATAATGGGGAAATGTCCCCCTAGACTTAATTGGGTCGAACGAGGCTCGAACACCTCAAAAAATAAACCCTAGATTTATGTGCTAATATTTTTCTTCAATGAGGGGTTTTGTTAACTCCATCATTGGGTACTCGGCTTGATCAAATGTGCATTACTTTCTTATCAAATTTATTTCGATATAGAAAAGTTTGGAGGCTAATACAAAAGATAAAATTGAAACCTACAAGCATGCATAACATTCATAGTTACACACATGCAAGCATGTCTGATATAGTATATTTTCTAACATTTTCATTGATACATTGTAACATATAGCACTCATAACATTCGTAGCAACAAAAGTAGATGCATTGCAGAATTATAATTACCTTATTTTTAAAAATACATTCAAAGCAACAAAATAAACTATAAAGCTCATACTACATTTATGACTGAATCATCCATAACCTGCATATCTTTCTTATATTTACTAATTGGAAGCACCGTTTGAACCTCCATGTTAATCATAGAAAACTATCTACAAATAACCATTAGATCTCAATTCTACGTGTGCTATTAAACAACATTGGGAATTCTATTCTATCTGTTGTTTAGGAGTGCTTATGTTTCTTAAGGAAGCAGTCCATGTGTGTTACACTAGCTAACGTGGAAAGTAAGATCACCTAGAAAAATACAGTTTTTTTTCTGTCAATGTACTACACATCTGTTTGTGACACAGCTATATCAAATAGATCCCTAAGTGTGTTGTACTTATATCTGGATAGGTGAACTAATTTTTCTCATCCAAAAATAACAAAACACACTACCGGAATGCATATATGTGTATACTATAACAATCATGTCCATAGAATCATAATCATCCGCCTTAGGGTTAGAACAGGACTAAAATCTCGAGGTAGATCCACTCTGTATTCGGTACATCACCCCCACTATAATTGGAAGCAAGAGTAGGGTTTTATGTCTTTGAGAGGGTCCGAACCTGGGTAAACACCATGTCTTTTGTCTCCTGTTACCCATCAATCCAAGATCTACAGCTCAGGACCCCTTAACCGAGATCAGCCGGTTTTAGTACCGACAAGGAGGAAACAAAAGAAGGCCGATTATGCAACCAAGTTGGATGGTGGTGGCCAGAAAGTGGCTGATGTAAAGACCGGTAGTGGCAGCCCTAGACAGTACCAGTTTGTGGTCCATTACGCTGGCAGACCAATGGTCCCGGAAGCTATTTACGAAAGCATGGGGTTCGCCATGAGATCTCTTCATGGAGATGTTCTCTAGAAAGAGTGGGCGGCTGAGGTCACGTTTCAAACTTCGGTAGAACAGGTCCTTGTATACATGGTGAAGGTGCCAAAGGGTCTAGGCTCCGTCAACAATTTCCTGGCAAACAATTGCCACATTGACTTCAGGCATATCTTCAATATTTTCCACCTACAGCACCTAGATGAAACCAACATAGTCAGGCTATGGGCGCTGCACCTGGCCCGTAAGGTCAAGAACGATAGGATAACTAAGATTGCAGACCCTTGTTGCATGGCGAGCGCAACCCTTCAACCCAAAGAGGGCTGGAACACAATTATCAAGTTCCTAGGCAAATTATTTGTTGATAATAAGAACACAGACCACCACCTAGTGCCCTTCCATACGAGGTAAGTGTTCTCGTCCGCCGGCAATCGAAAAAAATTCGGCATATTTCTATTATCCTTCCATCGTACGAAGGCTGACCATAACTTGTGTGTTGTACTATTTGCGTAGCGACTTCCACTGGATTCTCATTGTTCTATCCCCAAAGACCGCCTATTTGATTTTCTTGGATTAGAATAGAAAAGTGAAAATAAACTACAATAATGTGAAGAATGTTTTAGATGAAGCTCTAAACATTTACGGTGGCATGAAAGGTTATTTTAAGAAAGGGTGTAAAAAGGCAGACAGCAAAGGCATTGTGCGTTTCGGCCATGACACATCTTTTTGTTGCATTCAACAACCTGAAGGCGCAAGGACCTCCCCTTGGTACGTCATGTACCACATGAATTATTTCACGGGGCAACATAGAACCTTCCAACAGAAGGATGACGTCACCAAGTGAGGGTGAAGCCCATGCCACTGTCGCACCTGCTAACGACTCTAGAGTCGACTTTAGAGGGATCCATAAGACACTAGTCCAAGTCATCAACAAGGAAGTACGTTTTGAAACAGGTATCTTCAGGAGTACCGTCGTCGCTACATGTCATCGCAGAAGCAGTGAACACATGATGTTGTGTTTAAAAACAATTTTCACTTTTCAAAACGTTGCTCATAACTTGACCGTTTGCCTTCTATGTAGCTGGACTTACCGTACCTTTCATGTGATTGCTACATTTAAAACTTTAAGATGCATATGCTGGAGGTTGCTATATATGCTTGATACGAGTGATCAATCGAAGCTGATCTTTGTTCTTTAGTTAATTGCTTTATTTAATTAATGTTTACTTTTCATATGATATACAACCTTTATAGACAAATATATGACGTTTTGGAATTCTCTAAAACACCTTATATTCTTTACAGAGGGAGCATGTAACAAAAAAATGTGCAAATGCTGCCATAGTGGCAACCGTTGCCGTGGCAAAAAATTCTTGGCCCCACACATATTAGCAGCGTGCAGGTGGTAGTCCACGCAGCTAACAAGCTTCCAACATAGAGACATACAACATGACGGCACACGGCTAATTAGGAAAATACTTGCCGCTTTTGCACGTGCCGAACACCTCTAGTTCTTGAGGTAATGGAAGCGTTTGCGGCCAAATGCAGTGTGTCCATCATCGGTAGCGTTTCCCTAAAGGCGTTGCTGGTATCTTGTTACCAGCCGCGTCATAGTAGTAGCGTTCTACCCGGACGCTGCTAGAAGGCGCTTCGGATCACTGCTAAAGAGGGATCATGTACTAGTGACAAATTCAAGGAGGACATCTGAAATCTTGAAGCCAAGGTGATGTCAAATTGGGGGCATGATATGAGGTCAATGAATATTGGTGTCCACTACCGAGGAAGCCATTGTTACTCGGAGAAGAGGAAGAGCTGGGAAAATGAAGGCGCCATGTAAATGTCGCGGGCAGACCAAACCCCTACAAGCAATTCACAAACGACCGCCATAACTATTTCGTCCGCTCTTGGGATAGTTGGGATCCCATGAATAAGTGGTATGTCTTGTTGGACGAGAAAACAAAACAAAGGAAGGGCGTCATGGTAATTAATTAACCCATAGGTTTTATGTTACCCTAATGAAGTACAGACGTCATGGTAGTTAATTAACCCATATGTTTTATGTTATCCTAATGAAGTACATTTCTTTATAGTTAGTCACGTTTCTAAATGGACACCTCCATGTTAGAGACACAATATTACACGGAATGTCAAACCTCCCAGGAGTTGTCTGCAAGGTGAGAAAACCCTCTGAAGAAGGCTTGCAACATGGTCAATGGCAAGGACCCACCGACGAAATGGCCTACTATTCATGTGACCAACATGGGCTATCATGAAAGTTGGTGCACACATTATCCTGAAGACCTCGAGCTTAGAAAGCAAATAAGGAAAACCAACCGGGAATCTCTAGAGACCAAAATGGGCAGAATGAAAAAATAATTGGAAAAGTATTTCAAGGCCAAAGCAGAAGCCATGGAAAAAGCCCAAATGGAGAAAATGTGTCCTAGTCTAGTTGACGCCAAGAAGGTCAGTATAGCGACGGTGCAGACAATTCCACTACCAACCCAGATCTTGTGGGCGCTGGCCAATGTTAATTTGGATACATATCCATGGCACGATGCGTCACCTCATAGCAGCCCATCTGTCTCTTTCGCGGGATAGAGGACGTCACCAGCCTATATCGAGGCCCTTATGGTAATTATCGCCGCTTGAAAATGTGCCTTCTTCCATGGTAAGGTCTCGTTATTAGAAACTCTCACATCAATAAGGCATACATGCTGCGCCTGTAGCGGACATGGCGACGGACAAGTCCGAGGGTGAAAGAGCCTCGAAGTGGGCGTGAAAGAAAGACAAGATGACTTGCTATCGCTATGGTGTGACCGGTCACTTCGTGGCTAACTGTACGACGGAGCTTTGTGACTTATGTCTTAAGCCGGTGCATGTATCTGGAGGGTGCCCCCTTATGCTGGGTCCGAAGCTAGGGGTGACTATTTATGGGGTTTGCTGCCAGGAGCTTATGTTCTTTGAGTCACCTGGCTCCACCACAATCACCCATACGACAGAGAGTTCGACTACAGGTCTGGTCAAAGTAACTAATGGCTCATCGGCGGAGGCGAAAATTGTGCAGCGCCTTAGCGAGTTAGCTCCAAGGAACTTTCACGGGGCTCCTATCAAGCTTGAGGATCACATCTATAAGGTTGATTTCCCTTCTGAGGGAAGACTTGAACTGTCTCCTTAAGATTGGTATGTGCACAGTGCCTAGCACTAATTGTATCCTGGGGTTTGATGAGTGGAAACAGCAGGAGCCAAAGGGTACGCCTCTACCCAAGATTTGGGTTCATTTTTTGGGGGGACCGCGTAAGACTCTCAATAATTTTCGGGTGACCTGGAGTCTTGGCTCTCTCATTGGTGTGACGAAATGTGTGGACATGCCGTTCACCCAAGCACATGGCGTTGTTAGACTGCTCGTCAGTGTGGTAGATATTGAGATGATCCCGGATGTCGTGAGATGGACGCATGCGGGCATGATGTATAATCTACACATTGAGCTGGAGGACACTCCTATGTTTCAAGAAGTGAACAGAGTTGTTGATACGGATATGACTGAGGGTGATGATGGCTCGGGGAACAGAGAGAAGGGAGATGAGCGCACTTCGCGTGATGAATCTCACAAGTCTGGGGGGGGAGTCTACGCCGGCACCTGAGCCGGCAAAGGGAGGGCCACAACCTTCCAATCCCATGACTACTTTGAGATTTGGTTCATTTGGTCCTTCGTCATCTCCCAGTCGCCTTTGGGGTGATAGGGTCGAGCGTGATGATCCTTCAGAGCGGGAGTTACTGCAAATCTTGTAGGCAGGACTCTCTCGGACACTACATGCTGAGATGACCTGGGGTGAGATGGGCGTAAGTCCAGGACAGGCGGACTCCGGGCAACACTCTGCATCGCCCACACTAAGGGCGGCAACCCTGGCTGCGGTCGGGGAGGAGGGGTGTCGTGGGCAGGAGGCCCTATGGCCTCCTCCTCCATCGCGGATCTCTACTCCACTGAGTAGATCTCCCTCTCCACGGGTGGTGTCTCCACCGGAGGTTGTGGGGGAGGGGCGTTGTGGGCAGGAGGCCCTTTGTTCCTCTCCTACACCGTAGGTCTCTTCTTCGCTGAGGAGGACACCTTCTCCAGCTTGGCACAATGTTAAGTGTGTGACTAAGGGTCTTGGGGAGGACCTGGCTACCCCGGAGGGGGGAAACCAGCAGCCCGCCTAGCAGCCCTCTTCCTCGACATCGGTAGTGCGCCCTATAGGGTGCCCGACGGAGGTTGTGATGCGCTCGGAGAGGACGTTGGAGGAGGTGATTGCATTTGGAGGGATTCAAGACCCGGCTTCCGGTCACAGGTGCGATAGTCACAGGATTCAGGACCAGCCGGACGCAGATGACCTACAGTTGGGGCGTGCCAGACGGGTGGCCAAACTTCGTGATATCTAAGTGACTATAGGTATGTCTGTTAATACGAGTTGTTCCATTCTTCATTTTCCTGAACAAGTTATTGTTGACAATGCGAGCAACCTAGGTATTTTTCTCAGGACTAATGTAAAAGATATTGCAAAATCCGTTAATGAGTTGTTCGATCTAGAAGCTGAGAGGGCATTAGATTTGATTCGTAACATGGCGGCTCTAAAGCCTATGAATGATGATGAGATTAAAAACTTAGGAATTAATGCTCTTGAGAGTCTCTGCGAGGATCTTGTGCTCGATTCGGGACAAGAAGATGGGATAGATGAATCGGGGCACGAGGAGCATATGGCTCCCTTGCAGCTCAATAGCTCTTCTCAAATTGTGTCAGATTTTTTGAGCACTAGCGTGGGGCAGGACAAACCAAAACGTTCTTGGAAGAGGAAGGTTTATCCTACTTCGGCAGTGTGTAGAAGCACGAGAGTGAGAGTCAAGAAAAAATTCCATGATGACAAATGAAAGGAATATTTTGGAATAGCGGAGGTCTATCTGACTTGGCTAAAGAAGATTTCTTGCGGAAGCGTCACTTGAGAACAAACTTGACTTTGTTGCGTTAATGGAAACTAGTAGGGACAACTTTACTTCTCAGTTTCTAGGCACATTGTCATGTGGTGTCGATTTTGATTGGCACTTTTGGCCCCCACGAGGACGATCCGAAGGGATCTTAGTTGGGGTTAAATGCGAGACTTTAGAGGTCTTGAACGTCGTTCAAGAAGATTTTACAGTCAAGTTTAGAGTCCGATCAAAACTTGATGGGTTTCCATGGGCCTTAGTGGTTGTTTATGGAGCGGCGCAAGCAGAACATAAACCTGATTTCCTAGTGGACCACGTAAGGGTCTGCGGGGTTGAGAGGCTCCCGATCCTAGTGGGAGGGGATTTCAATATAATCAGGAGAAGGGAAGAAAAAATAATGACAACTTCGATGGAAAGTGATCATTCATGTTTAATACAATTATTGAGAGTCTGAATTTGAGAGAGATTGAACTTACAGGTAAACAGTTCATGTGGGCAAACACGCTACCAAATTAGACCTATGAGAAGTTTGATCCTATCCTTACCAGTGTAGACTCGGAAACAAAGTTCCCTCTTGTAACTGTGCGGGCATTGAATGCGCTATCTTAGATCTTACGCCTTTATTGGTTAATTCAGGTGATGCGAATCATGTAAGCAATAATAATACCTTCTCCTTCGAACTTAGTTGGTTCGAGAGGGAAGATTTCTTAGGCATCATCGCAGGAGAGTGGTCCAAGGAGGTTAGCGGACACTCTCCTGTCGAGCAATGGCTGAATAAAATTAGAAATGAAAGCGGGATTTACAAGCGTGAAAAGGAGAGACTTATTCAGCTGATCAATGATCTTGACTTGAAAGCTGAATCGACATTGCTCAATTTCACTGAGCATGATGCGAAAATTGAGGCTGAACAAAAACTCTGGGTTCTTCTTAGAGAAGAGGAAATGAAATGGGCCTAAGAGATAAGGTGCTTCAAGTGGTCCAAGGGGATGACAATACTCAGTTTTTTCACTTGATAGCTAATGGCAAACATAGAAAGAAAAAAATCATTCAGCAAGAACAAGATGAAGGTACGGTAGTTGGGCATGATAACCTGAAGCTGTACATTTCAAATTTGTACAAAACCCTCTTTGGGCCTCATGAGGACAACTTCGTGTCGCTCGATGAGCTCGTGGTTGGGGACATACCCTAACTTCAGATGGATGAAATAAGATTTTTATCTGCACCATTTACTGAGAAAGAGATGCTTGAGATGGTTTCACAAATAAAGCACAATAAGTCACCCGGCCGAGATGGATTCTGATATGTCTCCAACGTATCTATAAGTTTTGATTTCTCCATGCTATATTATCTACTGTTTTAGACATTATTGGGCTTTATTATCCACTTTTATATTATTTTTTGGACTAACCTATTAACCGGAGGCCCAGCCCAGAACTGTTGTTTTTGCCTGTTTTAGGGTTTTGAAAAAAAGGAATATCAAACGGAGTCCAAACGGAATGAAACCTTCGGAAATGTGATTTTCTCATCACATAAGATCCAGGAGACTTGGACCCTCCGTCAAGAAAGCCACGAGATGGTCACGAGGGTAGGGGGCGCCCCCCCCCCCCCTAGGGCGCGCCCCCTACCTCATGGGCCCTTCGAATCTCCACCGACGTACTTCTTCCTCCTATATATATGTGACGCCCCAAGCCCGGAGCTTCAGACGCCTTCCATGTTGTTCGAGTTTCGTCGTGTGAGTTGTTGGTTTGTTGCATTCATCTTTGCATATTTTGCATTGCATCATGTCATCATGTATCATATCATTAGTTCTTTTGCAACTCAACTAAATAAATCGTATGGATCTTCGGTCCATTTAAATCGTGGGATATTCACAATGGTGATTTCTCTTTAGAACATATACTCCCAATATCATTAGGGAGCTATAATCAATATTCCATTCTTATGTAATCAACCAAACACAACTACACCTTTCTCTTGCCACCAAATCCCCCTTCAAGTTGAAACCCTATCACTAGCTTCTTTCTTTCAAATACAACCATCCATTGCAGGTGACATTTTTCTATCGCATAAAAATGTTCACCTTTTCTCTATAAATCATACCCCGTGCATACCACCTCCGTGTCAAATTTTAGCTCATTTGGGTTTGGTTTGGTTGGATTAAAAAATGGCTCAAGTTTGAATCTAATTCAAACTTGAATTATTTTTCTATCTCTAAAATAATGCCAAACCATTTTATTCTATTTGTGCAAAGTTCCGGCGCTCCAAGAATATTTTATTTTCTGAATTATTCTTTCCCTAACCATCTCTTTATTTTTTTCCTTCTCTCTATTTGTTTTTCTGTTAAAGCAAATTAGAGAGGAATGAAAGAGAGGAGTTCAGCCTAGCCCAGCAGCAAGGCCCATCCTTTCCCCATGCGCCGGCCCATCCATCCTAGGCCCAACCAGCCGCCCGTCTCCCTAGGACAGTCTCCACCGCGCTGGCCGTTTTGGCCACCTGCAGCCCCCCCGCAGCCCACCCTTGCCTCTAGGGCCTCCTATAGCCGCAGGCCACCTAGGCCAAGGCCCAGCCGGCGCCCTGCTTGACCTAGCCAACCCGAGGCCCAGTCGCTACACCACCTCACCCGTCGATCTCTTCCTCGTTTCCCTGCCGCCACCAACCTCTGTCCCGATCTGGATCATCCCCGATCCCATCTCTCTCCCTCGCGCAACAACCTCCCAATCCCATCGCTCCCTCACCCCTCGCTCCCTTTCCCCGATCCAGCGCCGCGCCCTCGTCCCGTTCCCCTCTGCCTCCTCCTCGCCGCCGGCAGCCATCCCAGCCAGCCTCCGGCCACCTGCAGGCCGACCCCCGCGCCCTCGAGTGCCTCGCCACCAGGACCCGTCGTCCTCAACGCCGCCTCTCCTGCTCGTCGACCACGCTGCCAGAGCCCTGCACCGCGCCAAGCATCGCCGGCGCCCCCAAGTCCGCATCGCCAAGTTCCTCGACCTCGCCGGAGCACAGGACCTCCTCGGCCGCCGCTTCGCCAGGGACGTCGGGCGCCACCAGCAGCAGTTCTGCACCATGTCCCCATCGCCGAGTCCCTCGCCGTGACCCGTCAAGCCGCCGTTCCGCGGGAGACCTCCGCTGCACCAAGTCCATCCAGCCGCCGCTGCATGTGCCCTCGCCTCTACCGCGCCTCCTTCTTCTTCTGCTGCTGCAGTGCAGGCCACCGCAGTACCGCCCCAACCTCCATGACCAGCGCCATGAACCGCATCTCGTTGTACCGGCTTCCGAACCGCAAGACCAAGTACATCCACCGACCTGAGCGTTCCCTGGACACGTCAAGGTCGACTCCATCGCAAAGAACGAACGCGGATTGTACCAAGTACCCCTTCGTTTCGACAAGACCAACAAGTCCGAAGAACTCCAAGTTCGACGACGCTCTCCGCCCGAACGACGACCACCGACGCGTACCTCTCCGTCGTTGTGGGTTTCGTAAAGTTCAACGGTGAACCCCGAAGCCCTCGGATTCGTCAAGTCCGAAGATGCAAGTACCACTCTGAACCATGTACGATGACCGTCACCGAAGACTCGTGTAACGCAAATGTCAAGTTCAACTACCGTCGCGAGAACCGCTACTTCCCACAACGACCCCGTGAACAACTACTTCCCCTTCGACATGTGTACCCCTACCGCCGTACTCGATCCGTTTCGATAATGGACACTTCGAAGGTATAACCATCGAGACGACGCCGGTGAATGAATGCACGTGTGTTGTATGTAATGCTCGTGTTTGCATCGTGTCCGAGTTGTCTCTTGCTCGGTCCTCCTCATTTGCCGCTAACCGTGCGAACCCGATAACCGGGAGCACCCCACCGTTTATCGCATGACCCTCATCCGCACACTTCTCCTTTGCATCGGTATCTCAATCGAGTTACCGGGAACCGGAACGTTGCCGTGGCACCGTTTCGTTATCGTTGCCGTGGCACCCCTTTTGTTTCCGCCACGATGACAAATGCTTCTTAATGCTCTTGTCAACTTTTAATAAAAATTGCATAAACTTGAACATGTCATACGCATCATGTTAACAACTTTAAGATGTTTAAAATTGTTGTTGTTTGCTTTAAATTGCTAATGCATATGGGGATTTACCGGATTTGTTGTTTGTTATATCCGGCCCCATTTCAATTGTCTAGATGGTGTAGTTTTGTTATGCCTCACCTCTTGCCATGTTAACCAACATGTAATATTGTTGAGTGCATAACCGAGAGAGAACTAAATAATTGATGTGGTGTTCCGTCATTATGCAACTCGTTGCATATTGAGATCAACTTAATTTGTAGTATTGTTTGTGCACTTTGCCATGCCATGCCGCATTAAACCGGACATGCATCATACTTGATTGTGCATCATGCCATGTTTATGTGATGGTTGTTTACTTTGTTGTTTGCTTCTTTCCGGTGTTGCTTCTTCGGGTTGGTTCTGATAACGTCGCGTTTGTGAGGATTCGTTCAACTACGTCCATTTGTCTTCTTCATGGACTCGTTCTTCTTCCTTGCTGGATTTCAGGCAAGATGACCATACCCTCGAAATCACTTCTATCTTTGCTTGCTAGATGCTTGCTCTTTTGCTATGCCTATGCTGCGATACCTACCACTTGCTTATCATGCCTCCCATATTGTTGAGCCAAGCCTCTAACCCACCTTGTCCTAGCAAACCGTTGTTTGGCTATGTTACCGCTTTGCTCAGCCCCTCTTATAGCGTTATTAGTTGCAGGTGAAGATTGGAGTTTGTTCCTTGTTGGAACATGGATATTTTGTTGGGATATCACAATATCTCTTATTTAATTAATGCATCTATATACTTGGTAAAGGGTGGAAGGCTCGGCCTTATGCCTGGTGTTTTGTTCCACTCTTGCTGCCCTAGTGTCCGTCATATCGGTGTTATGTTCCCGGATTTTGCGTTCCTAACACGGTTGGGTTATAATGAGAACCCCTTGACAGTTCCCCTTAAATAAAACTCCTCCAGCAATGCCCAACATTGGTTTTACCATTCGCCACCTAGCCTCTTTTTCCCTTGGGTTCTGCAGACTCAAGGGTCATCTTTATTTTAACCCCCCCCCCGGGCCAGTGCTTCTCTAAGTGTTGGTCCGAACTCAGCTGCCTGCGGGGCAACCTCGGGGAAACTTGAGGGTTGGTTTTACTCGTAGCTAGTCTCATCTGAGTGTGCCCTGAGAACGAGATATGTGCAGCTCCTATCGGGATTTGTCGGCACATTGAGGCGGTGTTGCTGGACTTGTTTTACCACTGTCGAGGATGTCTTGTAACCGGGATGCCGAGTCTGATCGGATTGTCTTGGGAGAAGGAATATCCTTCGTTGACCGTGAGAGCTTGTGATGGGCTAAGTTGGGACACCCCTATAGGGATTTGAACTTTCAAAAGTCGTGCCTGCGGTTATGGGCAGATGGGAATTTGTTAATGTCCGGTTGTAGAAAACCTGAAGTTGATCTTAATTAAAATACATCAACCGCGTGCGTAACAGTGATGGTCTCTTCTCGGCGGAGTCCGGGAAGTGAACACGGTGTTGGAGTAATGCTTGACGTAGGTTGTTCTAGGATCACTTCTTGATCATAGCTGTTCGACCGTGCTTTTGCCTTCTCTTCTCGCTCTCTTTTGCTAATATGTTACCACCATATATGCTAGTCGCTTGCTGCAGCTCCACATCATACCTTTACCTTACCTATAAGCTTAAATAGTCTTGATCGCGAGGGTGTGAGATTGCTGAGTCCCCGTGACTCACAGATACTTCCAAAATCTAGTTTGTAGGTGCCGATGTTACCTAGCAGGTGACGCAACCAAGCTCAAGGAGGAGCTCGATGAAGATCTTGTCCTTTGTGTTGTTTCGTTCTAGTTGATCAGTAGTGGAGCCCAGTTGGGGTCGATCGGGGATCTGTGTAGCATTGGGGTAGTCTTCTTTTATTTTGGTTCCGTAGTCGGACCTTGAGTATATTTGGATGAATGTAATGTTATTTATGTATTTGTGTGACGTGGCGAGTGTAAGCCAACTATGTACCTTTCCCTTTATTTATTTACATGGGTTGTTGTGAAGATTACCTCACTTGCGACATTGCTTTCAATGCGTTTATGCCTCTAAGTCGTGCTTCGACACGTAGGAGATATAGCCGCATCTAGGGCGTTACAAGTTGGTAATCAGAGCCATCCCCGACCTTAGGAGCCCCCTGCTTGATCGAATCGCTGGCGTTGTTGAGTCTAGAAAAATATTTTGAGTCATTTAGGATTATATATATCGGAGAGTAGGACTTCTTTTTACTCCTCAGTCCCTTCGTCGCTCTGGTGAGGCATCCTGACGTAGAGTTTTGACTATTCTCTTCTCAAACTTCACTAAAAAAATTTAGGATCACATGGGTATCTTGGAATCGTTCCGATGGTTTTGTGACGAGAACATTGTTCTTGGTGCCTCCTGACATTTAGGGGTTGTGGCAGTGTCCCGGGGAGTTGAGCTCTGAGGTGTTGTCGTCACAATTTTATCATTGCAGTTCTGGAATACCTGAGCTCGCCGTCATCGAAAATCTCTTTTATGCAGTTGTTGGTGAGATAACCTTGACTCCACCCAGTACTGGGGCGGGAGTTCGGGAGTATTGCCATAACTCGTATAACGGATGCTTTTCGAAGGTTGAGGTAAACAACTTCCGAAGGTTTCTTGGTTATGTGTTGAAGGATGGATACAGCTGGATGTAGGATTTGTGTAGTTTGGGTGAGATATTATGCTTCCCCTCTATCCCCAACACCTGATTGCATAACTGGAAAGTTTCGGGAGTTTATAAGTGGGAATTCAAGTAGCTCGTAGGATATCTTTCCCACAGATGTATGATATGAAATTGGGGTTCGACGTCTAGTGGTCCGCCTATCCACGGTTGGTTTTACAGTGGTCTCGTTGTGTCTTAAAGAGTCCTTGGCTATGCCGACTCGGGGACGCTTCGTATGTCATGTGCACTGCCTTGTACATGATGGTGTTGTACGATCGAGCCCGTGTAGGCCCCACCACGAAAACTTCGGACGAAATCTCTATCATATGTTTGTTCTGGCTTATTCTACAAGACAATCCTTTGTTTTGTTTTTGAGCTGTGGTATTTGAGTTGCTTCGAAGTCAAATGTTGATTCCATACCTTCCCCAAGCGGTGTTCTCATACTCCGATGTGAATACCAATCCTTCTTGATAATCGAGATCGTTTTGTCAATCCTTTTCAACCGGCGTTTTCTCTTTAGGTGGATCCAATCTTTTCAACATTCACAAGATCAACTAAAAGCTTCCTCAACGCTGTTGGTTTTCATCTGTCTCCAAGTGTCTTTGTTTTTGCCATCCTCCCACCCTTATTCTTCGTGGACTCAGATTTCTAAATCAACTATCCATTTTATTCATGCGAAGCCTCTTCATCCTTTTCTTTCAAGTTTCGATCCGGTGATTTATCGTGCAGTTGCTAAGGAAGCTTCAAGTTCATCATTATTAATTCTCTTTCTTCTCCGGTGGATTCAATTCAAGCTTTGGTATTGAGCATAGTCTTTTCTTTTTGCCCAATGCTTTTCTTATGCCGGTGCACCTCATAATCATTCCCCGCTTGCTATTCAATTGTTCCGGAGTGCTCAAGCTATCTCGAAGTTTCGTGTTTCCACTCTGTTTTCGTTCCAGCTTTTGCGAGGATGTTACCTCATTCAAGCCATTTATTTCAACCGGCGCAATCTCTCTTTTAAATTGTTCATCGGTGTTTCTTTTGAGTGGGCCCTAACCCACAGGTCTTTTCCCAGGATCTTACCTGACTCTTCTTATTTTCCCGGAGCTATTCCCAAATTCTTTTCGAAGTTTGATGTAAGAATGATTCATCATCAGACATACGTCTTCCTCCAAGATCTTTCAAATTCTTTTCATCGTCGTTTCAACCTATCTAATATTCATCCCGGAGTATCTCAACGATCCATGGTGTTGTTTCTCGTCGTCTCTCTCAATATTTGAAGACCGAAGGAGAGCTCCTCTTAAATTCTTATCCGTTCTTCCAAAGATTCATGGTTCTAGCTTGATGTCATCCTCTCATAATTGTTTTTTTCGACTGTGAGAATTATTTTCACACATCCGGAGCATTTCAAGAGTATTTCAGTTTGTTTTCTCCGAAGCCCATCATTTCAGAAGATTTTTACATTCTAGCTTTCAGCTCTCGTTCTCCAAATCTTACCGGTGTACCGTGATAATATCTTCTAATCAATTCATGATCTCTTCCTTCTCATGTATCTAAATCCGAGCAAGCATCTTCGTTCATTTGCTAATTTTTCCCGGTGTTCCTTTATCTTTTCTTCGGTCATTTCAATTCTTACGGTCGTTCTTCCAAGATTTCTCTCCCTTCTTTATCATATCAATTCATTCGTTGTTTCGATTCCACCGGTGGTTCGTTGAAGACCTTCTCAAGTTTGCGCCATATATATCTTAACCCTTTCTACGAAAATAAGTAGTATGCCAAATCCGTTGATTGTCATCAATTTAATTGATGAAGGATAAGCATGACGTAATTCTTATTCTTGTTTCATCGAGTAAATTCAATTCCTGCTTTTCGGAGTGGTTCATCATATCACATTCTCGGTTCGAGATGCTTTATCTTTTCTTTTTCGGAGTTCCAAGCCCTCTCAATTTTCTCATCATGAAGATCCATCTAATCATTGCAAGTCTTCACCTTGTGTTTTCAACTTCTCTTTCATTTCGTTTGATCATTTCTTTTATTACCAGAGTTCGTCATGGAGGCTCTACATGGTGGTTCATCAAGGATTTCTTTCATTCTTCAATTGTACTCAAGATTTCCCTCGAAGTTAAGATCCGCCAAGCTATACTCTCAAATAAACATGGTGTTCAACACATGTCTTATTTTGAGGAGTTTTATTTTTCTTCATCTTGCAATCCGAAGTGCTATTCGTTCAACCGTATCATTGGAGGTGGTATTATGTCATTCTTGATAATTTGAGTTCATGTTTAATGATTCACATGTTGTTAAGAATGAGGTATTTTAAATCCACCAACCTCTTCGTTGGAGTTATCTGGTGTCATGTTTCACCTAAAGCCTTCCCTAAGGATTGTTGCTATCTATGGTGCTTATAAATGACCCAAGTTCTTCATTTATCCTCCCGGTGAAATAAGTTTCTCATCTCCTTGTTGATATAAATCCAATCTATCGTTTTCGTTAGTCGCAGAATTTCACATCATAGTTTTGAGAGGTCTTCCATAAGCCCACATCAAGATTATCCTTTCGTTGTTGATAATCCAACAACTCCGCTCTAGCATTTTTTTAAGCGTGATCTTACAAGATCTTGTTTCCTTCCTTTCATTCCATCCATTCTTTCTTTTCTTCCGGTGGCATTGTGATGTTTCTCTCTTCTCTCATCATCGCAAGTTGTGAGGATCGTCTTCTTTTCGTGCATATCCATTTAACCGGAGTGTTGTGTCCTCTGCTCAAGTTCTTTCCATCTTATCAAGTTTCATATCACTTTTCAACCGGAGTGCTGCTCGAATTGGTTCTTCCTTGTTCCTCTTTTCTAATGGAGGTTTCTCATTTTGTTCATCTTCGTTGTATTCTTTCTTTCAATTTGTTCAACCTCTCAAGGTTCTATGGTTTCACTCGTTTGTCAAAGAAGCAACTTTGTTTTACCTCTTCATCTTTCATTTTTCTCTCCGGTGCCATCCTAGATCTCGGATTGAGATCCTCTCGTAGTGGTGGAGTGTTGTGACGCCCCAAGCCCGGAGCTTCAGACGCCTTCCATGTTGTTCGAGTTTCGTCGTGTGAGTTGTTGGTTTGTTGCATTCATCTTTGCATATTTTGCATTGCATCATGTCATCATGTATCATATCATTAGTTCTTTTGCAACTCAACTAAATAAATCGTATGGATCTTCGGTCCATTTAAATCGTGGGATATTCACAATGGTGATTTCTCTTTAGAACATATACTCCCAATATCATTAGGGAGCTATAATCAATATTCCATTCTTATGTAATCAACCAAACACAACTACACCTTTCTCTTGCCACCAAATCCCCCTTCAAGTTGAAACCCTATCACTAGCTTCTTTCTTTCAAATACAACCATCCATTGCAGGTGACATTTTTCTATCGCATAAAAATGTTCACCTTTTCTCTATAAATCATACCCCGTGCATACCACCTCCGTGTCAAATTTTAGCTCATTTGGGTTTGGTTTGGTTGGATTAAAAAATGGCTCAAGTTTGAATCTAATTCAAACTTGAATTATTTTTCTATCTCTAAAATAATGCCAAACCATTTTATTCTATTTGTGCAAAGTTCCGGCGCTCCAAGAATATTTTATTTTCTGAATTATTCTTTCCCTAACCATCTCTTTATTTTTTTCCTTCTCTCTATTTGTTTTTCTGTTAAAGCAAATTAGAGAGGAATGAAAGAGAGGAGTTCAGCCTAGCCCAGCAGCAAGGCCCATCCTTTCCCCATGCGCCGGCCCATCCATCCTAGGCCCAACCAGCCGCCCGTCTCCCTAGGACAGTCTCCACCGCGCTGGCCGTTTTGGCCACCTGCAGCCCCCCCGCAGCCCACCCTTGCCTCTAGGGCCTCCTATAGCCGCAGGCCACCTAGGCCAAGGCCCAGCCGGCGCCCTGCTTGACCTAGCCAACCCGAGGCCCAGTCGCTACACCACCTCACCCGTCGATCTCTTCCTCGTTTCCCTGCCGCCACCAACCTCTGTCCCGATCTGGATCATCCCCGATCCCATCTCTCTCCCTCGCGCAACAACCTCCCAATCCCATCGCTCCCTCACCCCTCGCTCCCTTTCCCCGATCCAGCGCCGCGCCCTCGTCCCGTTCCCCTCTGCCTCCTCCTCGCCGCCGGCAGCCATCCCAGCCAGCCTCCGGCCACCTGCAGGCCGACCCCCGCGCCCTCGAGTGCCTCGCCACCAGGACCCGTCGTCCTCAACGCCGCCTCTCCTGCTCGTCGACCACGCTGCCAGAGCCCTGCACCGCGCCAAGCATCGCCGGCGCCCCCAAGTCCGCATCGCCAAGTTCCTCGACCTCGCCGGAGCACAGGACCTCCTCGGCCGCCGCTTCGCCAGGGACGTCGGGCGCCACCAGCAGCAGTTCTGCACCATGTCCCCATCGCCGAGTCCCTCGCCGTGACCCGTCAAGCCGCCGTTCCGCGGGAGACCTCCGCTGCACCAAGTCCATCCAGCCGCCGCTGCATGTGCCCTCGCCTCTACCGCGCCTCCTTCTTCTTCTGCTGCTGCAGTGCAGGCCACCGCAGTACCGCCCCAACCTCCATGACCAGCGCCATGAACCGCATCTCGTTGTACCGGCTTCCGAACCGCAAGACCAAGTACATCCACCGACCTGAGCGTTCCCTGGACACGTCAAGGTCGACTCCATCGCAAAGAACGAACGCGGATTGTACCAAGTACCCCTTCGTTTCGACAAGACCAACAAGTCCGAAGAACTCCAAGTTCGACGACGCTCTCCGCCCGAACGACGACCACCGACGCGTACCTCTCCGTCGTTGTGGGTTTCGTAAAGTTCAACGGTGAACCCCGAAGCCCTCGGATTCGTCAAGTCCGAAGATGCAAGTACCACTCTGAACCATGTACGATGACCGTCACCGAAGACTCGTGTAACGCAAATGTCAAGTTCAACTACCGTCGCGAGAACCGCTACTTCCCACAACGACCCCGTGAACAACTACTTCCCCTTCGACATGTGTACCCCTACCGCCGTACTCGATCCGTTTCGATAATGGACACTTCGAAGGTATAACCATCGAGACGACGCCGGTGAATGAATGCACGTGTGTTGTATGTAATGCTCGTGTTTGCATCGTGTCCGAGTTGTCTCTTGCTCGGTCCTCCTCATTTGCCGCTAACCGTGCGAACCCGATAACCGGGAGCACCCCACCGTTTATCGCATGACCCTCATCCGCACACTTCTCCTTTGCATCGGTATCTCAATCGAGTTACCGGGAACCGGAACGTTGCCGTGGCACCGTTTCGTTATCGTTGCCGTGGCACCCCTTTTGTTTCCGCCACGATGACAAATGCTTCTTAATGCTCTTGTCAACTTTTAATAAAAATTGCATAAACTTGAACATGTCATACGCATCATGTTAACAACTTTAAGATGTTTAAAATTGTTGTTGTTTGCTTTAAATTGCTAATGCATATGGGGATTTACCGGATTTGTTGTTTGTTATATCCGGCCCCATTTCAATTGTCTAGATGGTGTAGTTTTGTTATGCCTCACCTCTTGCCATGTTAACCAACATGTAATATTGTTGAGTGCATAACCGAGAGAGAACTAAATAATTGATGTGGTGTTCCGTCATTATGCAACTCGTTGCATATTGAGATCAACTTAATTTGTAGTATTGTTTGTGCACTTTGCCATGCCATGCCGCATTAAACCGGACATGCATCATACTTGATTGTGCATCATGCCATGTTTATGTGATGGTTGTTTACTTTGTTGTTTGCTTCTTTCCGGTGTTGCTTCTTCGGGTTGGTTCTGATAACGTCGCGTTTGTGAGGATTCGTTCAACTACGTCCATTTGTCTTCTTCATGGACTCGTTCTTCTTCCTTGCTGGATTTCAGGCAAGATGACCATACCCTCGAAATCACTTCTATCTTTGCTTGCTAGATGCTTGCTCTTTTGCTATGCCTATGCTGCGATACCTACCACTTGCTTATCATGCCTCCCATATTGTTGAGCCAAGCCTCTAACCCACCTTGTCCTAGCAAACCGTTGTTTGGCTATGTTACCGCTTTGCTCAGCCCCTCTTATAGCGTTATTAGTTGCAGGTGAAGATTGGAGTTTGTTCCTTGTTGGAACATGGATATTTTGTTGGGATATCACAATATCTCTTATTTAATTAATGCATCTATATACTTGGTAAAGGGTGGAAGGCTCGGCCTTATGCCTGGTGTTTTGTTCCACTCTTGCTGCCCTAGTGTCCGTCATATCGGTGTTATGTTCCCGGATTTTGCGTTCCTAACACGGTTGGGTTATAATGAGAACCCCTTGACAGTTCCCCTTAAATAAAACTCCTCCAGCAATGCCCAACATTGGTTTTACCATTCGCCACCTAGCCTCTTTTTCCCTTGGGTTCTGCAGACTCAAGGGTCATCTTTATTTTAACCCCCCCCCCCGGGCCAGTGCTTCTCTAAGTGTTGGTCCGAACTCAGCTGCCTGCGGGGCAACCTCGGGGAAACTTGAGGGTTGGTTTTACTCGTAGCTAGTCTCATCTGAGTGTGCCCTGAGAACGAGATATGTGCAGCTCCTATCGGGATTTGTCGGCACATTGAGGCGGTGTTGCTGGACTTGTTTTACCATTGTCGAGGATGTCTTGTAACCGGGATGCCGAGTCTGATCGGATTGTCTTGGGAGAAGGAATATCCTTCGTTGACCGTGAGAGCTTGTGATGGGCTAAGTTGGGACACCCCTATAGGGATTTGAACTTTCAAAAGTCGTGCCTGCGGTTATGGGCAGATGGGAATTTGTTAATGTCCGGTTGTAGAAAACCTGAAGTTGATCTTAATTAAAATACATCAACCGCGTGCGTAACAGTGATGGTCTCTTCTCGGCGGAGTCCGGGAAGTGAACACGGTGTTGGAGTAATGCTTGACGTAGGTTGTTCTAGGATCACTTCTTGATCATAGCTGTTCGACCGTGCTTTTGCCTTCTCTTCTCGCTCTCTTTTGCTAATATGTTACCACCATATATGCTAGTCGCTTGCTGCAGCTCCACATCATACCTTTACCTTACCTATAAGCTTAAATAGTCTTGATCGCGAGGGTGTGAGATTGCTGAGTCCCCGTGACTCACAGATACTTCCAAAATCTAGTTTGTAGGTGCCGATGTTACCTAGCAGGTGACGCAACCAAGCTCAAGGAGGAGCTCGATGAAGATCTTGTCCTTTGTGTTGTTTCATTCTAGTTGATTAGTAGTGGAGCCCAGTTGGGGTCGATCGGGGATCTGTGTAGCATTGGGGTAGTCTTCTTTTATTTTGGTTCTGTAGTCGGACCTTGAGTATATTTGGATGAATGTAATGTTATTTATGTATTTGTGTGACGTGGCGAGTGTAAGCCAACTATGTACCTTTCCCCTTTATTTATTTACATGGGTTGTTGTGAAGATTACCTCACTTGCGACATTGCTTTCAATGCGGTTATGCCTCTAAGTCGTGCTTCGACACGTAGGAGATATAGCCGCATCGAGGGCGTTACAATATATCCACGTACCCCCAAACGATCAGGGACGGAGCCAAAAACCTATTTCCACCGCTGCAACTCTCTGTATCCACGAGATCCCATCTTGGGGTCTGATTCGGAGCTCCGCCGGAGGGAGCATCGATCATGGAGGGCTTCTACATCATGATCCAAGGCCCTCCGATGAAGTGTGAGTAGTTTACTTCAGACCTATGGGTCCATAGCTAGTAGCTAGATGGCTTCTTCTCTCTTTTTGGATCTCAATACAATCTTCTTTTTGCGGTGTGTTTGTTGAGACCGATGAATTGTGGGTTTATGATCAAGTCTATCTATGAATAATATTTGAATCTTATCTGAATTCTTTTAGTATGATTGGTTATCTTTGCAAGTCTCTTCGAATTATCAGTTTGGTTTGGCCTAGTAGATTGGTTGTTCTTGCCATGGGAGAAGCGCTTAGCTTTGGGTTCGATCTTGCGGTGTCCTTTCTCAATGACAGAAGGGGCAGCAAGGCACGTATTGTATCGTTGCCATCGAGGATAACAAGATGGGGTTTTATCATATTGCATGAAACTATCCCTCTACATCATGTCATCTTGCTTAAGGCGTTACTCTGTTTTTAACTTAATACTCTAGATGCATGCTGGATAGCGGTCGATGAGTGAAGTAATAGTAGTAGATGCAGAATCGTTTCGGTCTACTTGTCTCGAACGTGATGCCTATATACATGCATCATACCTAGATATTCTCATAACTATGCTAAATTCTGTCAATTGCTCAACAGTAATTTGTTCACCCACCGTAGAATACTTATGCTCTTGAGAGAAGCCACTAGTGAAACCTATGGCCCCCGGGTCTCTTTCTCATCATATCAATCTCCATTACTTTATTATTGCTTTGCTTTTACTTTGCTTTTACTTTATTTGCTTTGCATCTCTATACCAAAAATACCAAAAATATTATTTATCATCTCTATCAGATCTCACTTTCGTAAGTGACTGTGAATGGATTGACAACCCCTAAGCGCGTTGGTTGCGTTGAGCTATTGTTTTTGTGTAGGTACGAGGGACTCGAGCGTAGCCTCCTACTGGATTGATACATTGGTTCTCAAAAACTGAGGGAAATACTTACGCTACTTTGCTGCATCATCCCTTCCTCTTCGGGGAAATCCAACGCAGTGCTCAAGAGGTAGCAGGTTCCCAATAGAATTTTGTAAGAATTGTTGGCACACTATTAAGGGTGACCTCTTACCGATGTTCCATGATTTGTTCAATGGTCATCTCTAGCTTTTTCACATTAACTTCGGTATGATTACGCTGTTACCAAAGAAGGAGGAAGCAGTGCGCATCGAGCAGTTTAGGCCTGTTTGTCCTTTGAGTGTAAGTTTCCAAATTTTCACTAAAGTCGACACAAATAGGCTGACGCAGATTGCCATTCGGTGGTGCATCCAAGTCAGACTGCCTTCATGCCTGGGAGACACATCCTAGAGGGGGTTGTTGTCTTACACCAAACACTGCATGAAATCCTTTCCAAGAAGCTAGATGGGGTTATATTCAAGGTGGATTTCGAAAAATCCTATGATAAGGTCAAATGGACCTTTCTCCAACAGGCTATGCGAATGAAGGGGTTTTTTGAATCCTCGTGGAGACAAGTAGACTCCTTCATTCAAAAAGGTAACGTGGGGAACAAATTGAATGATTACATAGGCCATTATTTCCAAACGTACAAAGGCTTAAGACAAGGGGATCCGATGTCTCCGGTCTTGTTCCACATTGTGGCAGATATGTTGGCAATCCTGATAGGTAGGGCCAAGAGTTTAGGGCAGGTAGGTGGACTCGTCCCTCATCTAGTTGATGGGGGAGTAACCATTTTATAGTACGCCGATGACACTATCATCTTAATGGAGCATGACCTAGCAAAGGCTAGGAATATGAAATTGATCCTTTACCTTTTCAAACAATTGTCAAGTCTAAAAATGAATGTTCATAAGAGTGAATTGTACTCCTTTGGACGAGCTAAAGAGGAACAAGATGCTTATAGACAATTGTTCGGTTGTGAAATGGGCCCTTTGCCATTTTGATAACTAGGGATTCTGATTCACCATCGGAAGCTTTCCAATAAATAATGGAAATGTATTGAGGATCGTTTTGAAAAAAACTAAGCTGCTGGAAGGGCAAGCTTATGTCTTACGGAGGTCGGCTTGTGTTAATAAACTAGGTATTAACTAGTATGCCTAGGTTCCTTCTATCTTTCTTTGAAGTGCCTGTAGGGGTACGGAAAAGGCTCGATTTTTGTCGATCCCGATTCTTCTGGCAAAGCGATGAGGCTAAAATGAAGTATAGATTAACGAGGTGGGACATCATTTCTAGGCCCAAAGACCAAGGTGGGCTAGGGATTGAGCATTTGGAAATCAAAAAATCAAATGCTTACTTAGCAAATGGTTATTTAGGCTATCTACCGAAGAGGATGGTATGTGCGCACCGATCCTTCGCAAAAAATACCTCCAAACTAAATCCCTAGCTCAGGTCATCGTTAGGCCTATCGACTCGCCATTCTGGAAAGGGCTAATGAGAATGAAAGACACTTTTTTCCGCAAAGCGAAATTTGTTGTTGGATGATAAGTCTCCAATGTATCTACAAATTTTTATTGTTCCATGTTGTTATATTATCATTCTTGGATGTTTTGCAATCATTTTATAGCAACTTTATATCATTTTTTGGGACAAACCTATTGACATACTGCCTAGTGCCCGTTGTTGTTTTTTGATAGTTTTTTACTTTGCACAATATCCCTATCAAAAAGAGTCCAAACACAGCGCAACTTTTTGGAGATTTTTTTTGGACTAGAAGACAACTTGGGGCCAAGAAAGGACCAGAGGGGAGGCCTGTGGGGACCACAAGACACCAGGGCACACCCTGGTGGGTTGTGGGGCCCATGGGGGTCTCCTGCACCACCTCTTTGCCTTATAAATTCCCAAACATTCCAGAAACCCTAGAGGAGTAAAGGAAACACAATTCCAGCTGCCACAAGTTCCAGAACCACGGGATCCAATCTAACACCATCACAGAGGGGTTCATCATCCTCACTGGTGCCTCTCCGATGAAGCGTGAGTAATCCACCATAGACCTATGGGTCTGTAGGCAGTATCTAGATGGCTTCTTCTCTCTTTTTGATTCTCAATACAATGGTCTCTTGGAGATCTATTTGACATAAACCTTTTTGCGATGTGTTTGTTGGGACCCGATGAAATTTGAGTTTATGATTAGATATATATCCATGAATATCGTTTGAGTCTTCTTTGATCTCTTATATGCATGATTATTTATAGCCTCGTATTTCTTCTTTGAATCTTTGGTTTAGTTAGGCCAACTAGATCGATTGTTTGGCATGGGAAGAGGTGCTTTGTGATGGGTTCGATCTTACGGTGTCCTCACCCAGTGACAGAAGGGGTAGCGAGGCACGTATGTATCGTTGCTATTAAGGATAACAAGATGGGGTCTATTCCTACATCAATAGATCTTGTCTACATCATGCCATTGTTCTTATGACATTACTCCATTTCACCATGAACTGAATACACTAGATGCATATTGGATAGCAGTCGATGTGTGGAGTAATAGTAGTAGATGCAGGCAAGAGTCGGTCTACTAATCTTGGACGTGATGCCTATATATTGATCATTGCCTTGGATATCGTCATAACTATTTGATTTTCTATCTATTGCCCAACAATAATTTGTTTACCCACCGTATGTTATTTTCTCGAGAGAAGCCACTAGTAAAATCTACGGCCCCCGGGTCTATCTTTTATCATATTGCTTCCAGTTCTATTTTTCATCGCATTTGTTTGCAGATCTATTATTCCAAAAACAAAAAATACTTTTATGTACTTTTTAATTGCATATTTTATCTCGCATTTTATTCAGATATATTTATCCAAACACATATAAACTAATCTATCTTTTAACCGAGGAGGGATTGACAACCCATCTTATGCGTTGGGTTGCGAGGATTTGTTCTCTGTGTGCAAGTACCGTTTATATAGTGTTGTTTAGTTCTCTTACTGGCACTACAAGAAATATGTCAACTTGTGACCACCACTATTGGTCACTGAATGGTCACAAATTTCCATTTGTGACCTTTTTGTGACCAAAAACATAAGGTCAAAAGCTGGCCGTCATAAACTGACTATAGCGACCTTTCTTCTGGAATGGTCGAAGACGTTTATGACCAAAATACGTCTACTGTGGCGTTTTGGTCACTAGCTACCTCCCCAGGCCACCTAGGCATCCAGCGTGGCAATCTGACGTGGCACAAGATTCAGCCCGGTCCAATTCGATTTTCTACATGGGCCTAGCCCAACAATTCGGCCTTTTTACTGTATTTTTTTCTTGTTAATTTTTGCTAGCTACATGGGCTTGGGCCATTAATTCGGCCTTTTTTCTAAGATGCAGCCTTTTACAATCTATTGATATTTTATTTTCGTCCTTTTTTTGCCACTGGTCCCACCAATCAGATTGGTCCCACTTGTCATGCTTATCATAAAATTGATCCCACACATCAAAAATTTCAAAATCTGTCAAACAACTATTATAACTTGGACCCCCTTGTCAGGTTTCCATTTGACAGGTATTCAATACACAATCATTATTTCAAACAATCCAAATAGCAAATGAAATTCGTCCAAAACAACACGACATTAGTCTATTACAAACATTACAGTATACTACAGCCCAGATAAGCCTACCACTGCCTACATTTACAACACATAATATGCTAGTCTTTGTTGATATGCTTCACAGCTTCGAACTTGGATTTGCACTTCACCTGTGCAAAAAACAAGAATGAACATATAAGAATAAGAATCTGTACAGAACATCAAACAGTAGCCAATGAGGGATCCAATAACTTATAAGCAAGAATTGACAGCAAACATGTATTGATACCTAGTGTTGACTGTATCTGCATCTAAACTGAATGTTGATCCAAAGTGTTGACTAAATCTGCATCTAAACTGAATACTCTTAACTGAACATAGACAAGTGATATGCTAATCAGGTGTCAGAATGATATCTGATTCAACAAGGTTAACCAAATTTCCCACATAGTTTTGGGGAAATTCTATTTATCTACAGTGATTGGTAGCTATTGATGGCAATGTGACAGTACAGACAGACTTGTGGCTGCTCATTTGTATTCAGGTAACTATGGCAGTGACGCAAATAGACTTGTGGCTGCTCATTCACTAGCTATGGCAATGATGCAAACAGACTTGTGGCTACTCATTCACATTCACAGCAACACTTCATCATTCATCTACAAGCAACTATTGACCATCATATCAGATGGGATAGGAAGGGTCACCTGACATATTGAACTCGATGCTGCAGAAGGCCGATGATGTGGTGGTACAGAGCAGGCCCTTTGTGGCTGGCTAGATGCGCCCCTCCTCCTCCTGCTCCTCGAGCAGGACAAGGAAGGCGGCCGCTAGGCTCGTTGAGATCGGGATGCTAGGGGAGGCGAGCACGCCGTGAGGTACTCCATGGAGTCGGGCGCATCATGTGCGGCAGGATGCCGATCACCAGGTTGACGGCGATCACGAACAGCAGCGTCACCAGCACCACCGCCTACACGCATTCCAGCCATGTTGACAGTGTCAGAAACTCGACGGATTTTCAAAACGAAGTACTGCTGGTGCTGCTACCGCTACAGAATTGGTTGGAGATGCACCCACCTTGTTGGTGTAGATGGTCCAGTTGGTGAAGAGCTCTGACAGCATAGCTCTGAGCTTCCCAAATTGCGCACGGAGGCGCCCACGGAGATGTTGTCTCTGATGAACAGGGTACGTTGAGATTGCAAAGCAGTCCTCCCCTCTTGTCGCAAACACTGCAAGACATCACATCTTTCAAAAAAAATTAACCAGTCTCAAGTTAACTTGTGCAGTAAAAGTTACCCTACACCTACAAAACACAACCATGCATGTACAGGCACTATACGTACACAGCAAGACATATCAACAGAGACCATAAATGTTCAGGGTTATGCATGATGGATGTTGAGCACTTCTGTTGCTTATTCAGAGTAAAAAAGGGTACCCCAGAAAATTTAAACATATTCTGCTACACGGAACCATGAGCTACCCATTTAGCAAGAACGGTACAGGAACAAACCATGAGCTATCTATCCAGCATATTATGCGCACGCGTGAGAATACTCGGGTATACTTAACTTGGGTTTAGTACCAAGGTACAGTTTAAAAGCATATCAGATTAGGTATACAATCATGCACCTGGGTTTAACTTATCAAGTTTCTTCACTTTCAATTTACACAGCAGAGCAGCTAAATTGATTACCCAAAACATGCATGCTAGTGGTCTACTAGAAGCATCACAAAGTTAATGTTTTGCTTACCACACTGCTATCAAGAACCTCCCTACTTCAAAAAGAAAAAGAACAGACACTTCCAGTTTGTATAATCTGAAATTGAACACTGAAATTTAAGAATGAAAATATGATTGAACACTGTAAGAGGTTAGCAAGTTAATTGTTGGTTTCATCACAAGTACCAGGACAGGTGTTGCAACAGCCAACAGAATTAAAAAAATCTATAGACATGCATAGACCACAACACATTTACCGACATTGATGGACGAGCCTAACACATTTACCAAGTCTGGATTTGCATGAACAAGATGACCAGTTTCACATCGGATTTGCATGAACATGTAAAACCTAGCAAGTATTTGCATGAACAAGATAATGATGTCCATGCAACAGAGACAATAAACCAGCTTATCACAAGCATGATGCTGGACTCCATTGCCGGAATCTACAGCTAGGCACTCAAGCTTAAGGGGATCCTCATGTGGATCGAGCCTACATGTTAATCTTTACACTAGCAGGGCCATTTCTGTAGGGACAATAAAGAAGAAGTGAAAGCTTCTGCTGGTATATGAATTCTGAACCACACATTCGTACTGTCAGACTTTGGGTCGTTTCGGCAACTACACAGTCACTAATCTCCATGTTTGGACGGGACAAAATCATAACTCAGTTGATAGGTCCCAATTCCCATTACTTACAAAACAGATTCTCTATGGGTTTTCCTTCTTCGCCATCGACAATTGGACATGGATCGACTGAACTGATCCAGCAGAAAAAAGTACTCACAATTCGCTTAGACGGCGTGGGAGCAGCAGACTGCGGGCTAGAGAGAGAGGAGGTGGTGCAGGTCGACCGCGAGTTGCGTCCACCACGTCGGCTACTGGGAGCCGCGCCTGGAGAAGACATCGACCTCGCCCTTGCGCTGCCACATCTGCAAGGCAAGGCAGCAAACTGGGAGAATCAGAGGTGGCCAAGCCAGTATGAAGAATTTGAGGCATGGAAGGAGTCGGAGTGTGCGCGTCGAATGGACGCCACCGCCGGCTTGATGGGGGTGCAGGGGGCGGACTTGGTCGGGCACAGCACCACGCCCAAGCCGCTGCCGGCTTGACGGGGGAGCAGGGGGCGGACTTGGTCGGGCACAGCACCTCGCCCACGCCGCCGGCGAGCCACTGGTCCAGCTGGTGGTGGTGGTGGTGCATGATGGCGGCGCCCTGGACCAGATCGATCAAATCTCCCCCGCGAGGATGGATTTGAATCGGATCGCGAGGGCGGAGGGAGGCAGCGTAGGGGAAGGAAGGGAGGAGGCGGACGACGCGGGGGAGGGGAGGGAGGATCGCGTGGATGTCGTCGATGGCGCATCCGGTGCTGCACATCCAGCCCGCGGATCCAGAGCTCGGTCGCCATGGCTGCGCCGCCGGCTAGGGTTTTGGACGCTTGGGAAAGAAGGAGAAGGTGGGGGCGCCAGCGGTGGTGGGGTAGAGGAGGGGGTGGGGGTCTCCGGCGATCTTGGAGGAGGTGAGGGCGCGGGCGTGCGGCGCAGGGGAGGGGAGATACGAAGGAGAAGAGAGCGAGGGGAGAAAGAAAGGAGGCGGGCGGGGGTGGATGGAAAAAGTCCAGGAGGACTCAGGAGAGTTAGGGTTTTGGCTTAGGTGGGCTTGGGGTGAGGACTGCCGTTGGATCCACGAGCATCCAACGGTGTTCCATTCATGATCCGCGTGAAACGTCCACGGACCAATCAAAATGCAGTACACGTGTATGATGTCATGACCAACTAAATTGGTCGTAGTTAACTAAAAAATTGGTCGTAGTTGACTAAATATTCATTTTTCATTTTGCAAGTGCTCAAAATGAGTTTTTTTATGAAGGGCCTACAATATATATGTTGTAAAATTGGACCAAATCAATTTTATAAAATATTAGGACATATTTAATGCATAATTGACCAAATTGTTGGGTCTGAAAAGTTTTTGATTCACGTCTCGTGAAAAAGACAAATTTCCGCCGATCCAGTTGAAAACGGATCAAATTTGAACTGCACCTACCTCATAGTTTGCTCTTTATTTTTTCCAAAAATTATTTCTAGGTACATAAGTATCTATTTAGTCATAGAAACACCAAAAAATTTCCAAGATTCAACCACTAGCTAGGAACGGTCATTCCCGCCATTTTGGCCGTATTTTGAAACGGGCATAAAAAATTCAAAAAAATCAAAAATTTGGGAAACCTTCGCATTGTGTCATTATATGTGGCCAAGTTCCTAGGAAAAATAACAAACTTGTAATACGACAATTATTTTAAAAAAGTGTTCTCAGAAACGAGCTATCACGTGTGGAGATCAATGGCTTTCAAGCCAAATGATCAATCTTATGGCCACATCCATGGCATAGTTTGTTCAAATGATCTCATATTGTGCACAAGGGTGCATATTGGAATGGCAAACAATGTTGCATAAGGAAGTTTTCATTCTCTTTGGACGAAAAAACCATTTTCCATTTTTTAGTGCCCAAAAGGAGGTTTTTTGTGAAGGACCTACCAAATAATTGTTGCAAAATTGGACCAAATAATTTTTCTAAAATACTAGGCCATATTTAATGCACAATTGACCAAATGGTTGGGTGTAAACAGTTTTTATCCACCTCTGGTGAAAAAGACAAATTCCCGTCGATTCAGTAGGAAGCGGGTCAAATTTGAACTGTAGCTACCTCGTAGTTTGCTCTTTATTTTTTCCAAAAATCATTTCTAGGTACATAAGTATCTATTTAATCAGAGAAACACCAAAAAAAATTCCAAGATTCAACCACTAGCTAGGAACGGTCATTCCCGCCGTTTTGACTGCATTTTGAAACGGGCATAAAAATTTCAAAAAAAAATCAAAAAATTGGGAAACCTTCGCATTGTGTCATTATATGTGACCAAGTTCCCAGGAAAAATAATAAACTTGTAATACGCCAATTATTTTTAAAAAGTGTTCTCAGAAACGAGCTATCATGTGTGGAGATCAATGGCTTTCAAGCCAAATGATCAATCTTATGGCCACATCCATGGCATAGTTTGTTCAAATGATCTCATATTGTGCACAAGGGTGCATATTGGAATGGCAAACAATGTTGCATAAGGAAGTTTTCATTTTCTTTGGACGAAAAAACCATTTTCCATTTTTTAGTGCCCAAAAGGAGGTTTTTTGTGAAGGACCTACCAACTAATTGTTGCAAAATTGGACCAAATCATTTTTATAAAATACTAGGCCATATTTAATGCACAATTGACAAAATGGTTGGGTGTAAATTTTTTTGATCCACCTCTCGTGAAAAAGACAAATTTCCACCGATTCAGTAGGAAGCGGGTCAAATTTGAACTGCAGTTGCCTCATAGTTTGCTATTTATTTTTTTAAAAAATCATTTCTAGTTACAGGACCTATTTAATCATAAATACATGGTTTGGTGGCGATACGTAGAGGTTTGGGCAGTGGCCGAGGGCCCCAATTCTAGAGCGTGTAAACTCGCATGCCCGCCGCGTGACCGTGGCGTTGCCATGCGTTCTGGGCGGCCTAGGCATGTCTAGTGGGTTGGGCACTCCCCAGGTTGGTGCTAGGAAGAAAATTACAACATAAGATTCTCACGAGGAGACCGATCGATGCTCAAACATGAATTAACAGCCAAGTGTTTGATTAGCGGGATGGGAAATGTACATGGCTAATGGGCGTGAGTTTTGGATGAGGATGATCAGTTACTAAGAAGACCGTCTTCACAAATTTTCAGCTCAAAAGGAGGAGCCTAGGTGGTACTTGCTTTGCGAACTACCACACTAGACATAACTACGAATGTTGAAGCTCGGCTCAAAATAATGAACGGATTGAGCTGGCATTAGGTGGAGGATAGTTATTTGGGCATAGGAAACCACTGTAGAAAATGGATACTATTTGGAAATGCCAAAGTGGTACTTCCTTCACAATTCTCTTCTATGGACAGAAACTTGGGAAAACTAGTGAGAGAGATTGGATGAATGAAATGAGCTAAAAATTGGTGTAGGTGAGTTACATAAGTATGGTCATGCGCTGGTAAATTTTCAGATCATTTGGGTAGGCCTAGCTAGTACTTACTTCACAAAGCTTCTCTCGAGGTAGAAACTTTGAAAATTTCCTGAGAAAGATTTACTAGGAAAATTGAGCTGAATATTATCATGTGGCAATGATTTGGGTATGGAAGAGTGCCCGAAAAGTTTGAGGGTAATAGGAGGGGTCTAGATAACACTTGCTTTGCAACGTGCCAATTTGGCCATAAAATATAAATTGAACCTGAGCTCACATAGATGATTTGACTGAGCTGCAATTTGGAGGAGGGTGATAATTTGGGCATATGAAGGAACTGTATAAATTTCATGTCATTTCGATATATAAAAAAGGTACTTCCTTCACAATGCTTCTAGGTGGACAAAAACTTTGGAAATTTGCCAAGGAAGATTTGCTAGGCAAGTGGAGCTGAATTTTGTCATGCGGTAATGATTTGGATAGGAAAGAGTGCCCAAAAATTCCAAGGGCAATCAAGAATATATAAATAGCACTTCCTTCATAAAGTGCTGTCGTGAACAGAAAAAGGAAAATTAATATTGTTGAATTAGTTTTGAACTAGGCAAGGAAGGATTTTTACATATTTGATGAAGATATTCCCCAAAGAATTTATGGGATTTTTTTGGGAATTTTGGGAATGATAGAAATATAGGTTGCTTCACAACCTAGGGCAAAAACTGCCACATGGACATGACACATAGGCAAAACTGATGAGATGGCGCCTAGTCATCACAACCCACCACAATCTACAAGGCTATGACCATCTATATTGGTCATTAACAACTAGAAATAAGGCAGCGGACTAGCACTGTTTGCTTTGTGACCATTTCATGTAAGTAAATTACGACCTTTCTGACCAAAATGGTCACAATGGTTTAGGGTTTGGAGCCCCCTGAACAGCTTTTGACCAATTGGTCTAAAATGGTCATAAATTTATGACCAATTCTTCGAGGGTCACTGACAGAAGGTCATAAGTTGACATATTTCTTGTAGTGTGGATTGATACCTTGGTTTCATAACAGAGGAAAATACCTACCATAGTTGTACTACATCATCCCTTCCTCTTTAGGGAAATACCGACGCAGTTTCAAGCCGCATCATTGGAGATGGTAGAACTACCAGATTCTGGGAGGATACTTTGCTAGGAGATGTGCCTCTAGCACTTCAGTATCCCACGTTATATAACATTGTGCAACGTAAGAAGGCTTATATTGCTACAGTATTATAGTCGTCTCCGTTGAATATTCAATTCAGGAGGTCCCTTGTGGGGTAATGCTAGACCTCCTAGTTGAATCTGGTGCGAAGGTTGATGGATGTTCAACTTTTCGACCAGCCAGACGTATTTCAATGGAAGTTAACTAAGAAGGGTGTGTTTACGGTTAAATCTATGTACATGGATTTAATTAACTCTGGCCCAATCTCAAGATCAAACCATATATGGAAAATTAAAGTGCCGCCGAGAATCAAGATTTTCATGTGGTTTGTACACAAGGAAGTGATTCTCACTAAGGATAATCTTTTGAAGCGAAGATGGGTCGGCAGCCCTCCATGTTGTTTTTGTGCCCAGGATGAGACAATACAACATCTCCTCCTTGAGTGCCCCCTAGCCAAGATCCTATGGCGCTCGATTCATATAGGCTTTAATATTAACCCTCCCACTAGCATTGCAATGTTGTTTGGGACATGGCTAACTGCTGTGGAGCCAATTATTGCGGGATGTATTCGGATAGGAATATGTGCATTACTCTGGGCTATATGGAACTGCAGAAATCATATGATCTTTAATAGATAAAACTTCATTAACTTTTTGCAGGTCATCTTCAGAGCTACTACTTGGGTTCGTACGTGGTCGTTACTCACTCATACGGACTGCAGGGAGTTTTTGGTTACCGGATGCAACCGGTGGGAGACGCTAGCACGGGATACTTTCAACCGGTTTGGATGGCACTCCACTAATAGGACAGGTGTTTAGTCACTGAGTCCTATGATTTGCCGGTTGTGGGTTGCTCTTTCTCAGTTTTGTGGCTGATTTATTGCTCCTTTTATGAGTTGTACTAAACTGTAGACTTGATTGTACTTTATTTCATTTTAATAAAATGGTTGTATGCGTCTTATTGATGCATAGGCCAGGGTTATCATCCTTTTTAAAAAAAAATAAGGCATACATGTTTCGTAGGAGAATGCCCCGTAACTCTCGAACCCATGGCAAATGGCCAATTGAAGGAGGTGGCAGCAAGTATTGTCATCTCGCCAAACAGAAACTGATGCATGATATTGTGTTGTCAACCGACCTGGCTAGGCTGAAAGTGTGTATATTGTTTAACGGTTTAGAAGATGTGGACCCTCGTGAACAATCTCATAGATTTCTCATAGATTGCTTGGCTTGGCCCATCAGTTGGCCTAAGACGCAAATCCTTTTGGGGACACACTCCCCACAGCGAACACCCCCGCCGCTACTTACGAACGTCCCTACACTGGGACCATGTCCTTTGGGTCTGTGCATAACCAAATGACCTAATAAGGACAAAGTGGTTGCTAACGATGAAGCCGCTGATGAAGATGAGGCTGCCGACAGAAATGAGGCCTCGGACAAATATGATCATTGAGAGGAGGGTGTTAATATGTACTCCCTCTGTCCCATAATGTAAGACGTTTTTGGGAGTATCTATTATACCTAGAAATTCATCCTCGTTATAGGATTTATCTCAACATGCAGAGCAGCCACGTGATCACACGTGCCACCTCAGCAATTCTGTTGCATCGCCATCATTTTCTGCCACTGTCACTGGACGATGAAGGAGGAGTCGCTACATTCCCTAACCAAATTTCCCACATCGTCTATACAAATACCGACCAAATCATCTCTTGAATTAACTCCCTCGCCCATCTAGGACATACTCCCCCGTCCCTTGATTTCCATAACTGGATCCTATTCATCTTCTCTGCCTAAATGCAGGAGTAACAACTGGAGTGACTCTCCCATGTAAACTTCCATCTTCATCAGAGCTTGTTCTCCCCTTTAAGTTTCCGTCCACACCACATCAATTACTCAGATCATTAGATTTCTCCCTAAGCATGCCGGAGACTGTTAGGTATTCCAAACGTATGTCTCAAGTTAGATGAGTCATTGTGTTAGACATTTAGATAGCCCAAGGTCGGCAAGTACTAGCTCGTATTTTTGTTGGAGTCTATGTAACCATGTGATATAAATAAAGCAGAAAAGCCCCAGGGAAGCTACGGCGGAGGGGGGAAAGAATACAATCTCGTGTGCATGAGTTTTCTGTGCTCCGTCCAAGGTATCCAATTGCTAGTTTAGCAAGCTACCTCCCCAATGTGAACTCCAAACATCAATCCAGTAGCTTGGTTTGGCCAAAGCATTGTACGTGTGCGTGCCCGCTGGAAGAACTCATCGGCGGGCTACGTCATGAAGGTCGAGGTTGCGCAAACAATTGGTATCAGAACCAAGTTCTACATCGTCAGGTAGGTGATGCATCTGCGTGGAGGGATGCTCAAGATCATGGCGGAAAAAGGAGGAAGCGTGTTTGTCACATAGCCGATGTTGACGAAGAGAAACTACTCGCTTTGGGCGATCAAGATGAAGTCGCTCATGCATACACAAGGAGTTTGGGATGCTGCGGAGCCCGCCGCTACCGGCAAGGTGGGCGACACGATGGGTCAAAAGGCTTTGACGACTATCTATCAAAGTATCCCGGATGATGTGTTTGCTTTCATCGCTCAGAAGGAGACGTTGATACATCTCCGTCGTATCTACTTTTCCAAACATTTTTGCCCTTGTTTGGGACTCTAACTTGCATGATTAGAATGGAACTAACCTGGACTGACGCCGTTTTCAGCAGAATTACCATGTTAGGTGGGTTATTCTCAAGAGAAGTGGACTCCACTCCTCACTCATGAGAAAATGGCTGGTCACCGGGATGCCCAGTCCCATGCTTTATGCAAACTAAATCAAAATTAATTGCAAACAAAACTCCCCCTGGGACCTGATGTATGTTGGAGGCACTCGTTGTTTCGAGCAAGCCATGGATTAATGCTTGTTGGTGGAGGGGGAGTATAAACTTTACCATTCTATTTGGGAACCGCCTATAATGTGTTTAGCATGGAAGATATCGCCATCTCTTAGTTGTTACGTTGACAATGAAAGTATACCACTCAAAATACAATTTATCTCTATTGCAAAACTGAGCTTTGGCATCTCTATAAATCCCTGCTTCCCTCTGCGAAGGGCCTATCCATTTACTTTTATGTTGAGTCATCACCCTCTTATTAAAATGCACTAGCTGGAGAGCATAGCTGTCATTTGCATTCATTACTGTTAATTTATATTGGGTATGACGATGATTGGATCTCTTTTACCATGAATTACAATTTCTAGTCAGTCCTTGATCTTTAAAGGTGCTATGCATTTAAGTTTTGCGGTCTCAGAAAGGGCTAGCGAGATACCATCTTGTTATATCATATTATGATTGTTTTGAGAAAGTGTTGTCATCCGAGATTCATTATTATGACTTGCTAGTTGATTATGCTGTTGATATGAGTAATTGTGAGACCTGAGAATTATTGCAAATGTGGTTAGTTATGATCTATACTGAAAACTTGAATGCTGGCTTGACATAGTTACAACAACAAGAGCAAACAGAGTTTGTAAAAGTTTTTCTTTCTTTCTTTCAGTTTGTCAACTGAATTGCCTGAGGACAAGCAAGGGTTTAAGCTTGGGGAGTTGATACGTCTCCGTCGTATCAACTTTTGCAAACACTTTTGCCCTTGTTTTGGACTCTAACTTGTATGATTGAATGGAACTAACCCTGACTGACGCTGTTTTTAGCAGAATTGCCATGGTGATGTTTTATGTGCAGAGAACAAATATTCTCGGAATGACCTGAAACTCCACGGAACATCTTAGAAAAAACAATAAAAAAATCCTCGCCAAAGATGAAGACCAAGGGGCCCACACCCTTCTCACGAGGGTGGGGGGCGCCCCCCCCCTAGGGCGCGCCCCCCTACCTCGTGGCCCCCCTGTTGCGTCTCCGACTCCAACTCCACCTCCATATATTGAGTTTCGATGAGAAAAAAATCAGAGAGAAGAAATCATCGCGTTTTACGATACGGAGCCGCCGCCAAGCCCTAAAACCTCTCGGGAGGGCTGATCTGGAGTCCGTTCGGGGCTCCGGAGAGGGGGATTCGTCGCCGTCGTCATCATCAACCATCCTCCATCACCAATTTCATGATGCTCACCGCCGTGCATGAGTAATTGCATCGTAGGCTTGCTGGACGGTGATGGGTTGGATGAGATTTATCATGTAATCGAGTTAGTTTTGTTAGGGTTTGATCCCTAGTATCCATTATGTTCTGAGATTGATATTGCTATGACTTTGCTATGCTTAATGCTTTTCACTAGGGCCCGAGTGCCATGATTTCAGATCTGAACCTATTATGTTTTCATGAATATATGTGAGTTCTTGATCCTATCTTCCAAGTCTATAGTCACCTACTATGTGTTATGATCTGGCAACCCCGAAGTGACAATAATCGGGACCACTCCTGGTGATGACCATAGTTTGAGGAGTTCATGTATTCACTGTGTGCTAATGCTTTGTTCCGGTTCTCTATTAAAAGGAGGCCTTAATATCCCTTAGTTTCCAATAGGACCCCGCTGCCACGGGAGGGTAGGACAAAAGATGACATGCAAGTTCTTTTCCATAAGCACGTATGACTATATACGGAATACATGCCTACATTACATTGATGAATTGGAGCTAGTTCTGTGTCACCCTATGTTATGAATGTTAGATGATGAACCGCATCCGGCATAATTATCCATCACTGATCCGGTGTCTACGAGTTTTCCATATACTGGTTCTCGCTTATTTACTTTCCCCCTGATACTGTTACAATCGCTACAAAACACCAAAAATATTACTTTTGTTGTCTTTACTTTTGTTGCTGCTACCACCACTATCATATTACTGTGCCACTAAACACTTTGCTGCAGATACTAAGTTTCCAGGTATGGTTGAATTGAAAACTCAGCTGCTAATACTTGAGAATATTCTTTGGCTCCCCTTGTGTTGAATCAATAAATTTGGGTTGAATACTCTACCCTCGAAAGCTGTTGCGATCCCCTATACTTGTGGGTTATCACTGATAAATCAACTGCTATACCTGTCGGTATTTGTGAGGATGTGCCTGTTGTAGTTGCAAACGTTACTATTTTAATGGACTTTGTTATTCCAGATATTCCCGAGGACGATAGTATGTCTATTATTCTTGGAAGACCATTTTTTAATACTGCAGGGGATATTATTGATTGCACTAAAGGCAATATCACTTTTCATGTTAATGGTAATGAGCATATGATACACTTTCCGAGGAAACAACCTCAAGTTCATAGTATCAACTCTATTGAAAAAAATCCATCGATTATATTTCGAGGTTTTGAATTTCCTCTTCCTACTGTCAACAAGAAATATGATATTCTTATTCTTGGGGATGTGCATATCCCCGTTGAGGTAACATATCCGAAATTTCTCCGGTTCCATGTTATTCGGAATGAGTTTGTTAACAAGACTTGATCAACCTTGTTAGTGGATTCCTTTTGATGAGCATCAGATGGATGAAACAAGAAGGCACAACTCTCTGTACCCTCTTTCTAATTTTTATTATTTATATTAAATAAATAAAAATAAGTATTTTCCGTCTGTTATCTGATTTATCCGTGCAATATAAAAATACCCCAAAAATAAAAGTTCTCCAAATGCCCTGAAATTTAAATATGATTTTTTTTCTAGAATATTTGACAATATTTGGCACTAAGAACACAGCAGGAGGGGCATCCACCTGGCCACGAGGGTGGAGGGCGCGCCCTACCCCCTGGGCGCGCCCCCTGCCTCGTGGGCCCACGGTGGCCCTCCTCCACTTATTTCTGCACCCACACATTTCTTCTTCCTCCCACAAACATGAATATCCAGCTCAAGAACGAGTTCTAGCTCATTTTTCTGCGATTTTCGATCTCCTTACTCGAAGCACCTCTCACAAAACTGCTTGGGGAGATTGTTCCTTGGTATGTGACTCCTCCATTGGTCCAATTAGTTTTTGTTCTAGTGCTTTATTCATTGCAAATTTGTGCTACTTAGGTGACCCTGTTCTTGAGCTTGCATGTCAAATTTATATGGTCAAAAGTAGTTTTGATGCATGATATTGCCTCTAGGCACTTGTAGGAGTAGTTGCTATTAATTTTGTTAAGTTTGGTTTACTTTTATTTGAAGTTACTAAAAATTTCAGAAATTCTTCAGAGGAACAAATATGCTTAGGAAAATGTACCAAGGTGGTTCTTCAAGGAAGCAAGGAGCCAGGCTTGCAATGCGTGATGCTGATGAAGAACCACCAAGAGACGCTCTAGTGCGTCCTTGTGAATGGCCTTCGGAAAACTTTTTGGATCGAGCGGGAATTAAGGAAGAATTTAACGCATATTTGCATAACGCTGATCTTGTGAGCTTCGAGGAAGAAAAGTGCCGCCAGTATCACTATCTCACTAGTTCCTTTGTGAGGAGGTTTGAATTTTCATCTTCACATAATTCTCCAACTGTCCTGTTTGATCTTTATGAAAATTCTTACACTATGGACTTAGAGGATTTTACCACTGCTCGCAAACTTCCACAATGTGGTAGTGTCAGGGAACCTCGCAAATCTGAATTTAGAGATTTTCTTGCTAGTATAACTATGGGGGAATCTAGAGATATAACACAAGCTACCATAGGGAGCATTCACTTTCCTGCTATACATTATTTTGCTCTCTTCATAGGTAGATGCATAATGGTAAAGATGAGGCATGTCACATGTGTGTCCCTGACCTCAGTATTCTTAGGAGTGCTATGTTAGGAGTTAAATCTTATAATTTGGGAGCCATTGTTGCACGTAGGTTGCATCTTAATAGATAATGGAGATTTCTTTGGTGGAATTTATGCAACCCGCTTAGCTGATTTTCTTGGTGTAACCATACGTAATGATGATATTGAATTGCCTCCTGCTTACTTAGACTTTAATGCTATGGTTCACTATCAGTTTGTCAAGAGGAATGAATCACCTCTCCAGTATCGCTTAATCTTTGACAGACGTCGGGTTGTCCTATTACTCTCCCTGCTCCTGCCTTCTTTGATTATCAGGCAAAAGGAAGATATGTTATTACCAGAGAGGAGGCAGATAAGTACGAGAGGAGGGCAGAGGCAGCTCTCCACCACGCTGCAGCTCAGGAGGCGATAGCCGCTGCATCTCAGTACGACCCCAACTTTTACTATGGATATCCGCTAGGCCAACCGTGGCTATATACCAACTTAGGCCAAAAGCCTAAGCTTGGGGAGTACGTATTTCCCATAGACATTACATTCATGTTCGCACACTCATTGCTAGATGTCGGTGCTCATACTTTTTCATTGTATCATCCATGCTAGTTTATTTTCCTTTTTATGCTTTCTTCTTGTGTGTTTAATAAACCTTAAGAAAAACCAAAAAAATTGTAGCTTCTAATTAGTTCACTCTCCATGCTTGTAGTAGTAATTAAATAGAAAACCCAAAAAGATTTCCTGTTCTTCTTTTGCTTGTTGGGAGCTTTCCCGTGTAAATAGTTTTATTTCTTTTCTTTTCTTTGGGGGTCGATAGGAGAAGACCATAATTAACTTGTTGAAGTGGCTCTTATATGCATTATTGTTGATCTAACAAAAGGGCCCATATTGCCTTGTCTTCTCTTGTTTATTGAATGCTTGCAGATTCCAGCTTAGTCCAATGCACGTGCACTCTTATTATTATCCACATCATTCGGTCGTGCAAGTGAAAGGCAATAATGATGATTATGTGATGGACTGATTGAGATGAGAAAGCTGGTATGAACTCGACCTCTCTTGTTTTTGTAAATATGATTAGTTCATCGTTCCAGATTCAGCCTATTATGAATAAACATGTTTGCAATGACAACTAGAGATCATAATTTCTTATGACATGCTTAATTAGCTAGGAGCTTATAAAGGTTTGCCTTGCGTGCCAACATGCTATTAAAATGGTTGTGATGTGGTATGATAGGGTGGTATCCTTCTCCGAATGATTTAAGTGACTTGACTTGGCGCATGTTCACGCATGTAGATGAAACAAAATCAACATAGCCTTCAAGATATTTATGTTCATGGTGGATTATATCCTACTCATGTTTGCATTCGGTGTTGATTAATTTTAATGCATGTTCATGACTGTTGTCGCTCTCTAGCTGGTCGCTTCCCAGTCTTTTGCTAGCCTTCACCTGTACTAAGCGGGAATACTGCTTGTGCATCCAACTCCATAAACCCCAAAGTTGTTCCATATGAGTCCACCATACGTACCTATATAAGGTATCTACCTGCCGTTCCAAGTAAATTTGTATGTGCCAAACTTTAAACCTTTAAATAAATATCCTGTTTTGTATGCTCGAATAGCTCATGTATCAACTAGGGATGTCCGTATCTTCCATGTTAGGCGGGTTATTCTCAAGAGGAGTGGACTCCGCTCCTCACTCATGAGAAAATGGCTGGTCACCGGGATGCCCAGTCCCATGCATTATGCAAACTAAATCAAAATAATTGCAAACAAAACTCCCCCTGGGACTCTTGTTAGTTGGAGGCACTCGTTGTTTCGAACAAGCCATGGATTAATGCATGTTGGTGGAGGGGGAGTATAAACTTTACCATTCTGTTTGGGAACCGCCTATAACGTGTGTAGCATGGAAGATATTGCCATCTCTTGGTTGTTATGTTGACAATGAAAGTATACCGCTCAAAATATTATTCACCTCTATTTCAAAACCGAGCTCTGGCACCTCTACAAATCACTGCTTCCCTCTGTGAAGGGTCTATCTATTTACTTTCATGTTGAGTCATCATCCTCTTATTAAAAAGCACCAGTTGGAGAGCACCGCTGTAATTTGCATTCATTATTGTTAGTTTACATTGAGTATGACTTGACTGGATCTCTTTTACCATGAATTACAATGTCTAGTCAGTCCTTGATCTTTAAAGGTGCTCTGCATTTATGTTTTGTAGTCTCAGAAAGGGCTAGCGAGATACCATCTTGTTATATCATATTATGATTGTTTTGAGAAATTGTTGTCATCCGAGATTTATTATTATTGCTTGCTAGTTGATTATGCCATTGATATGAGTACACTTGAGACCTATGTGTTATTGTGAATATGGTTAGTTCATAATCTTTGCTGAAAACTTGAATGCTGGCTTTACATATTTACAACAACAAGAGCAAACAGAGTTTGGAGAAGTTTTTCTTTATCACTTTCAGTTTATCAACTGAATTGCTTGAGGAAAAGCAAAGGTTTAAGCTTGGGGGAGTTGATATGTCTCCGTCGTATCTACTTTTCCAAACACTTTTTCCCTTGTTTTGGACTCTAACTTGCATGATTTGAATGGAACTAACCCGTACTAACGCTGTTTTCAGCAGAATTACCATGGTGTTATTTATGTGCAGAAACAAAAGTTCTCGGAATGACCTGAAACATCACGGAACATCTTTTCGGAAATAATAAAAAATCCTTGCAAAAGATGAAGACCAGGGGGCCCACACCCTAGCCACGAGGGTGGGGGCGCGCCTGCCCCCCTAGGGCGCGCCCCCCTACCTCGTGGGACCCCTGGAGCTCCTCCGACCTCGACTCCAACTCTATATATTTGCTTTCGGGGAGAAAAAAATAGGAGAGAAGGATTCATCGCATTTTACGATACGGAGCCGCAGCCAAGCCCTAAAACCTCTCGGGAGGGCTGATCTGGAGTCCATTCGGGGCTCCGGAGAGGGGAGTCCGTCACTGTCGTCATCATCAACCATCCTCCATCACCAATTTCATGATGCTCACCGCCGTGTGTGAGTAACTCCATCGTAGGCTTGCTGGACGGTGATGGGTTGGATGAGATTTATCATGTAATCGAGTTAGTTTTGTTAGGGTTTGATCCCGAGTATCCACTATATTCTGAGATTGATGTTGCTATGACTTTGCTATGCTTAATGCTTGTCACTAGGGCCCGAGTGCCATGATTTCAGATCTGAACCTATTATGTTTTCATCAATATATGAGAGTTATTGATCCTATCTTGCATGTCTATAGTCACCTATTATGTGTTATGATCCGTTAACCCCGAAGTGACAATAATCAGGATACTTACCGATGATGACCGTAGTTTGAGGAGTTCATGTATTCACTATGTGTTAATGCTTTGGTCCAATACTCTATTAAAAGGAGGCCTTAATATCCCTTAGTTTCCGCTAGGACCCTGCTGCCACGGGAAGGTAGGACAAAAGATGCCATGCAAGTTCTTTTCCATAAGCACGTATGACTATATTCGGAATACATGCCTACATTACATTGATGAATTGGAGCTAGTTCTGTGTCACCCTAGGTAATGACTGTTATATGATGAACCGCATCCGGCATAATTCTCCATCACTGATCCATTGCCTATGAGCTTTCCATATATTGTTCTTCGCTTATTTACTTTTCCGTTGCTATTGCTATCATCACTACAAAATACAAAAACACTACTTCTGCTACCATTACCTTTTGCTACCGTTACCACTACTATCATATTACTTTGCTACTAAATACTTTTTTGCAAATATTAAGTTTCCGGGTGTGGTTGAATTGACAACTCAGCTGCTAAGACTTGAGAATATTCTTTGGCTCCCCTTGTGTCGAATCAATAAATTTGGGTTGAATACTCTACCCTCGAAAACTGTTGCAATCCCCTATACTTGTGGGTTATCAGACGTCACATGAGGCTTGGGAGGCGATAAAGAAGAATCATATTGGAGATGATCGCATCAAGCAGGTGAGATTGCAAACCCTCAAATTTGAGTTTGATAGGCTCAAGATGAAAGACACTAAATCAATCGATTATTTCGCTCTAAGGATGATAACCATCGCCAATGGGATAAGAGGACTTGGAGAAAAGTATGATGAGAGTAATGTAGGCAAGAAAATTCTTCAAGAAGTTCCATCAAAGTTTCTTCATATTGCATCTGCTATAGAGCAGTTTGGTGATTTCAAGATGATGACCATGGAAGAAGTCATAGGAAGGTTGAAGGTTCATGAGGAACGACTGCGGGGTTATGTCCATGATGATCAAGATGGTGAACAACTTTTGTTGAGAAGATCATAGTAGATGATACGTCTCCAACGTATCTACTTTTCCTAATGCTTTTCCTCTTGTTTTGGACTCTAATTTGCATGATTTGAATGAAACTAACCCTGGACTGACACTGTTTTCAGCAAAACTACCATGGTGTTGTTTTTGTGCAGAAATAAAAGTAATTGGAATGGAACGAAACTTTGCGAGGATTTTTTATATAATAAATAAGAATTTCTGGAGCCAAGATCCACCAGAGAGGGGCACCTGGGTGGGCACAACCCACCAGGGCACGCCCCCTCTCCTGGCGTGCCCAGGTGGGTTGTCCCCACCTGGTGGCCCCGCAGACCCTGAAACCGACGCTATAAAATCCTATTTTCGGAGAAAAAATCAGGGAGAAAGAATTATCGCGATCCACAAGACGGGGCTGCTGCCACCTCTTGTTCTTCATCGGGAGGCCAGATCTGGAGTCCGTTTGGGGCTCCGGAGAGGGGGGTCTTCGTTCTTCATCATCACCAACCCTTCTCCATCGCCAATTCCATGAGGCTCCCCATCGGGAGTGAGTAATTCCTTCGCAGGCTCTCTAGTCGGTGAGGAGTTGGATGAGATTCATCATGTAATCGAGTTAGTTTTGTTATGGCTTGATCCCTAGTATCCACTATGTTCTAAGATTGATGTTGCTATGACTTTGCCATGCTTAATGCTTGTCACTTTGGGCCCGGGTGCCATGATTTGAGATGTGGACCATTTATGTTATCACCATTATATCCATGTTCCAGATCCGATCTTGCAAGTTATAGTCACCTACTACATTTTATTATCTGGCAACCCTGGAGCGACAACAACTGGGACTTCTCCCGGTGATGACCGTAGTTTCAGGAGTTCATGTATTCACTATGTTTTAATGATTTGTTCCGGTTCTTTATTAAAAGGAGGCCTTAATATCCGTTAGTTTCCAATATGGACCCCGCTGCCACGGGAGGGTTGGACAAAAGATGACATGCAAGTTCTTTCAATAAGCACGTATGACTATTTACGGAATACATGCCTACATTATATTGACCAACTGGAGCTAGTGCCGTATCGCCCTAGGTTATAACTGTCTCATGATGAATATCATCCAACAAGTCACCGATCCAATGCCTACGAATTTATCATATATTTTCTTGCTAAGTTACTACTGCTATCATCACTATTACACTTACTACCAAATTACTGCTATCACTGTTACCGTTACCATTGCTATTGCTACTATTATCAAAACTATCATATTACTTTGCTACTGATCACGTTGCTACAGATAATTAATCTCCAGGTGTGGTTGAATTGACAACTCAGCTGCTAATACCTTCAAATATTCTTTGGCTCCCCTTGTGTAGAATCTATAAATTTGGGTTGAATACTCTACCCTCGAAAACTAGTGCGATCCCCTATACTTGTGGGTTATCAAGACCTTTTTCTGGCATCGTTGCCGGGGAGCATAGCTATATTTGTTGAGTCACTTGGGATTATTATCATATTATCACTATGAAGAATCTGAAGCATGATAAGACCAAGATATTTCCCTCAAAGACAAGGGGAGGTAAGGAACTGCCATCCAGTTCTGCTTTAGATTCACCTTCCGTTATAAGTAAACTTGCAACACCACAACATGCTATCAATTCTAATATGTCGCAAGTTATTGATGATGGTACTTCTGCTATGGATAATGCCTATGATGATGCTAGTACCTTGCTTGATAATGATGATGTGCCACTTGGTGACTTTCTTGATAAACAAATTGCTAGAGTTATACAACATGATGTTGTTGAATCTGATGATGAGCTTGAAACTGAAACTCCTAGAACTAGCCCTCCTAGATATGAATTGCCTAAGGTACCAGAAAGTTATGTTATGAGTGAAGAAACAACTGGAGATATTCTTGCTTGCAGCGACAGAGATGACCTAGAGAAATTATTATGCAAGTATAAAGAAAAATCTCTAAATGCTAGAATGAAATGTGATCCTAAGTTTGCTACTTCACCTATCTTTATTGATGGTAAGGATTATGAATTCTCTGTCGACCCAAAGTTAATTACTTTGGTTGAATCTGATCCTTTCCATGGTTATGAAACTGAAACTGTTGTGGCACATCTTACTAAGTTGAATGACATAGCCACCCTTTTTACTCATGATGAGAAAACTCGCTATTACTTTATTCTCAAATTATTTCCTTTCTCATTAAAGGGTGATGCTAAATCTTGGTACAAAAATCTTGCTCCTAGTTGTGTGCGTAGTCCCCAGGATATGATTTATTACTTCTCTAAAAAATATTTTCCTGCTCATAAGAAACAAGCTGCCTTACAGGAAATATTTAAATTTGTGCAAATTAAAGAAGACAGTCTCCCACAAGCTTGGGGAGGATTTTCCAATTACTTAATGCTTTGCCTGATCATCCTCTTAAGAAAAATGAAATACTTGATATCTTCTATAATGGACTAACCGATGCTTCTAGGTATTTCCTAGATAGTTGTGCTGGTTGTGTTTTCAGAGAACTAACTATTGGACAAGCTGAAGAATTATTGAATAACATAATGAAAAATTATAATGATTGGACTCTTCCTGAACCACACGTTAAACCCACTCCGAAGAAGAGGGGTATATTATATCTCAGTCCTGAAGATACGCAAGAGGCAAAGAAATCTATGAAGGAGAAAGTTATTAAAGTTGAGGATATTAAAAATGTACCTCCTATAGAAGAAATACATGGGCTTAATACAGCACCACTTCCTAAGGTGGTAGAGGTAAACTCTCTTATGAAACTCAATGATAATGACAATCCTCACAATGTGCATCCTAGCCAATGCCTTTATGAGTTTGAAAATTATATTAGAAAACAAGATCACTTCAATGCAAATATTATGAAACAATTGAAATACAATTCTGATATGATTGCTCGCTTGAGTGACTTGTTATTTAGAATATAAAATGATGTTAGAGGTGTTGGAAAACATGCTTCTATGGTTCAAACTCAGTTACAGCAAGTTGCTAAATCTCAAAGAGAATTGCTTGATGAAATGAATAACAATATACATGACTTTGCTGTTAGAATTGCAACTAGAGGAGGTAAAATGACTCAGGAACCACTTTATCCTGAGGGACACCCAAAAAGAATTGAATAAGATTCACAAAGAGCTAACGTTAGTGCGCCTAGTCCTTCTAAAAATAAAAAGAAATAAAATGATAGGACTTCACATGCTCCTAGTGAACCTGAAATAGAAAAACTTCCTGATAATGATAATGAAACTTCTATCTCTGATGCTGAAACTCTGTCTGGTAATGAACACTCACCTAGTGATAATGAAAAAGATAATGATGAGCTTCATGAAAATACTCAACCAAATAATAAGGAACCAGACAATGATGTTGAGATAGAACCACCTGTTGATCTTGATAACTCACAACCTAAGAATAAAAGGTATGATAAAAGAGACTTCATTGCTAGAAAACATGGTAAAGAAAGAGAACCGTGGGTTCAAAAACCTATGCCTTTTCCACCTAAGTCAGCTAAGAAGAATGATGATGATGATGAATTTCAATGCTTTTCTAAAATGCTGACGCCAGTCTTTTCGCGTACTAGCTTGACTGATATCCTTAAAATCCCTCCTTATGCAAAGTATATGAAAGACATCATCACAAATAAGAGAAAAATACCGGAAGCTGAAATCTCCACTATGATTGCTAATTATACATTTAAAGATGGAGTACCTAAAAAACTTGGAGATCAGGGAATACCAACTATACCTTCCTCCATCAAATAGAATAATGTGAAAACTGCTTTGTGTGATTTAGGAGCTGGTGTTAGTGATATGCCTTTCTCTTTATATAAAAGACTTGATTTGAATAAACTCACATCTACTGAAATATCTTTGCAAATGGCTGATAAATCAACTGCCATACCTATCGGTATCTGTGAGGATGTGCCCGTTGTTGTTGCTAATGTCACTATTTTGACTGACTTTGTTATACTTGAGATGCTCGAGGACGACAACATGTCGATTATCCTTGGTAGACCCTTCTTGAATACTACAGGGGCTGTTATTGATTGCAATTAAAGAAAGGTCGCTTTTCATATTAATGGCAATGAGCATACGGTGCACTTTCCGAAGAAACAATTCCAAGTGAATGGTATTAATGTTATTGAAAAATCTCCGACAATCACTATTGCAAGTTTTCAAGTACCTCTACCTACTGTCAAAAAGAAATATGAAATTCTTATTGTTGGGGACATTCATATCCCCATTGAGTTAACTTACTGATTTACGGAAGTTCTTCGGTTTCATGCTAATCGAAAGTGGTTGTTAATAAGACCTGTTCAACCTTATGAATGGATCATTTTTGAACGGTGTGAAGTTGATGAATTTAGTAAGAACTACCTTCTATCCTTACTTTTTATTCTTTGTTTTTATTAGTTAAATAAAATAAAATGCCATGTTTTGTCTATTTTCTGAATTTCCCGTGCAATAAAAAATGACCAAAAATTTAAAGATCTTAGAATGCCCTGAAAATTTAATACGATATTTTCTGAATATTTCTGAATTTTTGGTGCAAATAACATCAGAGGAAGGTGCACCAGGTGGGCACAACCCACCTGGGCACGCCAGCACCACTAGGCGCGCCCTGGTGGGTTGTGGTCCCCACGTGGGCCCCTCACTTATCTCTTTATACCACATCATCACCTACCTCCAGAAAAAAATCACCATTGCTCTCTCTCTCCCGTGTTCTTGCTCTCAAACCCGCAGATTTCGATCTCTTTGCTCGAAGCTTCGTTTCCGAAACTGTTTCTAGGGATTGTTGCTTGGTATGTGACTCCACCGTTTGTCCAATTAGTTTTCGTTTTAGTGGTTTATATTTTGAATAATTAGTTTTCGTTTGTCCAATTAGCTACTCTTGGTGCTGCTGTAGATGAGCTTGCATGTTGTATTCTTAGTGTTCTAAGTAGTTTGAATGCTTGTTATGGCCTCTATGGATCCCTATGAGTAGTTGCTATCAATCTAATAAAGTTTTGTTGACAAATTTTTGTCACCCAAAAATTTTCAGAAAATTGTATGCGAACATGATGAACCTATTTGGAAGGAGTTCTTCGAGGAGGAGATCCTTGGGGGCCTCTTCTAGTGACAGTTCTGCTCCCCGGTCTTATGTCGAACCAAGTGAAAGTTCCACACGAGATGTCGCCACCAAAACATGCTTATGGCCTTGCGATGAGTATATGATGCGTGTGGGCATTAAGGAGGAATTTGAGCAATATGTTCACAATGTCGGTCTCGGTCCCTACATTTCAGCTAAGTGCGAACAACACCATATTCTTATTGAATCGTTTGTCAAAGGATTTAAATTCTATCCCCGTGAGTCTAGGGTGTCGTTTATGCTTTATGATAATCCATTTACCATCTCACTAGAAAATTTTCCTTAACGCTCCAAACTCCCGTTCTGGGGTTCGCTTGACGAACCGCCACAGGCTGAGTATCAAACATTCTTGACTATTCTTTGTAACGGTGAGATGAGGGGAGTGACACAAGGTAGAATAAAGAGCATTCATTTTCCCGCAATTCAGTATTTTCCATTATTTAACGGGAAACGTATAGTAGGCAAACAAGACTGTAGTAAACTTTGTGCTCCAGACTTGAGCCTCATACACACCGCTCTCATCGGTGAAAAGAATTATAACCTTGGAGCGATTGTTGCACGCAGACTTCAGCATAACGCTAATAGTGGCTGGTTCTATGGTGGAATTTATGCCACACGTTTACCACGATGGCTGGGTGTTGCACCTTTTCCTGTTGACCCTATCCTACACATGCAGTATTTGGACTTCGACACCTTAAAATATCATAAGATCCTTAAAGGAAAAATTGATAACTTCACTTATAATCTATTGTTTAATGAAACATCTATTGGGCACACATATTTGTTTGTGCCTGCTCTTTTTGACTATCACAGCAAAGGAAGATATTTTGTTCATGAGAGCGAGGCTCGAGCTCACAACGCAGTAGTGGAGGCCACATGGCAGGCCGAGGCATCCGCATCGAGAGCCTTTGTGAGCTACCACGCCAACTACTATCCAGGCTACTGATCGGCTACCAAGTTAGGCCAAAATCCTAAGCTTGGGGGAGTATGTGTTTCTCACCGACATTTCATTCATGTCCACTTATTCACCTTGTCGGTGTTCACACTTTTTCATTGTATCATCCATTCTTAGATTTATTTTTCTTGTTTTCTTCTTGTGTGTTTGAAAAACTTTAGAAAAACCAAAAAATTAGTTGTAGTTATTTTACTTTGTATGCATGCTTAGTTGTAATAGTAGTATTAAAAAGAAAACCCAAAAAAATTCCTTGTTTTTCTTTTGCTTTCTGGGAGCTTTCCCGGGTAAATAGTTTTTCTTGCTTTTGCTTTTCCCTTTTATTTGCTTGTTGAAGAAAACCAAAAACTCCAAAAATATTTCAGTGTGTTTCTCTGAATTTCTTTTCCTTTTATTCGAGTTGTACCGAGGAGAAGACCATGATGAAAATGTTGAGTGGCTCTCATATGAATAAATGTTGAACTAATAAAGAGCACACTTTACCTTGTCTTATCTTATTGAATGAAATGTTTGCAGATTCCAGCTTAGTCCATGGCACTCTTGCACTATTATTATTTTCACATCATTCGGTTGTGCAAGTGAAAGGAAATAATGACGACATTCGATGAACTGGTCGTGGGAGAGAGAAACTGGTATGAACTCGACTTGTTCTGTTTGTGTAAATATGTTTAACCTAGTATCCATGATTCAGCCCAGTATGATTAAACATGTTTGCAATGACAATTATAGATTATAATTTCTCATGCCATGCATAAGTAGCTGGGAGTGGATAATGATTTATCTTGGATATCAACATTGCGTTAAAATGATTGTGATGTAGTATGATGATATGGTATCCTCCTATGAATGTTCGAGTGGCTTGACTTGTCACATGTTCATGCATGTAGTTGAATCAAAACCAACATGGCCTCTATGATATTTATGTTCATGGTGTTCATATCCTACTCATGCTTGTGTCCAATGTTACTTATGCATAATGCATGATCATGATCGTTGTTGCTCTCTAGTTGGCCGCTTCTCAATCTAATTGCTATCCTTCGCATGTACTAAGTGGGAATTCTGCTTGTACATCAAAAAACCTTGGACCCAAAAGTTATTCCAGATGAGTCCACCATACCTACCTATATGCGGTATTACACTGCCGTCCTAAGTAAATTTGCACGTGCCACATCTAAAAACTTCTAAAAATATATCCTTTTTGTGTGCCTGGATCGTTCATGGAACGACAGGAGGTGGTCGGTATCTTCCATGCCAAGCGGGTTATTCTTAGGTCGAGTATTTATTCACTCGACATCGCACGAGAAAAGGGCGGTAATAGGGATGCCCAGTCTCAAACTGCAAATACAAAAAGAGTTAATCTCAAATAATCAAACAAAAACTCCCAATGGAGTCAAAACCTTAACTTTTATCGCTTGGGAACCGCCACTAGCGTGCTTAGCATGGAAGATATTGATAACTGATGGTTGTGAAGTAAATAAGAAGGGTCCATGTCTCAAAATATCATTTATCTCTATTTTAAAAACTTGAGCTCTGGCACATCTGCAAATCACTGCTTCCCTCTGCGAAGGGACTATCTATTTACTTTTATGTTGTGTCATCACCTTCTAAAACAAGCGCTAGAACCTGAGAGCACAGTTGTCATGACTTATGCATTGTGTGTAGCTAATGTTGGTTGCATCATGACTGGATTTTTCTACCATGAATTACAATGTTTAGTCGCTGCTTGGACTTTGGAGGTGCTCTGCATTTATGTTTTGCGGTCTCAGAAAGGGCTAGCGAGATACCACTATTGCCATATTATATTAGGGTTGTTTTGACAACGTGTTGTCATTTGAGATGTCTTATTATTGCTCACTAGCTGATTATGTCATTGATATGAGTTAAAATAATCTTTAAGAGTTATTGTCGGCATGGTTAGTTATAATGTTGGCTGAAAACCTGGATATTGTTTAAGTTTATTTATGCAAACAAGAGAAAAAGAGTCTGTGAAAGTTTTTCTTTTTCACTTTCAGTTTCTCAACTGAATTTCTTGAGGACAAGCAAATGTTTAAGCTTGCGGAGTTGATACATCTCCAACGTATCTACTTTTCCTAATGCTTTACCTATTGTTTTGGACTCTAGTTTGCATGATTTGAATGAAACTAACCCCGGACTGACGCTGTTTTCAGCAGAACTACCATGGTGTTGTTTTTGTGCAGAAATAGAAGTTCTCGGAATGGAACAAAACTTTGCGAGGATTTTTTACATAATAAATGAGAATTTCTGGAGTCAAGATCCACTAGAGAGGGGCGCCTGGGTGGGCACAACCCACCAGGGCGCGCCCCCTCTCCTGGCGCGCCCAGGTGGGTTGTCCCCACCTGGTGGCCCCGCAGACCCTGAAACCGACGCTATAAAATCCTATTTTCGGAGAAAAAATCAGGAAGAAAGAATTATCGTGATCCACAAGACGGGGCCGCTGCCACCTCTTGTTCTTCATCGGGAGGCCAGATCTGGAGTCCGTTTGGGGCTCCGGAGAGGGGGGTCTTCGTTCTTCATCATCACCAACCCTTCTCCATCGCCAATTCCATGAGGCTCCCCATCGGGAGTGAGTAATTCCTTCGCAGGCTCTCTAGTCGGTGAGGAGTTGGATGAGATTCATCATGTAATTGAGTTAGTTTTGTTACGGCTTGATCCCTAGTATCCACTATGTTCTTAGATTGATGTCGCTATGACTTTGCCATGTTTAATGCTTGTCACTTTGGGCTCGGGTGCCATGATTTCAGATCTGTACCGTTTATGTTATCACCATCATATCCATGTTCCACATCCGATCTTGCAAGTTATAGTCACCTACTACGTGTTATGATCCGGCAACCCCGGAGTAACAACAACCGGGAATTCTCCCGGTGATGACCGTAGTTTGAGGAGTTCATGTATTCACTATGTATTAATGCTTTGTTCCGGTTATCTATTAAAAGGAGGCCTTAATATCCCTTAGTTTCCAATATGACCCTGCTGCCATGGGAGGGTAGGGCAAAAGATGTCATGCAAGTTCTTTCCATAAGCACGTATGACTATTTACAGAATACATGCCTACATTATATTGACCAACAGGAGCTAGTGCCGTATCGCCCTAGGTTATAACTATCTCATGATGAATATCATCCAACATGTCACAGATCCAATGCCTACGAATTTATCCTATATTGTTCTTGCTAAGTTACTACTGCTATCATCATTGTCACACTTGCTACCAAATTGCTGCTATCACTGTTACTTTTACCGTTGCTACTGCTACTATTATCAAAATTATCATACTACTTTGCTACTAATCACGTTGCTACAGATAATTAATCTTCAGGTGTGGTTGAATTGACAGCTCAGCTGCTAATACCTTCAAATATTCTTTGGCCCCCCTTGTGTCGAATCTATAAATTTGGGTTAAATACTCTACCCTCGAAAAATATTGCAATCCCCTATACTTGTGGGTTCTCAGTGGATAGCAATGGAGCGTGGACGAGGTCCTCCTAAATCCAACGTTTAGTGCTGGACATGTCAAGAATTCGGACACATCAAGAGAGATTGTCCTAATCGGAAGAATAAGAAGGAAGTGGTGTACCAGGCCGTGGTGGGAGATGTACATGATGATCCGAGATTGTTCTGAGGATGGGAACGGCGACAAGGTTACGAGTCGTGTCTTTGTGCTTTTAATTTGCTAGTGAAGTCTACATATTGTTTTCTAAGTCTAGTATAAGTCATCTATGTTTCTCGACGTGAGGGTCAACTTCAAGTATGTGGGGGCGGTAAACCAGCGAAGGTGATTCTCTTCAATGAAGCCATTTCTCTACACGAGACTGAAGTGCATGTTGTAGTGCACAGGGTGGTGTGATCCACAACGAGCCATCATGTATGTTGCTAGGGTGGATGGTGAAGTCCAACCGGTGGTGTTTTCCACAGGTTACTAGTAAGGCTGGGTAGTCCAAGGCATATTTGAGTTGGTCTGTAAATTCACCAAGTTAAAATTGGGGAGAGCCAATTAGACTTGTCATGGTCGAGTTGCTTAGTAGACAAGTTTGGATTAGGAAGAGATTGTTAGGTATTCCAAAGGTATGTCTCAAGTTAGATGAGCCATTTTGTTAGACGGTTAGATAGCCCAAGGTCGGCAAGTACTAGCTCGTATTTGTGTTGGAGTCTATGTAATCATGTGATATAAATACAGCAGAAAAGCCCCATGGAGGCTACGGCAAGGGGGGGAGAATACGATCTCGTGTACGTGAGTGTTCTGTGCGGCCGTCCGAGGTATCCAATCGCTGGTTTAGGAAGCTACCTCTCCAACGTGAACCCCAAAGATCGATCCAGTAGCTTGCTTTGGCCAAAGCATTGTATGTGCGCGTACCCGCCGGAAGAACTCAGCGGCGGGCTGCGTCGTGAAGGTCGAAGTTGCGTCAACAATTGGTATCAGAGCCAAGTTCTACATCGTCAGGTGGACGCTGCGTCTTCATGGAGCGACGATCAAGATCATGGCGGAAAAAGGAGGAAGCGTGGTTGTCACGTACCCGATGTTGACAAAGAGCAACTACTCGATTTGGGCGATCAAGGTGAAGTCGTTGATGCATACACAAGGAGTTTCGGATGCTGTGTAACCCGCCGCTGCCGGCAAGGTGGACGACACGATGGATCAAAAGGCGTTGACGGCTATCTATCAAAGTACCCCGGATGATGTGTTTTCTTTCATCGCTGAGAAGGAGACGTCACATGAGGCTTGGGAGGCGATAAAGACGAATCGTCTTCGAGATGATCGCATCAAGCAGACGAGATTGCAAACCCTCAAATCTGGGTTTGATAGGCTCAAGATGAAAGACATTGAATCAATCGATGACTTTGTTCTTAGGATGACAACCATCGCCAATGGGATAAGAGGACTTGGAGAAAGTTTGGTGAGACTAATGTTGTCAAGAAAATTCTTCGAGCGGTTCCATCAAAGTTTCTTCAGATTGCATCTGCTATAGAGCAGTTTGGTGATTTTAAGACGATGACCATGGAGGAAGTCATAGGAAGGTTGAAGGTTCATGAGGAACGACTGCAGGGTTATGTCCATGATGATCAAGATGGTGAACAACTTTTGTTGACAAGATCGTGGTGGATAGCAAGGGAGCGTGGACGAGGTCCTCCTAAGTCCAACGTTCAGTGTTGGACATGTCAAGAATTCGGACATATCAAGAGAGATTGTCCTAATCGTAAGAAGAAGAAGGAAGTGGCATACCAGGCCGTGGTGGGAGATGTGCATGATGATCCGAGATTGTTCTGAGGATGGGAACGGTGACAAGGGTAAGAGTCATGTCTTTGTGCTTTTAATATATTAGTGAAGTCTACATATTGTTTTCTCAGTCTAGTCTAAGTCGTCTATATTTCTCGATGGGAGGGTCAAGTTTAAGTATGTGGGGGTGGTAAACCAGCGAAGGTGAGTCTCTTCAACAAGGCCATGTCTCTACATGAGGATAGAGTGCATGGTGTAGTGCACGGGGTGGTGTGATGCACAAGGAGCCGGCATGCATCTTGCTAGGGTGGATGGTGAAGTCCACCAGGTGGTGTTTTCCACTGGTTACTAGCAAGGCTGGATAGTCCAAGGTATATTTGAGTTGGTCTGTAAATTCGTCAAGTTAAAATTGGGGAGAGCCAATTAGACTTGTCGTGGTCGAATTGGTTAGTAGACAAGTTTGGATTAGGGAGAGATTGTTAGGTATTTCAAACGTATGTCTCAAGTTAGATGAGTCATTGTGTTAGACGGTTAGATAGCACAAGGTTGGCAAGTACTAGCTCGTATTTGTGTTGGAGTCTAATAAAGCAGAAAAGCCCCAGGGAAGCTATGGCAGGCAGAGGGGGGGGGGGCGAGAATACGATCTCGTGTATGTGAGTTTCCTGTGCAGCCGTCCGACGTATCCAATCGCTGGTTTAGCTAGCTACCTCTCCAACGTGAACTCCAAAGATCGATCCAGTAGCTTGGTTTGGCCAAAGCACTGTACGTGCACGTACCCGCCGGAGGCTCAGTGGCAGGCTGCGTCGTGAAGGTCGAGGCTGCGCCAACAAAGACAACGAATTTGAAGTGCCGACTGTCGAGGCCCGTCGCCTGCTGATAAATCTCGAGAAGGAGGCGGGGTGTGGAGGCTTCTAGACCAGTCGATCGGTGACGCCCGCCTCTGTGGTGCAGTCACCGCATGCAGTGTCGCCATCCTTCTCCTACTTGAACATGTTCGGCAACTTTCCGCTCAGCGTCGCCGTTCTCGATTCGCCATGGCTAGGCCATCAAGATGTTCACCACACGGTCGCCTCACCCACCTGACCTTGTCATCTGCCGCCGGCTGGACCTGACACATGTGTGCGTTGTGTACTGCGTAGATTGATCCCATCCCTTAGCGCCACGAGCACTGAACAAACTCACGCTGCCACAACTCCCCACCAGCAGTGATTACCTAAGTGGCTAGCTCCGGAAGCAATGAATAAGAGTACGTGATGCCATGCATGTACTGATGTTTGGGTATTGTATTGTCAAATCTTGGCGTGTGTGTATATATCCTTCTATGCAGGTTGATTCCTCGAATTAACTATTTAGTGTTTTCTTAAAATTGAAGTATCAACTTTGCTTTGTTTTAAATGGTATAAACTCATTGCATATTTGCTACTTATCTGATTTGCTCTAGCAGGTTGCATAATCATGTAACTGAATCTCTTCGAGATAGGCGAGGATGCCATTCACTGGAGGTAACTCATACTCCTCCATTCTGTTAGTAGGATGGCATAAATTTTGCACAGATTGTAGTATCATGCATCGTTAAAAAGAACACCTGAAGAAATTACCTTACAGAAATGTGCCACTCTTTTTGGATGGTATGACGCCCATAATCTTCTTTCTTGTTCAACATATCTACTATTGGTAAATACTGGTCTGTGCTGAATGTATTTATGCATAACCAAAACATCTTGTTGTTCGCAGGTTACCTTTCCCTAGATTTGCAGTTGTCTTGCAATCGTTCTCATATGTTAATGCCATGAGTTACTTCATCATATATATGCGGAACCGAGAATGTTGACAAGAGGTCTGAACAGTTGAAGGAAGACGGAAAAAAACAGTTGATGGAATGTCAACATAATTTTTTGGTCCATTCTCATTAGTCTTGCATGGACCTAAAAGTTGTAACCGATATATTAAGTTTTTTTCCGTATGATTTTGTATATGTTATCTACGATGACAACTTTTGTGATTGTGTTCTGAAATGTTAATTTCCCTATCTATAGAAGTAAGAACATGTTCTCCTATAACTGACGTTATAGATTGTTATTCTTTGGTTGCTATTGAAATGCTTCACTTCTACACCTTTGGCTTTGTGCAATTGATTAGATTTATTTTACCAATCCCTCTTCATTCTCATAGTTGTTTGACTTAACATACATGTTGTTGTTTTGGAACAGGTTTTCCCGACTTACAAAACCATGACTATTATTGTATTAATTGGAATAGAATAGAAAGGATGCATAGAATGCTTATGGAATGCCATGTTCAATTATTGAATCAAAGTTCATCACCATGATAAGTTTAAAAGTCTTCTCCCTTGACTGGTCTTGCCATACTAAGTCAAACTGTATCACCACTTTATTTTATTCTGAAACTTATTTTCTCGCTAACTTTTTGTAATATTGCTTTCACATAATATAGTACGGGTTGAATCATTTTGCATAAATTATGGTAACACCTGATATGTTTCTGTTCTCACCATCATGCAACTCTTCTTACACACTTTTGTTTCACTTTTCAAGTGCCAGCACAGTGGCCCCTGTTAATGCGGGTGGCTGTTTAATGTTTGTTATCCTCACCGGATGAAGATAAGAAGTGAGCTATGATGCGAGCAGCTGAGCAGAATCATTATCACCTGCCAAGCAGATCTCCAATGCTTATTTGAATTGTAGTATATTTATTTGGTCTTTGCGAGTGAGATTATTTTATGTACAGATGGATGGCGGGGTCATCGCTGTATTTAGTCAATGGAAACTGAAACACTAGCTAATGTTCATATTTTTATTAAAAAAAATCTTTTGTATTTTTCTACACAATCGTGCATCATTCAATCTAATAAAATGGTATGTTCAAATTATTTATATCCATTATTCCTTACTACAATTACAACAACAACGTGCGGGGTATCATTTAGTTTTTACAATGACTATGGTGACTGCATGACTCCTGCAACTAACCTTAACGAACTTCCTGTCTAATACATCGCCAACAGACGACACTCATAATGATAAACTTCTCTCTAGAGTGCAGGTGACTCCTTGCACCTTGCACGGGTTCGTCCGAGATGCTATGGCAGGTACCCCAGCTAGAGTTGTACCAAAAATACGAGGAAGTAGAGGGGGATGACTGACTATTCAAACACGGGCGGTGGCAGCCAGAAATCGATCTAGAAGAACATCGAGGATCGTCATTTTCGGTTCTGATGGGACCATTTCCCTGCTGAACATATGGTACCGAGTCATATGTATGAGACCCTATTGCTCGATATGAGGTTTTTTCATGACAATATTTTCAATACAGAACAGTCTACCAAAGTCATGTTTCTCACTCAACCTGAATATCGCACAGTTTACACGGTGAACATGCCTTCGATCAGGTGTTGGCTTCGCCAAAGATTTCCGTGCAGACAAATTTTATATTGATTTAGGGGAGATCTTCCTCCTCAGTCAACCGAGAAGCAACTTAGTATGGCTATGGGCGCTACATGTTGATCGGGGTGGGGGGCCTTTACCACATGGACGAGAATAGCCTTCACGGTCGGGGAGGTGTAGAAAAAAATGAAGAACTACCTTGCCAACTTCCTGGTTCAAAATAAGCTGGTGGGCCATCATCTCATGCCCTACCTTATGACATAACTCAATTTCTAGCAACCACAAATGAAAATATGCTTCCATATATTTTGGTTATCCTTGCAGCATACAAAGGTTGATGATATTGGTATGTTTTATACTGTTTGCACAGTGACCACTGGATCTTCATCATTCTACTCCCAAAGTCTTCTAGTTCTTATATCTTGGGTTCGAATCAAATAGTGAAGAGGGACTACACCAAACTGAAGGGGTTCTAGTTCACACTCTCTTCCACTTTCATGGGAGGGAAGAATCATCAGAGATTGCATCAAGAAAAACGGTGTCGGCTTGATATAGTTCGACAACAACACAAATTTCTGTTACATTCAACAACCGCACAATAACAGTCTGACAGTCATCTACTACATCATGAACCACATGGACGAATACACATGACATTACAAAAACCTTCAAAAATAATGAGGACATCACCAATTGGGGTGAAACCTTGGAGCTACTTGCACCTAATTATCACAGTCAACTTTGGATCAATCCAACACATCCTTGCCCAGATCATCATGAAGTATGGCGTCAGTAAAAATGGGATCTTCCACATCCACACAAAAATTAATGAGTGATGGTCCCGGCAAAAGGGACATAGGGACGACATGCCCGAGTGATCCCCGCCTACATGCGAATAGCTAGCCTTCTTCGTCTGACAATGGAATTGTGGTGTTGTGTAAAACAATATTGGTTGTTTTTCAAACGTTGTTCCAAACTTGACTATCTAGAGTTACCTACCTTTTTTGTAGTTTCTACTTAAGTTTTTATGATGCATGCTTCAACTGACATACTATGTTTAACCTTAGTACTTATTCAAGGTTTTGAAACATAAAAATTCTTGTGTGGCAGCAAAATGAGCCATTCCGCTCATAAATGCTGCCATGTTAGCAAAATTAAACTAAAGATGCTTTCATGAAAACAAATATGAGGCCCAAGGCTTAAGTACTCTTGTTCGGCAGTAAATGAGCCATTTGTGACAAAATGTTGCCATGGCAGCCAAACTGAACAGAAAATGCTGCCATGGCAGCATTTCTAAGCCAAAGTGTTAGTGTTCATTTTTGCTTCCACATGGAAGCAAAAAATGAACACATCATGTTGCCATGGTAGCATTTGCGAGTCCAAGTGTTCAAAAATGAACACAAAATACTACCAAGCCTCAAATTTCTACCGGTGCTTGCTTTGGTATGCTACTTCAGGAATGCCTAGCAGTGGCGGGCGCAAAAAGGCCAGAATGGCGGGCTAGGCTCTGAGGGGCGCCCGTCACTGACCTCCTGCCACTGCTAAAACCGCATCAGTGGCGGGCGCACGCCCGCCACCGCTAGTGACTCTCCATTGGTGGGCATCCCAATTATACCTGCCACTAGTCATAGTTGTAGCAGTCTGGCCAGCAGCCTAAAGTGCCCGCCAATACAAACCTTTGATATTTTCCTAATGTGGTTGGCGCAAGTTGCCGAAATATGCGTGTGGCGGGTAGTACAGTGAGCCCATCACGGGTACCTTATATAACAGTGGAGGGCGTCTGGCACCACCCGCCACTACTGTTTGTGACTATGCGGGGTATTTATAAGAGTTTACCTATGGCGGGTCGTTATTTCTGCCTGCCACTGCTCTACATATTTGAGTGGTGGTAATGAGTTCTTACCAGCCACTGCTACTTTTCTAAATTAGCAATGGCGGGTTCCTGTCCGTTCCCGTCATGAATTTGGTGTCAGCTATAAGTCTTTTCCTAGTAGTGGTATGGGCAAATGTTGCTATGTTTTGCCATGTGCTATGTTTGTATCTAAGGTTATATAGACGGTTTTTTTATGTATGTTGTTATATGTTTGGTATGATCTTTGCTCATACTTTTTCTGTTACGACACACCATAGTCCATAGGTTCATCGACACATCATATTTTTTTCTGTTACGACACATCATAGGTTCATATCTTTTTTCTGCCTACTAGCCGCCTCCCCATGACCGAGTCATCCCCATGAAACTAGACAATGTTTCTTACAAAATCGGAATGTGAATGTATGCATAATAAATGTGTTATGTATGTGTTCCATTTGGATCATTTCATTCATGTAAAATGTTATACACAAAATTATCTATTTAATGCATATTTTTATATCAATATATGAATCATATGTGCAAACGTTGTCACAACAGCCGGACAGCAAAAAAATGTTGTCATGGTAGATTTTTTTTGCTCTGAAGAAACTACTGGTGGCGTGTCAGAAAGTAAGCATGCAACCAGTGTTCTAACTTACTAGTGGTGTGCGCCTTCATATTCGCCATTAATGTTCTTTACTACCCACCGAGTGCAATCCAAATGCATGCCACTAGTGTTCTTACTACCCCCGGTATGCCATCCTATTGCACGCCACTTCTAGGTTTCTTACTAGCGGCATGCTGCCAGCACACCACAAGTAGGTGACTTACTAGCGGCGTGCAACTAGCACGCTGATAGTGTTCTTACTACCCGTGACATGCCACCCTATTGCATGCCAATTGTAGGTGTCTTACTAGGTGCGTGCTACCAACACACCACAAGTAGGTGACTTACTAGCGGCTTGCAACTGGCACGCCAATAGTAACCACTTTCCAAAGATGAGAAACTAGGGGTGTGTGGGCTACACGCCGCTAGTGTGGGGTTCCTGTACTAGTGTAGACAGTGCATGAAAAAATGAGTAAGTATACTGCAGGATTAACAGCTACTTGACATGAAATTTATAAGAGGGAAAAAAAATTATCCAATAAACACCTTACATGACAGAAGGAGGAACACATATGAATAGTAAATAGAAAACAAAGGACCATGAGAAAATCACCTCTCCCTCTCGAAAGCCTGATTATCTCTCTTTCACACATCCCCAGCCTCTCTTCTTCCCGTCGCTACCGCGAGCTCCTGTCCCTAAGCCCCAACGCCTGAGAGCTTCCTGCCATGCGAATTCCACATGTTGGGATGCTCTCCCATGTTGTCATCGCCAACTCCCTACTTCTTCCCCCTTGCACATCTCTCTCGCACACACCATGTGCTCGCGCCCCGGCACTTCGCGACCTCCACCTCTCAACCGCCTCCCCGAGTGACTAGCACCGGCCTCCCACGTGCCTCCTCTAGTGAGGCTGCCTGCGACCAGTGTCGGCCTCCCACGCGCCCCACCAGGTAGCCTTGCCCCACGTCTAGCATGGGTAAAATGTATGCTTGGTATCTGGAATGTGATGTAGGGTGGAACCCTAGATGGACGATCTTTCATGAAAGGAGCGGATCCCGCGAAGAACACAAGAGAATCACTCAAACCAACAAGAACGATCACACATATGCTAGATCCTCGAAACACAAAGAGAGATACACGATCCAAAGTCAACAAAGGACGATACAAGAGGTAACTTGTTCTTGTCCGTGAGGAGGTCTTGAATCCATGAGGGGATCTTCCCGTGAGAGGTCTTGAATCCAAGGTGGATCTTCTCCATAGAGGCCGCGGTCTCTCTCGTGGAGTAGATCCATATGGCTGAGCGAGGATCTATCTCTAATATGAGCTATCACAACGCTAACCCTAACTAGGTGGAGGTGGAGGAGCATATATAGTCTAAGCCACGAAGGGGTAAGTGGGAGAGGGATACAAGGCCAAAGGCCCGCAGCTACGCACAGGCAGGTACCGGACGTCTAGTGGGGGTCGGACGTCCGGTGGCTCGGGACGGTCCAAACGCCCGTACGGAAGTCTTCGGAGATCCGCTAATATCGTGCTGTGAAGGTGGCACCGGTCGTCCGGTCGACGTCGGTCGTCCGCACGCTGAAGGGTGTCGGACGTCCGGCGGCTAGCGGTCGTCCGGTCGTTGTAGAGTTGGGGCTTGGCCTTCTGGCTTGTGCGGCTTCCAGGCATCGGACGTCTGGTCCAGACCGGTCGTCCGGTGGCTGTAGTCTCCAGGCAGCTCCTTCTCTTGTTCCTCGCGCTTGGTGTCCTCGCTGTCTTGCCCATGGTCTTCCTCTTGGTTCTTGGTCATGCATAGCACATATGTTTGAGGTAGTAGCCATGTCTCACATGAGGACAGTGATGGTTCGGAGAGGAGCGAGTTCACCTTGTGTCCAATGGTGTATAGTTGAGGTCTCACCTTATGTATCCTTGGGTCATGGGGAGTGGTCGAAGTGGACATGGGGATGATCGTAGGATGCTCCGCATCATCTCCCCCCCCCCCCCCCGGGAAAGATCCGACCTCAAATCATGATCCTCATCACCATGGAAACGGTCATGGACGGACTTGTAGTTGGAAGTAGTTGAAGACATGGCGCAATCCAAGTACTCCAAGGTGTCTCCGGAGGGATAGACATGCAAAAAGAGCAAACACAAGTGACACTCGAAAATACAATGGTTGGCGCACACAAAGTGTCCATCAAGTAAGTATGAATCCGTTCGGCAAGATTGCTCGTGGCAAAGAGCATGAAGCTTATCAAGATGCACTACAAGAAACATGCTTATCTGTGACGGTTTATGGGTGACAGTCCTGTAATCCGTCACAGTCTGTGGCGGTCCTCACTTTGCCGTCACGGAAAATGTCACCGATCAATGAGCCGTGGATGGGCCTGCGTTGGGCATCCCAGTAATGACGGCCCGGCCGAAACTGTCACGCAAATCGTCAGGGATTGAACAATTGGGCCTGATCGGGCTTAGTTTTTATTATATATATATAAGTCAGACCGTCATGGATTACCACTTACGCTGACGTGGTGTGCATCGCCTTGTGTCGCCAACATGTCAGTTGGATAATACAAGAGGATTAAAAAAACAGTTCGTGTATATTCCTCGATTAGCCTGAGACCAGAAGAACAAAAAGAAAACCACCGCTCAATCCCCTCGGCCCTCGGTGCCACCAGCGCCGCCGCCGACTGCCCCCTCGGTTGTCGGTGCCGCCAGCGCCGCCGCCGACTGCCCGGGCGAGGGTTCTTAGATCCGGCGAGTTGGGAGTGTGGGCGCCATCTTCCAGATCCTGTCCAAGTTGCCGCCAGCGCTGACGAGCCAATCGCCAACCGCCGCCCACCAATTGTCTCTGTGTAGGAGTCAGCCATCGGTCGCCGTTTCTGCAACAGTCACTCCTCGTTGCCCTGCCTCAACATCGGCCAAGTTAGGTACGTCTCAGATTAAAATCTGAATTTGATCTGTTTTTGAACGCTTGAGCGTACAGAGAGAAATAAGATGGTTTTCTCCTTGGTATTGTTATTCCATTGTACTAGTTAATTTATTGAGCCAAATGTCTTTTTGGGTACTACAAATTTGAGTGGTGTCGTTCAAAAACAAATTCCTCTTGTTGATTCCAGTGGTGTTGATAGACTGTAGAATAGGAAAAGTACTTTGCAGTCACCATGTTCTCAGTTTCTCACAGATCACCAATATTGTGTGTTAGTACAGACTAGCCAATTCGTATTAAAGTTTATCGGTTTGAACTAATCTACATGTAAGATGGAGTGACTGTGTCGTAGCTCATAATAATACTACCAGTCAGTTAGTCGTATCTACATGTAAGATGGAGAGATTGTGAAGTTTCAGAAATACACCTACTGGAGTATGCTTCATATGATAGAGAATGATATGCAAAGCATTTGATGTATGCACAAAGGTGTTGTGAATGTGATCAATGCAACCATTGTGCAAAATGATGTCATAATGTGATGGTGTATCAAAAGCATGAACATGGTAATGGGTGCTCAATATGAGTATGTGATCATGCAATTGATGATGGGCAATATGATCATGATTTATGAAGATGCCATCAAGAATAATCACAACAAATTTGCTAAGGAAATGCACAAGCTCATATATCATGGATGACATGGGAATACAAGATGCAACAAGGCAATCATAATGTGAGTCAATCCATGCATAAGATGCAAATTTGTCATGTGTATGATATGTCCATCGAGCATGACATGTGTGAGCATAATCAACAAATATGGAGGTGACTTGCCCTTCATGACGAGGTGGATCATGAACGTGATGGTGGTCGCCATGGAGATGTGGACGTGGACAACTTGCGCTTGCATCATTTTTGCGCTCCGAATACTTGTGACTTGAACGTCGCCGCCTTGAGGATGATGAAGGGGAAGAACGGTTCATCAACAAGGTCCGAATCTCCTCCATCCTTGCATCTTGCTCCTCCTTTTGTGTGGAAAGCTTGTTGTCGATGTAGTCCCTTTTCCTTGCTTTGGAGTGACAAATGTTGATGGAGAGGTTCTCGATGCGCTCCCGCAATCTTGATTGTGCGCCTTGCATTTGTCATTGTAGATCGAAGATTGACACTTTGGTGATGTAGTTGTTCACGCAGTTGTTGTTGTGGAAGACCGAAGATGTAATGCCTTGCCTATCCATCACAATACTCGAGCAAATATGAGTGGAGAAAGAAGAAGAACTATACCAAATGTACCTTGACCGATGTTGAAGATGGATTAGTGATCACTCAATGATGTAACAAGGAAATAGCACAGTTGGTATCAATTCTTGTCGGTTTCTCACACCTACACAAAATAAGGCTTATGGTGGAGCTCGGTGAGGATAGTGGCACAAAATTTGATGCAAAATGTTAGCAAGAGTCGATAATGTTGAAAGAGATTCACAAATTTGCAAGTGAAACAAGTAGACTAATAGCAATGAATGGCACACGGGAACGCACACACAGATAGATAAATGGGTCGTGCAACCAAGGATGAGCACAAAACATGGAATCCACGGAAAACGCTCGTGTTGCACAACTCAAGAGAGACGCTAGCACGATTGCTCAATAGGTGGATACGACACTTGCGCACAACCTATAAGATGCAAAATGTATCAACTTTATATCCCAAGTATGCTATGTATGATGTTCCGGTGGTATGACCCAAGATGATCGGATATGACAATCTTATCTGCAATGTGGTATGATGCTATGGCTATTGCTTACAAGCTTTTTTGCTCTTTCTCTTTTGCTTAAAAGCTTATTCTTTTTTTGTATGGCCACTTTGTGAAATGCACAAACCAAGATAGCAATTGGGTATATACGAGAACAATCTTGTGACACAAGGGATGATATGATACCAATATGATATGGTATGTATGCAATGGATGGTGTAGATCACTAATGTGCACAAGTAACGTTGCCGGCAATACTCAAAGGCTAGTCTCGATAGGCAAGTGACACAAAATGGGCTACGGGTTAACAATGCAATGGCAAGGGAATATACAATGCAGGGATACCACGATATATACCAAGATGATATGGAGGTTACCGTCCTTGGCGATGATGAGTGGCAGTGTTCTTGATGTAGATACCAAGATGATGGAGACTCTTCTCTAAGTAGCCAAAACACCTTAGGAAACGGAAAAACCGCGAACTCAAAATCACAAACGTCAAATGTCAAATGGTGGTAGCGGGAATGCGGTGGTGGTTGCGGAAGCTCAATGGGATTGCGGAAATGCAATGATGGGTTTTGCGAGTAGGCAATGCGGAAGTGGGGGGTTATTGGGTTATGTGAGTCAGAGTTGAAGGTCACCGTCCCTAAGTAGCCGAAACACCTTAGGAGACACAACTCACAACTCAAACAAAATTGGATTAAGTTGGTATGGCGGAAGTGTATGGTGGGTAAGCCTATGAGGTAGTGGTGGTGGTGGTTGAGGAAGAAGCAACCGTCCCTAAATAGCCGAAACACCTTAGGAGACTCAAATCACAACTCAAACAACCACTAATTCTATGGGGATCACAATGGGTTAGGTTGCGGAAGTCGGTGGTGGTGTAGCGGATGATATGATGGAAGCCCTAGGCAAAGATGTTAAAGTTTCAAAAAAATTATGGTGTCAAAAGATGTTGGAAGTATTTTTTTGGGAAGGGGGATGTCAAGAGCTTCAAAACGAGCTAAAGAACATCAAAATTGGAGTTCGGATGAATTAATTATGGCCGAAACAAGAATCAGCCGAAGTCTGAAACTACAGGTTACGGACGTCCGGAATGGACGGATGTCCAGTCGGGCTCGGAAATCCGCTAATTTCGTTTTGTTGGCCGGTTCCGGTCGTTAGGTGGATGACGGACGTCCGGTGCTTCGTGGGAGTCCGGACGTCCGTAAAAACGCCGGTCGTCCGATGGGTCAAGGTTAACGCAAAATTTCAGATCCGGGAAACTTGGGGTCAAAATCGATGAGATTTCGCGGATGGAAAGTGGGGAAACTTGGGGAGATGCTAGATCCACTTGAAACCAAGCAAATCCATGGATCAAAATCAACAAAATTTCGTCAAACCAACAAATCACAAAAAAATTGGGGCAATTTTTGGTGGGGATTTTCGAAATTAGGGAAGAACACAACAAAATCAAGCTAGAAAATGAAGATGGGAGGCTCCGAAATCGTGATCAACCTGGCTCATGATACCAAGATGATGTAGGGTGGAACCCTAGATGGCCGATCTTTCACGAAAGGAGAGGATCCCGCGAAGAACACGTAGAACACGAGGGGAAACACGAGAGAATCACTCAAACCAACAAGAACGATCACACATGTGCTAGATCCTCGAAACACAAAGAGAGATACACGATCCAAAGTCAACAAAGGACGATACAAGAGGTAACCGGTTCTTCTCCATGAGGAGGTCTTGAATCCACGAGGGGATCTTCCCGTGAGGGGTCTTGAATCCAAGGTGGATCTTCTCCGTAGAGGCCGCGGCCTCTCTCGTGGAGTAGATCCGTATGGATGAGCGAGGCTCTATCTCTAATATGAGCTATCACAACGCTAACCCTAACTAGGTGGAGGTCGAGGAGTATATATAGTCTAAGCCACGAAGGGGTAAGTGGGAGAGGGATACAAGGCCAAAGGCCCGCAGCTACGCACAGGCAGGTACTGGACGTCTAGTGGGGGTCGGACGTCCGGTGGCTCGGGACGGTTCAAACGCCCGTCTGGAAGTCTTCGGACATCCGCTAATATCGTTCTGTGAAGGTGGCACCGGTCGTCCGGTCGGCGTCGGTCGTCCGGGCGCTGAAGGGTGTCGGACGTCCGGCGGCTAGCGGTCGTCCGGTCATTGTAGAGTTGGGGCTTGGCCTTCTGGCTTGTGCGGCTTCCAGGCGTCGGGCGTCCGGTCCAGACCGGTCGTCCGGTGGCTGTAGTCTTCGGGCAGCTCCTTCTCTTGTTCCTCGCGCTTGGTGTCCTCGTCGTCTTGCCCATGGTCTTCCTCTTGGTTCCTGGTCATGCATAGCACATATGTTTGAGGTAGTAGCCATGTCTCACGTGAGGAAAGTGATGGTTCGGAGAGGAGCGAGTTCACCTTGTGTCTAATGGTGTATAGTTGAGGTCTCATCTTATGTATCCTTGGGTCATGGGGAGTGGTCGAAGTGGACATGGGGATGATCGTAGGATGCTCCGAATCAGAATGGCTCAGTTCAAAAAATGACGGCGAGGGAAGGCGGGTTACTAAATCGATGAGAGACGGCGAGTGAAAGCTAGAATGGGTGGCATCCAACAATAGAGTGTGAAGACAGGGACGTGGACGACTACAAGGGGACTACGACGTCCTAGAGGGAGAGCGGCGATGAAGACAGGTGCCCTAGATTGTCAGGTCGGGATCAGGGCGAAGGGAGGGGAAAGAAATGTCTTAGAAGGAAGAGGAGTGCAGTGGCTACATGACCACGATGACAGAAAGGAGCAGAGGTGGGGCGGGGAGGGTGAGCGGCGGGTGGGGAGAAGGTGTGGGTGGCGGCACAAGGAGGATAGAGAATATGGGATGGGGAGGGTGAGCAGTGGGAGGGGAGGGCACGGGGATGGTGGCACGAGTAAGATAAAGGAGGTGGAGCAGGGAGGGTGAGCGGCAGGAGAAGAGGAGGCGGGGGTGGAGGCACGGGGAAGATAGAGGATGAGTCTGGGACGGGGACAAGGTGGGGGCAAGCTAGGATTTTAGGGCATCTCCAGCCGTTGGCCCCCCAGGGGGCGTCAAAAAGCGCCGCCTGGGGATGAGCCGGCGCAAAAAATGGCCCTGGGGGCGAGTCGCTCCCCAGCCGTCGGCCCCCAAGGCCGCCCCCAGGCGCGTATTAAAAAAAGGACCGTTCGGCGAAGTTATGATAAAAACTAGTTAAATTTCGGCCAAACATGGCAAATTTCGGCGAAATTCGCGCATTTTTATTACATTAACCTAATCTAAAAAAAGAAAGGGGCTGAAGTCGTCGCCGCCATCACCGCCATCGTCGTCGTCGGCCTTCTCCTCCTTGACGCGGGCGCCCCTGCTGGACTGGCGGCGGCGCGTTGTCGTCGTCGTCGCTGTCGCATAAGACGACGACCCCGCCTTCATCGCGGCCGCGTCGGCGCTCCTCGAAGCGGCGTAGGGCGGCGCACTGGCGCTCCTTCTCCTTCTCCCGGCACGCCTTCTCCATCGCAATGGAGTCCTGGCGCGCCCATTCTAGGGCCGCGTCGTCGTCCTCGAACTCCGCCTTCACCGGCGCCAGCCCCGGCTCCGCCTTCACCGGCGCCAACCCCGGCTCCGCCTTCACCGGCGCTAGCCCCGGCTCCGTCTTTGGCTTGACGAAGCGCTGAGGAGCCGATGAGGGGGAGGCGCGCCGGCCGCCCTCGTTGATGACGATGCCGGCGCTGCGAGTGCGCCGGCCTAGCGGCGTCTCCACCGCGGGCTCGGCCTTGACGCCGAGCAGGGCCGGAGTGCCGGAGGAGTGCGACGAGGATCGGGAGGAAGAAGAGGAGGAGGAGGACCCGAACCTCCTTGGCGCCCACGGCCCGGCGCGTCGGTGCTGCGCCGGGGCGGCCACCCTCGCCGGGGGGTACGCCAACGGCGGGTCGTTGCCGCCCTCGAGTGTGCGGCCGGGGACACCCCACCACAGGTGGCGCCCCTCGCTGTTCTGCCGGCCGCCGACCACCGGCGCGCCGTTGGTGGACGCCAAGCGCTGCTGCTGGCGGCGCTCGAAATACGCCGCCCATGCCGCGTGGTTGTCGGCGGCGTACTGGGGGAGGGAGAGTTGCGCGTCGGTGAGGGAGGTGCGCACGACCACGACTTCCTCGGCGAAGTACTTCGGCTTCGCCACGGCGTTGGGCAACGGGGGAATGGGCACTCCCCCGGCGCTGAGTCTCCACCCCGTCGGCCCGGCGCGCATGTCCGGCGGCGCCGGGATGTTCGCCTGGAACAGGAGCCAGGACTCCTGTTCACGGAGCGAACGGCGGCCGAAGCCGTTGGCCGCCGCTTCGTCTCCGAGGAAGCGTTCTGCCATGGCGACGGCGGGGCTGGGCGGGCTCGGGAGAGGTAGAGGGAGGGGCTGGGCGGCGGCGCTCGGGAGAGGTAGGGAGAGGGAGGGGCTGGACGGCGGCGAGGGGCGGGGCTGGTGTGGGCACAGGCGAGTGGAGGCCACCGGCTTTTATAGCCGCGCCGCGCCCGTGTGTACGCGTGCGAGGGAGGGGAGGCTTCGGCGCGCCGTCCCGTGACGCGCCGTCCGTGAGGAATCAATGGCAAGGCTGACCGGCGGCAGCCTTGCCATTGATTCCCGCGGGAACCGAGGCCGTTGGGGGAAGACGAGGCGCCGAGTCGCTGACGCGGCTGGCCCGCGGCTTTTTCACGCCAAAACAGCTCGCCCCGGCGCCCCCGGGCGCCCCCCAGCGCGCCGGGTTCGGCCTGGGTCCGCCGGCGCTGTTTTCGGCCCAAGCCGACGAAAATCGGGCTCCTGGGGGCGCGACTGGGCCGTTTTTTCGGCGCCGGCGCGAAAAAATCACCTGAGGAGGCCTTCCTGGAGGCGCGGCTGGAGATGCCCTTAGCACGCAGCGGCTGTCATTCATATCTCCTGATGCGAAATGTCAATTCTGCTCCCATCAAAACTACCGAATAGCCCACCTTTGCCATCGGTAAAATTTCCAATGGCTCATGTTGATCCATGAAATATCCAACGGTCATGGTTGGTCAGGGTTGAGATCGGACAAGACTGATCAAACCAGAAGGTCCAGTGAATGTGATAGCCTATGTGACTATGGGATCCCGGTCTTAGTCACCTTTCAAGTGTGGTACACAACCAATCGCTTTATCCCAGCGCCTAATTGGGATTATACTTACAGATGGTCCATGTACGGCACATTTTTGGTAACTCTCGGTGGCACCCTTGCAATGTCCAGGCTGGCCACTAAATAGTTCCCTAAAATTAACATTTCATTGCACTCGGGTAACTAAAACACCAGCAGTGAAAATCGCGCGTATCATGGATTATTTGGAATATCTATGGAGTATTTAATGGACAGCTTTTCCATAACTAAAGAAACCACCGGTGCAGATTTGCTTTCCTTGGCAGGCCAACTTTGGTGGTGAGTAAACACTTTCCATAGATTAAAATTTTTCATAACTGGCTACCCTACACCCTGACGGATGCGCTACAACTTTTCGCGCCCTACCTATACCTAGGCACAACGGATACCTATTTCTAAGGCGGCGTGTTCGTGTGCCAAATTATAACATGTCCCTAGCGGCGTAATACTTGAACTGCTATCGAAGTTGGACAACTTTTCGCCCATTTTTTTATACAAGTGTGAAGTAGCCCGGTGCACGTAATTGTGTGATACAATGATGTTGTTCTATGAGATGACGTAAATTCTTAACAGTTTTCCGGCAGCGAGCCCAAGCGTTCTTCATTTGTCGGTGGTCTTTCCATAAGTTCGATGTTGACGGTCATAAAATAAATAAATTTCTTTTCGCGCCAGAACTAACTAGCGGTATAACGGATAGCCGAGGACTGCAGTTAAATGACAACCATCACAATTTTACGCCATCAATGGTGAAGAGCGCGGAGATCAACGAATCGAAATATGCTTTTCCGATTAGAGAGATCAGTTATTATTTTTACGAACGAACGTGGTTCTTGTATCACTCATATCCGCCCAACCGCAAATTGCGCAAGTCATTTCATGGCGACCTTTGGTAGATCGCAGTACCAAACAAACAACAATGTGGCCTGAATTTGGTCTTGAGGACGGGCGGATTGGACATTATTAGACGTGATTTTAATCCCTAATCTTTGAGTAATACAAGAATTATTATTTTGCAAAAAGGAAAAAACTTTTGGACCAAATACACCACCCCGCCCTCCCCCTTTTCAAATTCCAGGCACCTGCCTAGTTTTGGCCCTTTCAACCCTAGCCCCGCCCCTTTCCTACCGGTGCTTCCTACACTGTCCGATCCATCATCTACGGCCAGGACAAGGTAAGGGCCGGCGCAGCTGCACCTTTGTCTTTTTGTCCCGCGGATATATGTAGCGCCGACCCCCCGAAGAATTCCGCCACCCACAGACTGCCTCCAGCCTGCACCTCCCTCCCGTCGCATCCCGTCTCGTCTCGTCGTCGTGCTCCTCCGCCCCCCATCCCTCCTCCTCCGCAGTCGGCCGCCGGCTCGCCTCCCAGTCTACCCGTGCAGCCGGCGCGTGGCACGGACGGGCTAGCCGGGTAAACCCGCGTCAGTTTCCCCCGTGCTAACTCCAGCCGGCAGGCGGCGGCGACAGCAACCGGCCGGCCGCGATTCGACCCCGACCCCAAGGTATGGACCGAAACGAATCCTCCCCGTGTCTCCTCGCTAATCGTCTTTGCTTCGACGGGAATCGGGAGTGCGACAGAGATTCGTTGGGGCCGAAGGTGCGACGGGCGGCTCGGGGCCGACGACGTGAGTTGCCGAGGATCGGATCTGGGGCGCCGGTATCAATTCGCCGAGGAACGGCCGGCCGTTTTGACCGTCCGTCGTCTGTCCAAGTTTTTCTAGGATTTTGGTTTCCGCTTCGTTTCTCCTCCGGTGCCCGTCGTGATCTGTCTGGCGGAGGCGGCGTTTGTAGCTAGAGTTTCCGTCGTTGTTTTTCTTTCCGTGAGTTGGATCTATGCAGCGGGAAGTCGATTCAGTTCTTGTCTGGAGACGTTGGCTCCAACCTGATTCATGGCGTCGGTGTCGTCGTCGAGTGTAAGCTGGGTGTCAGGCCTAGCAGAGAAACTGTTCCGTGAGTTGGATCTGTGTAGCAGCGGGAACTCGATTCAATTCTTGTCTGCCCTTTTTCTTTTCTTTTTGAGGGGTAATTCTTGTCTGCCTGAAGTTTTTTTTTTTGAGACAATCTTGTCTGCCTGAAGTGGCTGCATGAAGTCGATTTTTGTCTGCAACTGCTGTCTCGCTCCGGTCCTGACGGCGTCCGGTCCTGAATTCAGGCATACTGCAGAAAATCTAAGTACGAAGAGAATAAAAAAGTAAAGTCGTAGTAGTTTATCGTATTTGGGCCGGATACCACGACTCTCTGGCGCTGTGGGCCTGTGGCGATCCAAGAAAGAAAAGAGATCGATTTCCTTCCTGTGTCCCTCCCTCTCCGCTGGCCGACGCCGCCCGCTGCACCCACCGCCGTCACCCAAGTTGCCGCCGGTGTCCGCACCTCGCCCCGCCCCGCCCCGCCCTAGATTGCGTTCGTGTGTGCTCTCTCGTCGCCGTTGCCCATTGCGCCGCCGCTGTCATTCCCACTCCAAGCGGGCCATTCCCCTGCTCGCCGCGCATGGCTGCCTTCCGAACGCCCCGCCCAGATCCCGGCAGCCTCGGCGCCCGCGCATGCCAAATCACGGGTCACAGCGGCACTAGCACCCCAGCGCGGCGGCCCCCGTCCGCGCTCCGGCAGCCCAGATCCGATCGGCCGCCAAGCCTGCCCGCGCGGGTCACATATGACATATCATGGTGCTCCGTGAACAGGGGCTGGCGGAATGGATGCGAACCCAACCACCGTCCGTCCAGAGATGAGGCGACCGTCAGGAAGACTCCTCGTCCTCGCCATCCACTGCCTCGCGCTCTCCCACGCCACCGCCGCCACCGCTGCTCAGCCTCACCCTCGCTCTGCTCCGTGCCCTTGCTGCACAGGTTGGCTCCACAAGCTGAGAACTGAGAGACAATCAGAACAGACGAGCGATGCTGCTTTGGCAGGAAAACCAACACGTATTGTCTAGATTAATCACCCAGGCCTACACTAACATTTACCTAAGTTTGTATTTATTTACCGATTAGATAAATCTTAGTGTATGATGTGTGCTTTGACTTCGTACCATTTGGTTGATCAAATTTTGCCTCTGTTGTGGACTTGTGGATTCATCTTAAGGATGTTCAGAACCTAGAACCTCAAATTTTAGGCGCTAATGACTTGACAGCGAGTGGATTTTTAAACATGTCCATATACAGAGTCCAGGTGTGCATACCTGCATCTCGTTTCCACCGGCGGGTGTGGGCGGTTTCAGATTGGGCGCAGCTTTATTGAATACCAGACATGTGTCCAGATCTTCTCTTTATTGTCTCAAGTTCAGTAAATTAGCTAGTGATTGGAAATCGATTAATTTAACTGGTCATCGCAAATCTTAGGTTTGTATTGCACTACATGCTCAATTGGATATGAGCAACTCTTGGTGTATACTCCAAGATGGTTGACATTGGATCTGTTTTGTAATAGCTAAACCTTCGACTGTATCGAAAATAAGTCTTCTGGACTGCTGCCGCTGTTATGGGCAAGCTCTCAAGGTTTTGGTATCATGCTGCTCTCAGTGAGCTGTTTGAGTAGGAAGCATTTTATGCTTTTGAGTTTTTGCTAGCTAAATATGTATGTGAAAAGTAATTTGTACTGTTTGTGAATATTCTTGTTCAAGATTATTTTAAAGCTTTCGCTGCTGCATATGGAATTTCTACTTATGAATTTTTTTATTGCAGTACACGCCTTCTCTTCTGTATCGAAGCAAAAGAGACTTTAGACTAGTCAAAATCTAGGGGTACTATGGTGATCTCAATAAGGGAAGTGGATCCTGTCTTCAAAGGGGCAGGCCAAAAGGAGTATCCTTCAATTGCTAATTTGGTCACTGAATTACATAATAATTTTGACTTATTTTTCCTATATTGGTCTATGTCATATATTTTTATTTCTCATTACTGTTATGCGGTGCTGTTTTAAATTAATGATGTGTATTCAATAGGAAATTTGTAGTACACATAGGTCAGCTACACATTTGATGGCTGGAAGTCTTGAGAAAATATCACATTTAGTTAATACACTAGCGAGCATGATGCTGCAATTGGTATACAATTACATTGCTTTGTATAATATTTGTTAACTTATCCGTGGATAGTCATCCTTAACAACCCTTAGTGGACTGGAGATATGGCGAATCGAAAAGTTGCAGGCTGTTCCTGTTCCCAGGGAATCACATGGGAAATTTTTCACAGGAGATTCTTATATAATATTAAAGGTACTCTACCCTTTCTGTATTGTGTAGATGTGCCTAAGTTCTGTGATTAATTATGTAAGAGAAATTGGTCTAGAGATCTATATGTTTGTCAACAATGTAACTAATTTCATTCCTAAGATTGTATTTGATCTCAACCTCACTGAATATTGAATTATCCTGCCTCCTTTCTTACCATAATGAAGCAATCTTATACTGGATGCAGTTATTATTTTCTAACATGTTTGATTGTTTCACATCTTTTTTATGTGATGTAATAATGATGATGATAATATCGTCAGCGTATTGGAGATATGCCACCTCTTTAGGAATTAATTACTCTGTTTGTAATAGTAGTGAGAATGCAGTTGTTTGTATTGATTTGTCATATTGAGATTATTAATTACTTTATCATTGGAACAGACGTCCGCCCTCAAAAATGGTTCTTTTTGTCAAGAGATCCATTATTGGCTTGGGAAAGATACCAGTCAGGTTTGCTATTACATTTCAATCTCTCATGCTAGTTGCAGATATCCTAGTTAATGAAATGGCAAATTCACTTGTTTTAGTTTAATTAATAAATAGGATGAAGCTGGTATAGCTGCAATCAAGACTGTGGAACTGGATGCTGCTCTTGGTGGACGTGCTGTACAATACCGTGAAGTACAAGGAAACGAGACTGAAAGATTTCTTTCATACTTTAAACCTTGTATCATACCAGTGGAAGGTGGAGCTGCATCTGGTTTTAGGCAGGCTGTAGTCAATGAGCGGGAGTATGTGGCACGATTATTTGTCTGCAAAGGAAAACACACGGTCCAGGTTAAAGAGGTGAAAAAAAATCTGCTTCCCCTGTAAAAATTTCCTGCTTGTATTTTGTCACTGCCATTTTCTGTGATAGCTACCAAACTAACATGCCGTGTTGCTCTTCCCCATAACAGGTTCCTTTTGCACGGGCATCACTGAACCATGATGACATACTTATCTTGGATACTAAGTCAAAGATATTCCAATTCAATGGATTGAATTCGAGTATTCAAGAGAGGGCTAAAGCCCTGGAGGTTGTGCAATACCTCAAAGATGCTAACCATGAAGGAAAATGCGATGTGGCTATGGTTGGTAAGTTCATGTTTGAACAAAAGGTCTAAATTGGACAAAGTCCTTTTTTCCAGAATTATAATTTACTCTTTCAACAGATGATGGAAAGTTGATGGCAGACGCTGATGCTGGTGAGTTTTGGGGTCTCTTTGGTGGATTTGCTCCTCTGCCAAAAAGGACATTTTCTGAGCTCGATGGAAAAGATAATGATTTCCCTTCAAAGCTGCTCTGGTAATATATTACAGGAAACATATCATAGGGGATTTCAATTCTTTCTACAGTAAATGCACTCCTAAATCTGTGGTTAGGTTGCATATCTGTTTTCCCCTACTAATCAATATCATTTTTCTTTATATTTTCAGTGTAAATGAGGGCCAAACATTTCCCTTGGATTGTGAAGATCTAACAAGAGAGCTGCTAGATTCAACAAAATGCTACTTTCTGGACTGTGGATCTGAACTTTATGTCTGGATGGGTAGAGAAACAGTACTTGAAGATAGGAAACAAGCAGGACTGGCCGCTGAGGTAACATCTTCTTGTTTCTGCTCTCTGGACTGAATAATTTTTATGGTTGGTGATAATTTAGCAGCTTAGATTGATGGAGTGGCATATATGATTGAGAGTTTCTGGTTCAAAGGCGGTTTAATTGGTTTCCACAACTTAACTATCGTTAGGGGAAAAAATCCTACGACAGGTGGATCCCAGAGATATTAAGTTAGACACGGCATGCATCACTATGGTGATGAACCATATAATTGCTTATGGAAACGTGGCCACCTAAAGCTTTTGTTAGGCCCAGATTAATAATTTTATTTTTGCAGTGGCAAGTATTAACTTTTCCATGATGGTGCTCGTATTCTCACTTATGTAGGAGTTACTCCGTGAAGGAAATCGGCCAAGATCTCACATCATTCATCTCATGGAAGGATTTGAGACGGTTATATTCCGGTCGAAGTTCAGTAAATGGCCCAAGAAAGTTGAGACAGTTGTGTCAGTTGAAAGCAGAGGAAAAGTTGCAGGTTAGAATCGATATCATGGATTACTTTTTCTTATTAATCATGGATTATATATTTTTTATTTTTCTAACACTATTAAAATTATTGATATATAAATAATTTTTTGTAGCCCTTCTGAAGCGCCAAGGATTTAATGTTAGGGGTGTGGCAGAAGCTGCTCCTTTGAAGGAAGAGTCTCAAGCTCACATTGACTGCACAGGAAACTTACAGGTCAGTCCAATTTCCTTTCTTGCTAAATATTTGCAACAAGACCAATCACATACTTCGCAGTTATAGCTGCTGCATTATTGCTTGTTGAGCGGTGGTGAGAAAACACTTGTTGAACTGTTGTGGGAAAACACTTGTCAGGTTTGGCGTGTAAATGATTGTGAAAAGACGTTCCTTTCGTTCTACGAACAATGCAAGTTCTACAGTGGAGATTGCTATATCTTCCAATATAGCTACCGTGGTGGTGATGGCGAGAATTGTCTTATCGGTACTTGGTTTGGCCAGAAGAGTATTGAGGTAACTATTTAACATGTGCTATCTTTTGAGTGTAAGTTTCTGAGACAAAAGTAACGTATAAGATCATGAAAATGTACTAGATAGATTACTGGTTAATGGGAGTTAGTAAACTGCAAGTTCTCTTGCCTCCCCGGATTTGTTTCTCTCTGAGATTCATGACAGCAATCACTGCCTTCCTTTACAATTTGGATATTTTTTTCTTCATGCTGTACTAACATGTACTATATACAATATTTCAAGATGCCTTTGTGTTGTGGTAAGTGCGAATATATCGAGCATACCTTTTCTCTTATGGAGAAAAACTTTGGATTAATTAGAATATGAGTGGGCCACATTTCTAGACATACTTGAAAGCTCTCAAGCTCGAGAATAATTAACTAATCATGTGTTTTTTTTGTGACGACAGGAGGAGAGGAGTGCAGCCACTTCCCTTGCTCATGCGATGGTTGATTCACTAAAATTCCAGGCAGTTCTGGTAAAATAATCAACTTTGTCTGCGGCTGAAAAAATCGTAAAAGCATGCTTGATTATTTCAACCTAAAAAAGCTCTGGTTATCACAGGTTCGCCTTTATGAAGGAAAGGAGTCCATGGAGTTCTTTACTATATTTCAGAATTTGGTTATATTCAAGGTCTGCCTTTTACTAACTCTTCTGTTAAGCTTCACTGCCAAATGTATCATTTTACTCTGACAATATATGCACCCTTACATTGTGAAAAAATCTCAATAATGCAGGGTGGTGCTAGTACTGGATACAAAAAATATGTCTCAGAAAATGGCACTGAGGATGATACATATTCGGACAACGGTGTTGCACTTTTCCGGGTTCAAGGTTCAGGACCGGAAAATATGCAAGCGATTCAAGTTGACACGGTACATTCGGTTTCAGTCTATCTTCACTGGACATGGCATTGTGCTCATGATATTAAGTCCATTTTATCTTAGCTCCTATTTATGCCAGATGTTTTAAATTTGATATTGTACTTCTTACCAGGCAACACCATCGCTGAACTCTTCTTATTGTTACATACTACATGATGGAGACACACTATTTACTTGGGTTGGGAACCTAAGCTCCTCAATGGACCACGGGCTTGCCGAGAGGCAGCTAGATGTGCTCAAGGTATGACTACGATCATGTCGTGCAAATGTGTTTGATCATTCAAATGAGCTGCTATGCTGCCACATCACACTGACTGACTTAATATGATATTTAATTTATCTGTATGTGTTTCTATTTCCCAATCTTATCTAGTTTTCATTTTTATAAAATGTTATGGACACTTAGTCACTATAAGAACCTGAACCATGTTGTGGAGATGATTTATATTTTATTGCTTTCTGGTTAAAATTGACAATTCTGAACTTGCCACGACACCTCAGCCAAAAATAACCCCTTCCCGAAACTTTAGCCAAATCTGACCCTTTTAGGTCAGTGCTGGCCGCCCTGGCATTGAGGCAGCACAACCCTAGCACTACTTAGCACCATCGTCAATGGTGCTGATGAGGTGCCCATCCTCGCTGGTGACTTGGACGGTTGACCCTATGTGTATAAGTTCAGTGCCAGCGAGCATTCCTTATCCTACCCGACCTAAACGCCACGGGCCCTGGCCCTGACCCTGATCCTTGCAACATGTAAATGCTCCGTGCAGCTGTGGGTGGGCCACCCTTCCACTAATGTAGTCCCCGAGGCACAGCCGAGAGAATATCCAGTGGAAACCAAGTTTTGGTGGAAACATGTGAAAATCAATTGGAAAATATCATTCTGATGTTTCAAAAATTCTGTCAAATATACACTGTAACATGTTTCACAAACATTGTAACATTTCAAAATTAAATTAAATTTCACACGCGAGCTATGGAAAAACACAGCATCAATTTCAGTAATCTCCCATTTTTATACGTTTCACTTTTTTGGTTGCTGAACTATGTTTTTTCATAGCTCCCAAGTGAAATTAAATTTGAAACTGCTTGTGGAACGCACCTCTCCAACACACTGTGTCCCAGTTCTTTTGGTCGATTCTTCCAGAATCTTGAAGCCATATTTTTTGACAATCATAGCTATTTAGATCTTAACTTGCTAGGGTTGTCAAAAAGGTATGAGTTTAAGATTTGGGAGAATCTTAGGGGAGGTCCGATTCTCAAGATTCTGGGAGAATTGGGCAAAAGAACTGCGCCATGTATTCGTTCTGATGTTTCAAAACATTTGACCAACCATGGCACTGACCTACCCAACATCCTCGTCAGAGAACCTGGTGCCCTTTGCGGCATGTGAACGCACCGGTGAGTAGTGCTACCGCAGCGGTTGGGTTGCTGGCACTGACCGGAAGGGTCAGATTTACCTAAACTTTCTGGGAGGTTTTTTTTTTTGGCTGAAGTTTTGTGGCAAGATTATAATTAGAGCACATCTTCTATACCATAGTTTATTTAGCTGTAACACATCCAATTGCTGTGCACGACTGGCATCAAACATATATCATGTATGTCATAACACTGACCCTTTCCATTCTGCTCATCCACAGCCAAATCTCCAGTCAAGATTGCTCAAGGAAGGATCAGAATCTGATCAATTTTGGAAGTTACTTGGAAGCAAGTGTGAGTACCCAAGGCAGAAGATTGCGAGAGATCAAGAAAGTGACTCTCGTTTGTTCTCTTGTACCTTTTCAAAAGGTAAAAAAAGTTCATAACATTTCTCGTATCCATTCATTTCTCTTAGACGGTTATCGACGTACTGTACTTACTCGTTTTCTCCTTTTGAATTAATATTTTCTGTGGCATACATTGGGGTAATGAAGGGGTGCTTAAGGTGAGCAATTCTAAAGTTTATACTTATTATTATGAAGATAAGAAAACATGATGAGAAATTAATGGTGGTCTGCTGATGTTGCAGGCTAGAGAGGTATTCAATTTTACACAAGATGATATGATGACAGAGGACATATATATTTTGGACTGTCATTCATGTCTCTTTATATGGGTTGGACAACATGTGGACACAAATATACGAGCACGTGCTTTGAGCATTGGAGAGGTATGTGAGAATATCATGATTTCTCAGTGTATATAGAAAGTTTGTTTTAGTTTACGCTGGATTCACGAAGCTTCCATTTCCGCCAGAAATTTATTGAACTTGACATTCTAATGGAAAACTTGTCACAAGAAATGCCACTTTATGTTATCACTGAAGGAAGTGAGCCCCAATTTTTCACAAGGTTCTTCTTCACTTGGGACTCTGCAAAATCAGCTGTAAGCATTTTTCCTTGTGGGTTCATATGTTTTTTCTATCGTGTAAACTTCAGAAGCTAACCTCATGTGTTTTGTCTTATAAATGACTCAGATGCATGGTAACTCATTTGAACGGAGGCTGTCTATAGTGAAGAATGGAGTAAAACCAATAAGAGATGTAAGACTTCTGTAGCTTTTGATTTCCTTTTGAATCTCCTAAATTTTCTCTCTGTATATTTCTCCCAAGTTATTGCAGCACTCTTCATTGGAACATTAGTAATAGGAATGTTTGTATATTGGTGGTACTCATTAGTCATGACTAACTGAAATAACCTCGTGATGCCATTGGCTGATTGTCTATGTTTTTGCTAGTAGTATATTTTAAGCCAATACCACATAGATGCCAGGATAAAAATGCTACTACCATCAGACGTAAATTTTGAGCATTTGTTGAACACTGTATCATGTATGAACATATGAGATGCCCAAATGGCATTACCAGGTGGCATATGCATTCCTTCTCATAAAGCTGAACTTTTGGTTATGTAATTGGCAGAAGACTAAAAGAAGACCGACATCATCATCACACACTGGAAGATGCATTGTACCTGATAAACCTCACAGGAGAACTACGTCTTCCAGTCCTGACCATGTAAGAGTTAGAGGAAGGTCGCCATCATTCACTGCATTGGCTGCCAACTTTGAGAACCCAAATGCCCGAAATCTGTCAACTCCACCTGTTGCTACAAAGCCGTCTCCAAGGACGACTCCAAGGACTTCCCCTGAACCTGTGAAGTCACACCAGAGGTCTGAATCAATCGCTGCAATCTCCGCTTTGTTCGAGCAGCCTAGGCGAAATCTGATACCGAAGTCAAGGAAAGGTATGCTAGCATTCTCGGCAAGGAATACATTTTACTACCTTGCAAACATCTTATCTGCTATGAACTTATCATTGTCCAAAGCAGGTCGTGCTGTAAACAAACACCAACCTGAAGCAAGCAAACCTGAACCAGAGGCAAATGCCAAGGAGACCACCCCTGCTGTGGAGGATGGGCAGACTGTAACTCCAGCGAAACAGGAAGATGCAAAGGAGGGTCAACCGGAAGGCGTGGAAGGGCTTCCTGAGTACCCTTATGATCACCTGAGGACATCTTCCACCGATCCTGCCACAGCCATTGATCAAGCCAGGCGCGAGGTATCCTACTGTTCTCATGACGCCCATATCATCTACGCCTCCTCCATACCTGACAGTCTAATTAACACGGCTGCATTGGCACCTTGCAGATGTACCTGTCTTCGGCGGAGTTCAGGGAGAAATTCGGGATGACGAAGGAGGCTTTTGCCAAGCTGCCAAAGTGGAAGCAGACTAGGCTCAAGATCACGCTCCAGCTGTTCTAAAACCTTCTGCTGTGTGACAGGCTGTTGTATCTGCGTAGTGAATGAACGGCAGCGAGATGTTTCAAAGGTAAATCTCATTCGCCACAGGCACATCAGGATCTGCAAATGTTATATCTGCTTGCAATCAATCATTTCCCCTTTTGAAACCTGACATTTGCGGTGCTTTTTTAGGTGAACTAGCAGGTGTTCTGCTGATGCATGAATTGGAGATAGAAAGGAATAGTTACAGGCTTGTATCATTTTTTCGAGCTGGAGGGTGTCCTGAGGACAGTAGCGTTACAAATATATATATATATATGATGTAAGTTAGGCAATGAATGAACCGGGCGAAGGAGCCCTTCTGTCAGAAAACTTGGGCGGTGGAAAAATGGTGTACCAAGAGTGTTATGTAAAACGTTGGCTGTTGTCTTATACTTCCAAGTTTGTTGTCTAAAGTGCTCATTCCCTGTGCAATTTTGTGATCGAACTTACAATCCCTATTCTTTCGGAAATGTCTGACCTAAATGTTTTAGACATGGGAAAACAAATGTTTTTCATGACAATTTATATTGGCGCGAGGATGACAAATTTAGTATACAAGCACGGCAATTTTCTGTCAAAAAAATGAGCTGAGGCAGATTTGTCATGCCCGTGAACTAAACTTGTCATCCTCGAAGACCACAAATTGCGATGAAAAACGTTCGATTTGCCATGCCTAAAAATCTGACGTTAGCTAGATATTCGGGTCCTTTTGATTGACCTCTTTCTAGGGGTTGTTAACTTATTGGCAACTCTATTTCTGAGGAGCAGCTGCTCAAATTTACTTCTCAGAAGGTTATCCTCCCTCTCACCTGCTCCCTCTCCTTCCCCTGCCTCCCTTCTCCGAATATTTCCTCCCTGTATCAGCTACTTCATTCAGATTCAGAGATATACTAGTGCTATCAGCGGCAACTTCCTGTGTTCCTTACAGTGACATTGTGTGATTCCTCAACAAAATACGCTCTACATCTCCAACTATGCTAAATGCAAAGTATATATTAAGCATATATTCCGCATGACAGAAATAGTCAATAGGAAATAAACAATTTCTTACAAAATTATTAACAATCTCACTCTCTCAAAAAACAGGAGAAAAATAATTGACAATATCAAGTGATGCTGGTGACACTATAATCTTAGCCCACAATATTCACATTTTCTACCCACTCCTCGAAGCAAATTGGCCTGTCTATACACATAACAATCAGCCGAAGGATCTTCATGCAAACGGAAGAGAAGTTCCTAACACCATGTCTTTTGCCTTAGTTGACTGAAACCAAATAAAGAGGGGTCACGCATTGCTGTCCAAAGGAAAATTCTATGGTGCTGCGCAAATTGCAAGCTATTACCCCATTCTCCCAGTTTATAGAAAGTACGATCCACACGAGCAACACAAGCTTGATGAGGCTGCCGCAGACGATGCCGAGCCAAAGCCCCTATTGGTTCGGAGCCACAACAATTTCGTTCTTTCAGGCATATTCATGTAGTTTCCCGGCACAATGTTAAGTTCATTCTGACATAGTACGTACCATCCCGTTCAAATGCAGGACGAATGCAAGCAACACGGCCAAGGGGATGCCCGCCAAGTAGAACGCGGCGAGGTTGACACGTGCGCCGATCTTCTGCTCACCACATCCATAGAGCACACCTGTTTGTGATGTTCAGACAAAGATCATGTCACTATGTGTCTATGTTTGATATTGTTGTAAATCTGTGACAATGTGGGGAATTTCATCTATGTACCTGAAAGAGATGTGTGGATTCCATCTATGAAGAAAGATATGGCCAGGACAGGGATCATCCTGGCAATGTATGTGACGACTTCCTCCTCGTTGCTGTACATGTAACCCCAGGATTTGCGTAGCAAAATCATGGTGATGGAGATCACGGAGCCTGCAAGCAGGGCCATGCACACGACCACTCTGGTTGCCAGCCTCGCTGCCTGAGGCCTGCCGGCGCCGAGTTCGTTGGAAACGCGCGTGCTGTATTGCAAATGAAGGAAAAAGCAGAGACAGACACCCATCAGCATATACATATGCAGCACTAAGCATTTTTGTTTGAAAGTTTCACTGCACCTTACGGCTGCGCAGAGACCCGATGGCACCATGAACATGAGAGCGCCGGTATTAAGACTGCACAATTCAGTAATGCAATACTCAGAGAAGTAGGGGAAGGCAAAAAAAATTGGTGAATTGTGGATTATAAAAAGGTCTCTTGGTTTGATCACCATATCGATAATACTGAGGTTTCAAGCTTAGGATTAGGCAGCAGGCCAGAGAGCAGCACAAGCAGCTCAAACGACCACCATTCCAAGCTGCACATTAAGAAGAATTAGGTATGCTAGCATCCAACGATTAAGAAGAATTATTGAGGGTTTTGTCTCACCAAACCATCATGGCCGAGGGGACGGCGAGCTCGGCGAACTGGCGAAGCTCCTTGAAGGCCTCCATGGAGAACCCAGTCCACGTCCTCTTGCAGGCGCCGGACAGCCTCGTGTACAGGGACAACATGGCCAGGTTCGTGGAGTAGGAGACGGCGGTGGCCAGCGCCGCGCCTTTGCTGCCCATGCCCGCCTTATACACCAGCGCCCAGCAAACAAGGATGTGGCTGAGCGAGGTGACGGCGGAGCTGACCATGACCGGCACGACGATGCTCTGCGTCTGCAAGAACCGGATGTGGCACACGAGGGGGACGTACGGGACGAGGGCCGGGATGAGCCACCGCGCGTAGGCGCCGGCCTCGGCGGCGATGGTCGGGTCCTGGCCGAGGAGCAGGAGGATCCGGGCGGTGCTGGCCCAGACGAGGGCGACGGGGACGCAGGCGAGCGCCAGCACCAGCATCGCCCGCTGCTTGTAGACGCCGAGGAGGCCGTACCGCCGCGCGCCGAACGCCTGCCCGCACAGAGTGTCCAGCGCGCTCGCCATGCCCACCAGCAAGCTGAAGCCGGTCACGTTGGCGAGGGACGTGGCGAGCGAGGCGCCGGCGAGGGGCAGCTCGCCGAGGTGGCCCACGAACATCACCGACACCAGCTGCAGCGCGCACCGGAGGATGCCGCTCGCCACCAGCGGCCCGGCCAGCTGCAGCAGTCGCTTCGCCTCCGCCGCCGCCGCCGCATGCTCGTCCCGCTCCGCGGGTCCGAGCAGCGGCTGCTCGTCCACGCCCGGCTTCTGCATGCTTGTCATCTTTACGGTTTACTGCCTTCAGCTGAGAGCTGGGTGCTGGAGTAATAAGATTGTGAGGAACAGAGGAAGCAGGGTACTGCAACAGAATCTGTGGAAGCTGCGTAGCAAATGATACATTTGTAGTGATTTTCTACAGTCGCTGCCAAGCACTAGACGTTGGTGCGGTGATTGAGACTGCGAGTAAACCAAACAGAAACCTACTGTACAATGTGAAATATAACTTTCCCGCCAAAAACAATGATAACGTGGAATGCAACTTGGTAGCCACTTTGGCTTTGGGCCGCATTAACTAATTAAAGCAACTCATAGATTAACAGGGTGTGGTGGGTGTTCTTACTAGGATGTTTCCAAAAGCAAGCTCATGGTGTCATATAGTAGTATCATTTTTTTTGGCGGGCAAAGTTGTATCTTGTATTTCATATTCAGGATTGCTGACCACATGGTGTATGTGGTGAGCAATCTTAAAACAAATATTGTCGGTTGCTATTTGGGTTATTCGCGCTAACCAGATGGAGCGCACATCAGGTGTGTAGCACCAGGCAATTCCCATTGCAAGCCTCGATAGTCTACCAACCACGACCCATCAAATATCACACACCATGAAGCCAAGGAGTCTTCTTCTTCGGTGGTAGGCCCTGTGTTGAGTAGGCAAAAAATTTCTGGAACCCTATGCAAGCTCTAAAATAAATAAGACCTACCTCCGAGTGGTAAATCTATAAATATGTGTCAACACACAAAAACAAATATTACCAATGACTCGTTATGCGGGAAGATCTGATTTCTACAACCCTCTGAATTGTCGGTGGTGGATTGTAAGTGTTGAATGGAGAACGGGATGTAGTCGGACTAATGAACTTGTGTCATTCATTGATCATCAGATTGGCATTTATACAAGGCTCCTTAGCTTCAAACTATAGTGTGTTGGATGCCTTGTGATCTTTGCTTTTGAGCTATAGAAATTGTTTTATCTAGCTCGGTGTTATGTCTGTTATCTTTGGTTTATAAGACTATTTTTGATCTCTCTTGACTTTATCAATTTAAAGTCGGGCACTGCTATCGCTTAAAAAAGGCACACCACCTTTCCAATTCATCAACTAGAATCAAGTGGCTGCACGGAAAATCCATCATGCGAGGCACGGAGCATTAAATTAGAATAAACCAAACCTAATCGTATCTCCAAGCATTCGTTGTGTCTGGGTACTCTACCCCCAAATGTCTTCGGAGATCTCAATTCCAGTTGCTCAATAATTGATCATATCCATGCTTGCAGTTCGCATGTCTTTATGGTAGTAGTATTTAGTTAATTGCTTCTGGCTAGCTTGGTTATAGCTGTCAATGGCCCCTAGATAATTCCTTCCAACGTGCAGCTCGAGCGTAAGATACCCATTTGACTACTTCTGACACAGGAATTTTGACACGGAATGCATATACAGGTCCCATGTAATCCTACCCAAAAAATGGATTAAGCCACATAAGTTTCTTGCACACACAATTGCAACTTCACTTGATAGGACATTCGCAGGGGCATGTAATTGCGTGGGCACTCACTTGCCAAGCTCTGCCGTCCGCTCGATTTGCCTTGCGAAAGCGTGGTAACTTTGACCTCGGGGAAGGAAGTTGTCTAAAAACATATTCTCGATAACTTGTGTGTAAATAGTGTGGTAATATATGGACCACAAGCGTGGTAATTCACGCACAAACACCACAGTAACTTTATTCTAAAGAAAGTTGTTGAAAACGTACCACATAACTCATGTATAAATAACATGATAATATACGCACATCCAAGCTGATAATTTACTTAGCTCATGCCTGGTATTTATTTGTAGAAAAAAAAGGTTGTCAGAATATATCAAAATCGTATCTAGTTTCGTAGGCCTCACAGAGATGGAGTTTTTATGTGAAAACAATTTTTTGATGGATTGACGGTTTGAGCTATAAAATATTTTAAAGTTTCAAAATATGGAGAATTTAGAATGACATCAACTTTTCCCCCTCTAATGCATGCACACATGTACATGTGAAGAGAAGATTGGAGGAACTATTTTTGTGCTCGGTAATTTATGTGTAAACAGCATAATAATTTATGCACAACCCACATGATAACTTGTGTAGCACGCGCGTGGTAACTTTTTACCTGAAGAAAAAGTCGTGGAAGCATACCAACATGGGATTTCGTTTCGATGATCTCGTCGCGATGAATTTTTTACATGGAAATGGATTTTCAATCAGAGCGATGATTTGAGCTACCAAACATTTTGAATTTTGATTTTCGAAAGAATCTTTGATGACATCAGCTCATCAAATTTGTCTTACATGCATGCACTTACTTTTGGAGGTACACATACATGCATTGCTTTTCCTTGGACCACGGCAGCCACATTAAGAAAAAGGAAAGGAGGAGCTCACGAACACATCGAGGGAATCTGAAAACCGTTCGGATTTGTTGCTTATAAACATAAATTTTGGTAGTTATCACACTCCTTACACATATTATAGGACTATACTTTTCAGTTTTCACCATCAGTAGAAGTTTTTTGACTTAATGCAACACTTCTCTAAATCAGAAGATGTACTATATTTAAACTTTTAAACATTATTATATTGCAATATATTTTTGGGCTTGGCGTGCTTGTCAAAGTTCTAATCAATTCTCTTGGATTATGTTTGATTTTTTATGGAGAGAAAATACAACAGTTATAATAATGATTCTTATGTGATACAAATATAATAAACAAAAATTAAGAAAACTTAATGCCTTCTAAGTGTATGTACTTTCAATAAGAATTTCAATCAGAAAAATAATAAATGGTGAAGATATTGCCCGCTCATGACACGGTCTAAGTTAATTATGGCTAAGTTCATGATTAAATGTTGTATCTCACAGCTCACGGTGATAGTCGGGGATCTTTTTTTTTCTGAAGGGGTGATCTAGAGCTAAGCAATAAACTTGCTAGCAGCCATCAAATCTGAATAATAATGTAGCTTAGCCGCGGTCTGGATTTAAATACATGTGCCATGTGAAGACACTAGCCAGCCACACACTTGCCAGCTGAATAGAAAAGGTACATTTTGTGGGTGAATAAAAATGTTCTACCTATAACTTACGCTAATATCTGACTGATAAATTTATATGTGTATCATCACGTAGCTGTCATACTTGATGTGTTTCATCGTTTGCTCATCGGACAAGACACCATCGTACAACTACAGAAACTCCTACAAAATGAAGTCGTCTCGTCGTGCCGCCAATCAAGATTAGGCACATCACATTCCCAAGTCAACGAGAATCAAGTGGCTGGACATACATAAAATACATCATGTAAGGCACGGAGCATTAAACTATGATAAACCAAACATATAATCATACCTCCCAAGCGCTCGTTCTACCTCAGTATTCTATCCCCAATATCGTTGGAAATCTCAGTTCCTGTTTGCTCAATAATTGATGGTATCCATGCTCTTGCAGTTTAATCACACGGTTGTAGTATTATTTAGGCCAGTACTCGTCGAGCATAAGAAACTTATTTGACCATCATGACCTTTGTTTTTCGGGTTCCACTTCAGTACATCCCTCTTAATTGAATCAATGGTGAAGAAAAACATACCCTTCACATAAGAGGGTATAATCACTGTTGTCAACAAGTCCGTCAACTTTCCACCGTGTCTGATGTGCGTTCTGGTTGGTTGTCTCATAATGCTGCTCGATGTAGAGAACACATAACATGGAGACTAGATGATGCGCTGTGCGTTGCAACGGAATCAGTTGCAATATATTTCGAGAAATTTGATTGTATGAAAAATGAATATTCGAATTGATATTATATGAACTAAAAAAGTACATATTAGATATAGTATTTGATTTTGTATAGCTGAGTATTTGATTTTGTATAGCTCAAAATGATTATTAAATATAAGAATATAATGAAAACTTCTCAAATGCATGTAGTGCACCTTTGATGATGTGACATGTGTGGTGAGGTGGAATTTTTGCTTGGGATCAATCAATAATATATTTTTCACATGTGGTTGCCCTTTCATGATATGACACGTGTGCATGTTAAGATATTAGAAATACACCTCATATAGAAATAGTGAGGATTAAGTAAATAGTATATAGGATTCACCAGGAAACTACATGCCTACCCATACATGTGCATCTGCATCTCTCGGTCAAGGTTGAGCACAAGGCTAAGTGGCGGTGTGGAAGCTAACACCATCGATGCAACCTCCAAAGAAACCATATCCGACAGTGGTGCAGGTGCCGAGGAGACGGCAACTGCAAGCAACAACAAGCACCAGAGCCCTCTTGCACTCGGGATCATGGTTTTCACTTTCAGTGAGATTTCAGCGAAATTCACTGAATTTCAGTAGACACTGAAATATTATGTTTCAGCCAAAATATTTCAGCAATTTCAGTACAACACAAGAATTCAAATATTTTTTCAATATATTTTTTCAAATTTTCAAATTTTCAATTGAATTCAAGTGAATATTTCGGTCATTTGGCTGAAATGCAAATTGAAATAACTGAAATTTAGTGAATTTCAGTGATTTTGATTGGTGAAATTTTGCTGAAACTGAAATTGAAAACCATGCGCGGGATACCTCAAGCTAGGGATGACATGTTTCTTAGCTATAAAACCTAAAAATAATAAAAAATATTTTTATGGCAAACAAACGAATAACAATTTTGCTATGTCTCAGTCGACCTAGACTTCGTTATGTCTCAGTCAATAGTATCTTTCTTTGATTTTGCATGGAGATTCGTGCAAAAATGCTTTTCATTTTTTCTTTTTTCTTTTTACATACTATACCACTTTACTTAGACTTGGTGACCTAGCCACACCCAACGTATAAATGTTTTGAGCGCTTCGTAGAAGTTGTGGAAAAAAATCAATGCGCCAAGAAAAGATATTTTGAAATCATTTTGGAGTGCTGTCACACCCCATCCCGTGCACCGATCTTCATGATGATCCTGTCACGATCTTTGCTAGAATTATTTGCAGTCACATGCATGCCTGGTCGTACCATACTAAGAAGAGTCTTTGCCGTGGAAAGTTGGAAACCGTATTACCACATTAATTTGACAGAGAGTAACATCAGAAACAGTACAGGTTCATCCACATCTTCTCTAAACTAAGTACTATTGTTTTAATCGAACGAAATTAGTTAGTTATCACTTGAACTCGTCATTGTTGACCTCCTGCAGTTTCTTGTTCTTCCCCTGCTTCTTTGCCTCGTCCTCCTCTGTAACGACGGTGCCCTCCACCGTCTCCCCTCCTTGATAATCGGCGACTGCGACGACGGGCGCCACCTTGAACTTGGCATAGATGTCACCCTTGTAGAAGTTTCTGGTCCTCCACACGAGCACGAGCGAGACGAGCGCGCCGGCGAGCGTGACCCCCGTGATGATGAGGAACGCGTGCTTGAAGCACATCACCCCCTTGCAGATCTTGTCGCCGACGGCGGCGGCGTGCCCGCCGTGCTGCCTGGCGGCCTCGGCGTCGTACATGCGGCCGGCGATGCGCACGTTGAGCACGTAGGCGCCGATGGGACTGGCTGCGGAGCCGAAGTTGAAGAGCGTGGAGTAGTACTTGAGGCCGAAGACCTCGGAGATGATGGAGAAGAGCAGCGGCCACTGCGCGCCGAAGCAGAAACCAAGTATCACCGACGCGGCGTAGAGGGACTGCGGCACGCCGAAGGCGATCAGGAGGTGGCCGACGCAGGAGAAGAGGAGCACGGCCGTGAGTGCCAGCGGCCGCGGGAACCTGTACCGGGCAACGAAGAACTCAGACATGTAGCCGGCGCCAACTCGGCCGGCGTAGTTCCAGATGCTGATGAGGGAGACGAAGGTGTTGATGCTCTTGTGCGGGTAGCCCAGCGACTGGCCGATCTGCGCCATGTTGTCGATGGCCGTGAGCGTGCCGCCGATGCCGAACACCGACACGACGAAGAGCACCAGCATCTCCACGCTCACCAGCGCCTGCATGATGGTGTAGTCCTCCCCCAGCGCCGGCGGCTTGAACATGTTGGTGAGGCAGCCCTTCATACCACACGACGGCTCGTCGTCCTCTTTCTTCGTGCTTGCTGCAGCTGGTTCCTCGACGGCGATGGCCGGCGGCTGCTGGAGAGACTCCTCGAGCTGGGAGACGGCGGCGTACTCCTCCTTGATGACGACGCCGAGGGGGAGGAAGAGGATGAGGAGGAGCACGGTGGCGCCGACGGCGTAGGCGGCGTGGGAGAAGCTGGGCACCTGCTTCTGCACCACGATCATGACGAGGAGGTAGGTGGCGAGCGCGATGGAGATGTAGAGGAAGCAGAAGAAGGGCTTGCTGTTGGGCTCGTCGCCCTCGGCGCGTCGCCGGTAGGGCAGGACGCGGATGGTGTGGACGAAGAAGATGTAGACGGCGGCGGGGAGCCATGCGATGAGGAGGACGAGGGACTTGGCGTCGTCGCCGTAGATGGCGAGGTAGAGCTGCGTGTAGATGGCGCCGCTGAGGCCGACGAAGCCCTTGAGCAGGCCGATGACGATGCCGCGGCTCTCGGGGAAGTTCTTGACGCAGGCGACGAGCGCGCCGGTGTTGGAGAAGGTGAGCGCGTTGGCGCCGACGCACATGTAGATGCACATGAGCCAGACGGGCGGCGCCGCCGTGCGCTCAGTCAGCGCTAGGTACACCATGAGGTACCCCGCCAAATTCATGCCGGCGCCGATGAGGAGCACGGCCCAGGTGGGCGCCACCTGCTGCACCAGGCCGGAGACGACGCCGACGTTGGTGCCCAGGTCCTTGAAGAAGCCGAGCGTGTTGAGCGTCTGCTGGTTGTACCCCAGCACGGACCGGAGCTCCTTGGAGTAGAGCGCGAAGATGTAGGTCGACCCGGACGCCGCCATCACCACCATGGACGCGAACACCACGTACCACCGGCTGCGCAGCACCCGCCCCACGAACGCCGGGGTGCACATCACTGCCGCAGCCCCCTCGCCGCCGGCCATTTCTGAGAATTGGTGATAGAAAGATAGGTACAACACCAAGTGTGAGCTCTGCTACTTATAGCGACGTGACGACTAGTGTGTACCAGTTGACTAGTATTCTTGCCATGGCATGATGGTAAGCAGTTCATGGACCGAGAGAGACAGCTATGACCAATGGGGCAACCAAAAGATTTGGAGAAATGACAAGTACACGCAAGGTGTAGCTGGTATAGTGGACTTTCGGTCAAGTTGCCGAGATTTGATTGGATGCTACTGCATCTGGTGTTCACCGGCAAGCTCAAGAGAGGGTATTTTACCATGTCCATATGGGCAGCATTGTGTGAGGATTAGTGGCGGCTAAGGTGTGTGGATGTGGACTAAATCCAGCACCGCCGGCACAGCATGGAGTTGACCAAAGACTATTTGGCCTATACCCCGTTGCTTTCAGTTGGCCAACTTTTTCTTCCGTCCCTCCCTGCGTTTTGGAATTAACCATGTGAAACGGCCTGCCTAAGACAAATTCAAGGTGACCAACATAAAATAAATGCTACTTTAGTTATGGTTGAAATTTGACATTGACTACCAAAGTGTCAGTGCGATTAACTGTAGCAGATCCAAAAGAGGCTAGTAATACATGTTCACAAACTTGAAGAAAACATCACCCTCGTTTTTGGTATATATACCTCTAAAAGTATGTTAGATTTCACTGAAAATTTATTCATCTTATTTCATTTGCATGAGGTGGATGGGGGACTAAGGGGTTTTCTGCAAAGTGTGAATCTAAGTGGTGGGGTCTTTGTGCAAAAGTAGCAGAGCTTACCTTGCGTTCGCTTGATGCAGATCGAATGAAAAATAAATAATGGATGACAAACAAACCACCATCATCAAGAACGAGGTCTCTTATAGGAGTAGAGATTGGAGTATCTAAAATAAGATATTATTAGCTGACAAATAACAACCTTGTGTGTTGGTGGTATGATCATTTCCTGTTAAAGAAATAACTTCCCCAGCTTGTCATCGTCAAAAATCCGATATGATAAATCACCAAGGACTAACATGAGCCATTGAAGATGCTATTAACCAACACTTGCTATATAACACGACATAAAATGCAGTTTTTTTTTTGCGGGAACGAACTTATATATGAGGTTGGATAATCAATTTTTCTATGATATTACTTTGTACCAATATATTCTGTCGTCTGAAAATGTATGTGCTCTAAATAATTAAAGGAGTATCTTACGCTCGAGGTGCACGTGGGAAGGATTATTAAGGGGGCATAGACAGCTCTAGCACGGCTAGCTAGAAGAAATGAACTAAATAATATAAGAGTGTGAACTGCAAGCATGGATAGTCAGTTATTGAGCAAACTGGAGTTGAGATGTCCAACGATATTGTGGAATATAGTATTGGGACAGATGGAATGCTTGGAGATACGGCTAGGGTTGGTTTAACATAGTTTAATGCTCGTGCCCCGCATGATGAGGTGATTCCATGGATTTTTCGTCCTGCCACTTGATTCTAGTTGACTTGCTGGGAAGGTGGTGTGCCTGATCTTGATTGCTTACAGCACATGATGTGTATATCACGCAGCTGCTGTCCAATGGACACAAATATGATGGGCTGTAGAGTAGGACAGCTAGCTAGATATGCTACATAGATAAATCAGTTAGATATACAAGTGTGTGCTGTGTAGAACGATTCTACTGTAGCAAAAATGTATTCATTCTATATATGTTGGTGGTATGAGCAATTGTTTGATAGCGTTTTTATCTTCTTTTTCTGCGGTTAGCTAGTTATTTCACATGGCAAAATAATTCAAATTCATACGGCGGCTAAGCGTACATTATGATATGATCCAGATTAGATGGCTGCTAGCAGGTATTTTCTTAGCTCTAGCTAGTTTAAGATCCTATATGATCACACCCTGAAGAAAAGATGATCCATGATCAATGTGAGCTGTAAGATCCAACAATTCATCGCGAGCTTAGCCGTAATTAGCTTAGACCGTGTCATGCTGGACAGCTAAAAGATAGGTTTATACTCTCTTTTCTGCGAAAACATATATTTACACTAACAAGAACAGTGGCGCTATATAGTAGTATATATATTATATTTAGGATTATTTAGCCCAATTCTATTTATTCATAAAATAAAACGTATTAATTCTATTTGGCCAGGCAACTGTGGGGTTTGCATTTTTTCTCTCTTGGTGCGCCTGGTAGTTACTTGGCATGTCCAAACCATTTAAATTCAAGTGAGGGCTAACATACATTATGATTCAGATTAGAGGGCTGCTAAGACTAGCCACAATGGAGAGTAACATACACTAGTAATATACACATATCCCTAAACTATGTTACTACCTTTATAGTGGGTAATGAAGTGTGGTGTCATGCAAAGCTTCATTTATTAGGTTATAGACTCATATTGCATTAGGACATGTGATATTACAGTAACTAGCCAAGTTACTCAAACTACCTCTCTCCTCATTAACTCATTGCCACATAAGCAAATTTGCTAAGTTGGACTCGATGTTATTGCTGAAGTTACTCCAACTGTGGCTAGTCTAACAGGTTTATTCTTTAGCTCTGGCTAGTTAAGGTCCTCGACGAACACCCTAAATAAATGATCCACGATAATCACTGTGAGCTGTGAGATCCAGCATTTGATCGTGGCCTTCTTCCAAAAAAATCAGGAATGTCCTGAAACCAGTGATCATACCAATGTTTCATGAATTTTATATTGGGACTTTTGACATGTCTTCAATACATTTTGGTGTTATTATCCTGATCCCCAGAGTTGTTGGGGCTACGGACATTAGACACTTCAGACCTATCAGGGTGATCAATGTTACTTGAACGCATCTTCTTCAAAGTCCGCGCGACACGACTAGCCCATGTAGCTGAGGGGCTGGATCACCCCCTTCAAACGGCATTTCTGAAGGGACGACAGATCCATGACAGTATCCTGGCCCTTCACGAGATTATTGATGAGGTTAGGACACGTGGACATAAGGGTGTTTTCCTCAAGTTGGACTTTCAGAAGGCCTATGATTGTCTGGACTGGTCCTTCTTGTGGTTAGTCCTTCAGCGTCGGGGCTTTGAAGAAAGACAGTGTTCTTGGATCATGTCGTTGGTTCGGTCTGGTAAAATAGTGATTAATATTAATGGAGAGGTGGGTAAATTCTTTATGTCCTCTACGGGAGTTAAGCAAGGGGATCTAATTTCCCCACTTCTCTTTAACCTCGTTTGATGCTTTAGCAGGCATCCTGGATAAAGCTAGGATGGCAGGTCATCTCTCGGGGGTAGTTGGGCACTTGATCCCTGGTGGAGGGGTCACTCACTTACAATATGTCGATGACACCATGATTATGGTGAAAGGGTCAGACCTGGAGATCATGAATCTTAAGCTCCTGCTCCTCTTCTTTGAGGCTATGTCGGAACTAAAGATTAACTTTGATAAGAGTGAGGTCGTCGTCCTAGGATTTTTAGCGGAGGAACAACAACGGATTGCGGACAACCTAAACTACAGACTGACCTCATTCCCCATTACATACTTGGGAATGTCGATGGCCGACTCAAAAATCCCAATGAGTGCTTTCAACCCGCTCATGGGACGAGTGGCATCTTCGGCCGAGCCGTGGCGTGGGCGGTTTATCTCCAAGGAGAACAAATCGGTCCTTTCTATCTAGAACGATTCTAGCAAAAATGTATTCCCTTCTATTGAGCTGAGCAATTGTGGATCCGACGTTTTTATCTTCTTGTTGTGCGGTTGGCTACTTATTTCACATGGCAAAATAATTCAAATCATGCGACGGCTAAGCATGCATTATGATATGATCCCTATTAGAGCATCTCCAACGGGTGCGCTAGATTAGCCGCACGCTGTAAGAAACAAATATATTGCGCGCAGAACCGAATCTGGCACTCTAGCAGCCACACTAAAATCGCGCGCGCGGTAAAGTTGGTTCAGCGCGTTGGGGAAAATGGCATCGTGCGCTGCTTATTTCGGGAGCCAGCTCCCGCGTGCTCGACAGCGAAGATTTACGCGCGAGCAACCAACTGCTGCCCTGACCTCTCCGGCTGCTCCGCGCCGACGTCGGCGAAATTGCACCGATGGAAGGCCGCACCGACATCCCCCCGACTCCTCCCTACACTCGCGACCCCTCCGCCATTGTCGCGAACCCTAGCGCGGGGTTGACCTTCAGCTTCGCCGCCGGTGCCCCTCCTCCTCAAAGCACCGGTCTCGCGCGCGGCCTTTTCATGGCGCCCTGGACGACCTTGTAGGGTAGCGTCTCGCCACCACCCACCTTGAAGCCACGGGGCTCCGGCTCGAGCTGATCGAAGGCGGCGGCGGCGACGGGGACGGCATCCCAAAAGAAGAGGAAAGCGGACGGCGCTTCTAGGCGCCCGAAGAAGAATCCTGCAGTGCGACCGGCTGCGCCTCCGCCACCCAAAGCGCCGGAGAGCTCGCAATTTGTTGCGCCGGCAGCCGATGCTCACAAGGTGTTTGAGGAAATGCCCACAAGGTATGATCCCCCCCCCCCCCCCCCCCTTTTTTTTTGTTGTTGTTGTTTTAGATAAATGTATACATATGGATAGCTTGATTAGTTTCCTTTATCATACTTTATAGTTTTAATGATGACACATATATGTCAACTATGGATATTGGTTTCAACAATTCACATTGGTCTCAAACCAACGCTATTTCGCAATGTAAAAGTTTTTTAGTGCGCGCTGCAACCATACGCCTGTTGGAGATGCTCTTAGATGGCTGCTAGCAGGTATTTTCTTAGCTCTAGCTAGTTTTAGATCATCTATGATCACACCCTGAAGAAAAGATCATCCATGATCAGTGTGAGCTGTGAGATTCAACAATTGATCGCGAGCTTAGCTGTAATTAGCTTAGCCGTGTAATGCTCTATAGCTAAAACATAAGTTTATACTCATTTTCTGCGAAAACATATATTTATACTAACAAGAACAGTCGCGCTATATTGTATATATTATATTTAGGAGTATTTAGTCCAATTCTATTTAGTCATACAATGTATTAATTCTATTTAGCCAGGCAACTGTGGGGTTCGCGGTTTTTCTCTGTCCAAACCATTTAAATTCAAGTGGCGGCTAACGTACATTATGATTCAGATTAGATGGCTGCTAACAGGTTTATTCTTTAGCTCTGGCTAGTCAAGATCCTGGACGAACACCCTAAAAAAACGATCCACGATAATCACTGTGAGAGACAACATTTGATCGTGAATGCCATCATCGTCATCGTCTATTATTTTCCTTATTGGAATTTTTAATCGAGAAAATTGCAAAGGGGCACGCACGCCTGGCACACGTGCATGCGGCCATCCATTTGACTGGTGCACTAGTTTATGGTATTAAAAATCACTCCACCGGGGTCCATACATGCCAGCTTCTGGCAGAGTTGCGTGCGTCACCCACCTTCCCTTCCCATGCTTTTCCATTTTGTTTTAAATTTTGAATCTATTGTATCTTTTGAACCGAAAGTCCAAATTAAGTATCGTTTGCATATTTGTGTTCGTTGCAATGAGTACTTTTGAATAAGGTGGATTTTGAAGCATTTAGACACATTTTCTCCAAAAAACTTACCGAAGTTTCAAATGTTAAAAAAAATAGTCACAATTTTAAGTTTTACAATGTTTCATTAAGTTTCACCAAGGTTTACAAAGTTTCATTTGCTTAAGTTTTTGAAGCTTGTCAAAACTTTGGGGCTCACATGGTTTAAGTCTCAGTTTTTTCTTTTGCGGGTAGTTTAAGTCTCAGTTATGAGACTTACAGATTTTATTGTTCATTTTTATGAAGTTCTAGCAATAGAAACTTAACGATATTTTAAAAACGTGTCGAAATATATTCTAAATTCGTCTTATTTCAAAGCCATCATCACAAGGAACATCAATATGCAAACAAATAAACCGGAATTTTAATTCAAAAGATATAATGGATTCAAATTTACAAGTCAAAAAGAAAAAAAAACAGAGGAGATGGGATGGGTGGGGCATGCACTCTCTGCCAAAATCTATACCAAAAGCTGCATGGATCCAAGAATTAGGAGCTTTTATAGCTTTTTGGTCAAAGTGAAAAAGCTACAAAAGCAGAAGCAAAAGCCCAAACAAAATAGAGCCTTCTATACCTCTATCTATGCCTATACTAATCACAGACTCCCTAAAAATTACCACGTTAATTTGTTGGGGCCGAATTATAACGGTGTAGATCCACTCATATAAGCCTTGCAATCTAAGGGAAAAAAAGTAATGTATCTGGAAAAAAACTGGGTACGTGAATAACCTGTATATCGTACTTCCTACAACTTGAGGCTTGCGATCTAAGAAAACAACAACATATAGTGTAGCTGTTAAAAAACAATCCCAGACTTACGTGCATCGTTGCATCTCTCATGTAACACGACGATTGTTCTGGAAGAACAACGACATAATTTAGCTTCTCGGTCGGCCACTTGCCATCCAGCCATGGATTCTCCTCGAAGAAAAAGAGGATCCATCGAGGATAACTCACCGTCCTCTGCTCTGCTGCTTGCCCCGTGTGCGGGTCCTCGGCCGCATCATTATGGCGAGCGAGGTGTTCTTCTCCTTGCCAGGTATCCGTGGTCTCCCTCAATTCAAAAGAGCAGCCCCAGGCAAGCTTGATGGGAAACTGGTCGTCGCTGATGTCGAACTCTCCGTGGGATCACAGTCCAACTACGAGTCCTTCCAACCATCTTATTGTGGACTCATCTCTCTGCAGCGTCCGTCACAGCCAAGTAAACCATCAGATAATTAATTCAATCTTCTCGATCTGACAAAGGTGCCCTATTTTGTGTGATTTATTTGTGTGGACTTCATGCACGATGATGATGATCTTGATCAGCTTTGACTGAAGTTTGGTTGGTGTCTTGAAGCTGAGAAGATCGGGTTGTGCTGATTTTTTAAATTTGTGTTGTTTGTGCAGCCGAGTTCATGGTCACAGAGGTCATCATTGAGCAGGAGTATTGAATGCTTTTCCAATAGTACGAGCGCCCAGACTACATGTTGCTTTAGGTTATGATTTCTTCCTTTTTTTCTTCAGTTTGTATAATTAGTTTATTATATGGTTAGTTGATACGTGATGTTTTACTAAACAGATTGAAGTTGCCATCAGGTATCGTACCTGTCAGTTGGTTTGTACAGTGAATATGCTAATTGAGTGATAAAGATGCGTATGTCATCTCACCATTTAAAGATTGCTATACTGAGTGATTAAGATGCTGGAAGGTACGTACAGTTCAAGCTTCTCATAATGAAAAAGTCAATACTACATTTTGTTGATACTCTAATTTGTAAATTTCTTTCGAATATCATTACAAAGATTTTCTCATTTTCTTCTAAATTGTACGGGGCGCACATCATGGCTGCCATCATTGAGAATTAGCTCGGACTCCTCCTAATCAGTCTCACATCATTGTCGTGCTAAGAAATACAACAAGGAGGAGAGTCGGTTGGCAACATGTTATTTGAAGTGTAACCAATGACGAACATGTGAGTTGTGGCAAGCTTTGTTATTGCTCATAGTGGATTCATGTTGGAAACTCAGTTAATTAGTAATACCCTACTCCCCACGTACTGATAATCATGTATTTCTTGATGTCTTAGGCTTGGAAACTGGTCATCTCATGACTATTCTACTGTTATGTTTTCTAATGCTTAATCTGTGTCATTGGAGAGATCTTTCGTTTTATAGGCGTTGCCTCTTTTTAGGCCGTAGCCAATGGAACATAAATGTTGATGTGCTGTCCATCTAGACATCTCAAACATCATCTTGCAAGGCTGCAACGTCAAGATTATGTATGGTTTAGGCCATTGATTTTGCCATGTATAGTGGTCTGCAGCCAAGAACAGCGATGCCATTCCGAACTGATTGATGTCACATTCCATCCGAGATGCATGAAGCCATGAAATCACATGATACAAATTATCACGGGATGGCGTTCAAGTGGCGTCCATGTTCTTGATTACGCTGATGGTGATTATCCTCATGGCGCTCTTCATACCCCGTGGAGTTTGGAAAATGCCCAATGCCTGGAGGTCAAGATCAAGAAGGTTACAAGGATGTTAGCATGTCTTCCTCAACAAAACAGGTAGCAGTGATTTCATGGAGAGCGACGGCTGTGATGAGGTTAGACATGCCGTGTTTGGCAAAAGTATCCCTATATGGTTTAGAACTTTCTTAGTTTTAATCTTGGTACACTAATTAAGATTAGGGACAACATAGTAAGATACATCCTCGCTTCCATCATTCCAGTAATATTTGTTTGATGTCAACCGAGGAAGAGGCACTAGGGATTAGATGGTTGCTAGCTACCACCTACGATAACATGACACATGGACTTACCTGGAAACAAGGTATGAAAACTTCCATTGTCCCATAATTAATCTACAAATGGATGAGTGGGCCTTCCATTCATGAGCATTTTTCAAGGTTCATGTACGAAGAGAGAATAAACAATAATAAATATTATAGCCACATGCGTTTTTTTAGAAAAGGAGGATGACCCCCGGCTTCTGCATCTGGATGATGCATACAACCATTTTATTAATTATTCTCACACGACCTTACTAATTCATACAACAGTAAGACTAAAGCCGTCGTCTAAGCAACAAACTGTCGCTACACATATCCAGTTGATGAAGGGACGCAGATAGCCTGGGCCTAATACCAAACAGACATCGCAGCCAAGCCTAACATCTAAGACCTGAGACCCCAACCTAGCCACTTGCCGGGTCAGGGGCACACACTGGTCCGGCGTGCTCTCAGAGGCCGCCACCGCCAACTGCCACCGCTCCATCTTCAGAACTGTACTGATGCATCCACCTTGCTCGGTCCAGCTATCGTCGACGCCACCACGGCGCCCAACGGCACCTCCTCCCTGCGCAAACAACTGAACACGTCGCGGTCGCCACTGATACACATCAGCGCCATGCTGCCAAGTATCACCAGCCGACACAGCTTGAAGCCCTTGGAGAATATGTCATGCGTAGCACCTGCCGACCAGGCATGACCAAGCATAGCACCTGTCGGTCAGGCATGACTTGACATCTCCACGGAAGCTCCGTGCAAGACGAAGCCGCTCCACCTCCTGCCTCTGACTTCCAGCGCTGCTCCACAAAACGATGCTCCCAAGAGAGAAACGACACCGCAGTGCCGCCATCGTCCGGTCTGGAACACGAGTGGGTCAACAGTAGTCACATGACGATGCATTCATCAAGGTAACGACGTGGAACGCCACCATCGCCCGCCGTCGGCTCAGTTTTCACCGGCTACTACGTCTCCCCGACTCGCAGCTGGTGTTAGATGATGGATCCCAAGATCCGAACACCCAGCCTCAGGCCGACCACATCTAACGGAAGAGATGACCACCACGGCCGGCTGCACCGGTCAGAACAGATCTGATCGGAGGTGACGCCGACGAAACCACCAGGCCCTCCACGCCGCCGTCGCCGATCTGAAGGCAGCAAGCACGCCACCGCAGCCAAGCCGGCCGCCACCGACCGCAGCCGCCGCGGTCCAAAGGGCCATCCGCCGCGCCTGCAGCCCTGGCCTCCGCCGCGCCAAGCCGTCGCCGTCCGTGGACGGGCTGGCCTCCCGCCGCCTGCAGCCATCCGCCGCGCCTAGCCGTCGCCGTCCGAGGACGGGCCGGCCTCCCGCCGCCTGCAGCCATCCGCCGCGCCGCAGATCCCAGATCGGTCGCGCCACCACACGCCTTGGGGTCCGCCCCACCCCGGAGACGCGCGAGAGAGGAGATCCCCCGCCACCGCCGTCGGCCCCCAGGCTTAGCCCAGCGGCGTCTTCCGGCGGCGGCGGAAGGAAAGGAGGAGGGAGTTTGTGGCGGCGGCGGCGGCTAGGTTTCTGGCCGCCCGAGTCGCCCTAGGAGGAGGACGAGCGGGGGCAGTTACGCGGCCTCAAAGACTGATTTTTTACATGCGTAGTTGGTGGAGCATGCTCCCCGGACATACCAGGCTAATTGATTTTCAAAAGTACTTATGGCAAATGACTTGATGGAAGTAAACAACATGGCAGCAAGGTGATTCAATTTTCCATTAGTTTTGCGAAGTTCAGTTATGTATATTTGAAATAAGTAACAAATGACATGTGAAAAAGAAGTGAAAATCTTATGTTTGCTAGCTACACACGCTTTTCATGCTTTGGTGGGTTTTTTTTTTCTTTTGCTTTATTGAGTGCTAGCCGTGTGTGCATTGGGACCAGTTTGATTTCAATCTAAAAAGGCAACATGTTCCAGCTTATATCATTATCAATTATGTGCTATCAAAGAAAAATCACCAAGTATATATGTTTTTAGCAGATTGAAGCCCTTCCGTAACCACCTTAGCCTAGACATATATCTTCCTGCAGATATGACGCACCCTACTCCAAGTTTCCTGTAGAGTGCTATTCTTTATTCTTTTTGCACCTTTTTTTGGAAGTTGTCTATATTCTCCATGACCTTATTTTTAATTCGATGGGAGAGAGGAAGAAAGGATGATGACCCAGGCCAAGTATAAAAGATGTGGAAAGCATAATAGTAGGTACTCTGGCACAAGGTAAAATATGCTTTTGGTGTTATATGTATCAATTCCAAAGATAGCCATGTCTGAAATTACTAATCAGATGAAATATCCATTGCAATGGTACATGTGGCAACCCAAAAAAAAAAACTCTAACAACTCATGTGGCATAGATGAAGCAATAACCTCCAATGAGTAATGCTTAAAATAAATAAATAGAAGACAACTCATAGATGAGAATACAAAAACAAGTTGCAATGCATACATATATCGTCCAATCCATTAACTATTGAAGCAAATATTCCATAGAATACCTATCGATATAACTCCATACTTCGAAGACATATTTATATAGTCCTCTCCATTTCATACTAGCCCGTGCGAATGCACGGGTGGACGACTAGTAAGCTCTAATCACAAATCACTTTAAGAATCTTGGCTCAATCATATGGCTACATGCATACGTGCCCCCGCCCCAGGATCTCTGTTTCAGCAAAGCACCCTCCAGGATCAACGGTGCTGAAGTCATTCCATTTTGTTGTCTTGCTAAGCATGGCGTCCGCACACACCACAGAATAAACAACATTGACAATATGTGGGGTTATGTTCACTTCGTTTTGTTCCTTTTCTCTAGCAGACTAAAGTATTACGCATAATGCATCTGTTTTACAATATGTCAATTTGCGGTTAAGAGGATGGTTGTTTTCTCAGGGGACACTCCCGGCCGGTGTCTCCACTTTCCTTGGCCATGGCCAGCAGTTTCCGACGCGATGGACGTTGCTTCCGTCGCATTGGGTGGCAAGAACCAGATGAGCTCCCCGACTTTAAATTTTGCATCACTCTCGAGCATGTATTCTCCATATGTTTTGTGCGTGTTTGGGGACTGTGTACTCAATGTACTGTGGTGTTGGATAAAATTAATTTGGAAAGTCATGCTTACACCAAAGGTTAATTTTGTACAAGCAATAGATAGCTACATTTTGGATTGTTTTTCCGGGCTGTGTCGATGCAGATTATTGTAGATACCCAATGTATTTGGGATGGTGATCAGGAGGCAACCACCGAAGGTTGTTTTACGCTTACATATTCTCTACTCACGGTGCGTCGTCTCCGCCACCGTTTCCAACCACATGTATGTGTATGCATCGATTGTATGATAGTGATACCGGAAGGTTTTCTTCCCTGTTGATTTTGGATGTGTGATAGTGATACCAGAAGCTAATCTCGCCCCCTCTGATCTTGAGAAGTTAGAAGGTGATGTTCATGTTCTTTTTTCAATGATCAGGCTTAACATCATACACAACATGAATTTTGTGGCACTGCGTGCAATAAACAAGCTTATTCAGCTTATTACTACTACTAAAGCAGAGCATCTCTCTGCTGAGCTGATTCAGGACTGGGGCTTGAGGAGCTGATTTGAGGTGTTGATGCTGGTTCGATTTATAGACTTTTGGTGGTTCTTGGTTACTGTCCGTGTGCCATTTCAATGTCACCATAATGACAGAATCTCAGGCACAATTATTTGCTATGAATAGGGATCTTAATCACCTCAGTTCGACGAAAACCTTTTTTATCACCACGTTTTTAGGAATAACTAGTTATTGGAGATAAGACTAAGAGATGATCCATTAACATGTTTTTCTGTCATCTTATATGCAAGACTTTATAATATAAGACTATTTTATTAACCATTGTACATGCCCTAAAGAGTTCCAAGTGGGTCTATTTACATCGCTATTGCTCTCTTTCCAACTCAAGGAATCTCTACTGCTCAAGCACCTACTGTTATATAAAGGAGAAGTTATCGGGCACTATTTCTTTCTACATACAGCAAACACAGGTCAAATATTAAACAATATCGATGTTGATTGTCCACCAGGTCAAACACAGCATCATTTCATCCACTATTTCTGTACTGCTCTTGCAGGAATCCACTATGTACATGAGATTGATTATCCAGGTCAAATATTCAAATACGAAAAGAGACTTCTATGAGCAGAAACTGTACCTTCCCATCTCTATAATCAAATCTGAAAACAGAATTGCTGTAGGAAACTTCTCCTGGCCCCATGGCAGTAGCAGCAGCTGCATTTCTTGGATTTGTGCGAGGCCAGCAGACTTAAATTAAATACACAAGCATCTCTGCAGTGCTACACAAATGACACCATACGAGAAAGTCCTTGCAGATTATATGGTGCCCATTGTCATCAATTCATTGCCACCCTGCTGCCATCTTTAACTAGAGATAACTATGGAAAGACGAGGTTCAAAACGAGGGAAAATGATGGCCTGTTCTAAACCTTTTGGGCAAATGATGGTCTGTTCAAAACGAGGTTCTCTAGACTCGCACTCTTATTTTTCCTCAAGATACCAAATACACTGGACACATTCCGGTCAGAGTCTGTCTTTGCTCCCTCTCAAGAATCAGCGAGTTGCATACAAGGAGAAGACAACGATCCATTGCTGGAAGTGAACATACATTCCAGCAAGGCATAGCCCCCCTCCTACCCCTACCCCCAGCCCGGCTCTCCGGCCAGGCATCCCGTCCTCCTGCCCCTACCCCCGGCCTGGCGATATACTATGCGAGAATATACTTCGTTTGGAGGCCGGCGATTTCATGTCAAAAAGAAAAGGAAAATAGGTGTGATCTCAGTTCTGTTAACTCTGCTTCATTTCCCATAATCATATTTTATAATTATTTTTTCCACAATCATATCCTCTCTTTTCCTTCTTTTATATAAGAGGAATTTTTGAAACTCATTTTCCTGGGAGGCATAGCTCCCCCCTATTGCCGTCCCACGCATCCAGGCATACACCCCCCTATTGCCGCTCCCCTACCCCGCCTCGCCTCTCCCCGGCCAGGCATACCTCCCACCCCTACCCCGTCCCGCCTCTCCCCGGCTGGGCATACCTCCCACCCCTACCCTACCCTACCCACCTCTCCTCGGTGGGGCATAGGTCCCTCCTATCACCTGCACCCCGGGCATAGCTCCCCCCTCTACCTGCGCCTTGCTAACCCCCTAGCCATGTATACGCACCCTAACCTAGATCTTTCTATCTATATCTATATCTATATCTATCTATATCTATACCTCTAATAAAAGGGCTATTGCTTCTTACTATCGTAATTTCGTTCGTCTTTGGTTTCGTCCGTCCGTATGTACCTTATATTATCGATAGTCCACCTGCCCCTGACGTATTCAGCAGCGTTGGACCAAAAGCTGATACTCGTGCGCCCGAAGCCACACCTATAGAAAGTCCCAATACAATACGTTGTCATGACTTGCCGTGAAGGACACAAACACACCCAGCCACGCCCACCCCTCCTCCAATAAATATAGTGCAACCAAGCCTCCTATTCTTCTAAGCGCCTATCCTGTCAATCTACGTGGGATTGACCTCCATTGACCTGTGACACATCGTGTCGTGCTGTCGGACGGCGAGGACAAGGCACACCAGTGCGCTCACTCCAATGTACCGTCTCGATTTTGGCCGACCGCCAGCATCACCGGCTTAATTTTGCATCCTCAGTTCACCAACAATGACTGCCAGAGAAGAATTAACACACGGAAGGTGTTTTATTTTGCTTACCTCCGATGCCAATTCTGAAGGCGGGCGTGTGCAGGCACCGCCGTGGGAGTGGGAGTGTGCAGGCACCAGGCAGGAACACTGTGCAGTAGAAGGATGGACTCGTCGCCCCAGCCAGATCTGGTGGATGTACCATCGGGAGGCGGAAAGCTGGGGTTGTATAAGGTCCCTGCAAGGAAATTCAAAATTACATCGTACTACTTGCGCCCATACAAAAATCTGAGACATATAGATTGGATCATCCAATCATGGTAGGCGTGCGTGCGGTTCTAGGAGGGCACTTGGTAGCAAGGCCCTTTCAGGTAGATGGACAGGAAGCCAACGGCATGGTCGCCGTGCCCGACAGCGACCTTGGCAACCTTTGTTGTTGTCTAGCCTACTCACTGAACCAAGGCAATCACCAGAGACAAGGAAAAAATATGAGAGAGAGGATACGAGGTTTCCCGACGCACAAACGCCTCCGACCGTACAAACAACCCCTTCTATTTCCGGCGAGCTCGAACTCTGCCACACACACTATCTCTTCGTGAGCGCACATACACTCCCAAAGACTACATCATCTCTCTAGCTCTCTCCATGGGCCACTAACAGCACTTACTAACTATCACGACGCCACACCTCCATGCACTACCCAGCTAGCATGCACACTAGAATTGCTCACGCCCAGCCTTGTAGCTAGCCCACTAACTAACCAGCCATGCATGTAGATGGAATCCCGGCCGCTACTCACGCACCAACGTGACTCGGCCAGGTCGTTGCATGAGGTCGTGATCAAGATTAGTGCTGACAATTTCCCTCCTAATCTTGACCGGCTCGTCATCGTCGAAGTTGTTGCAACTGCTGTCGTTGTCGTCGTCATGGCGTGACCCAGCCAGCGGACCCGACCTGGCGCAACGACACACGCCAAGCTCCTTCTCAGTCGGCGACACACGCCTGGCGTCCCTCTGCGCCCCGCACGTCCCACGCGCACCCGACGCGCCCGACGAGTCCGACCGCATCAGTGCGTCCCGCACGTTCCGCGCACATCCGACGCGCCCGACGAGTCCTACCGCACCAGACGCTCACCGTGCGCCGCTTCCGTGTCCGCCATGGCAGCCGCCAGCGACAAACACCGAAAGGATGTAGCCGAACTCGAGCACGGACTCGAGCACAATGGCGACATACACCTTCTCCCAACGTCAACCGCACGCTCGTACGCGCGCCCGCGGTCCCGACGCGCCCGACACGTCCAGTGCGCACCCATAACACTCACCGGTCGTGCCCGGCTCGTCGCCGCGGCTTATTGCCCTGCACCGCTGCGGCCTCAACCGCAGCGCAACACCTCCATGCCGATGTGTGTCGTTGAAGCCGCCACCACGCAGGTCCTCCGCGGCCTCCTCACCGTGCCGCCGCAGCCACCGCGGCCTCCTCGCTGCGCCGCGAACCTCCATAGACCGACACACGGCCCGGAGCTTCACCGTGCCGCCGGCGGCGGACGCCGCCACCGCCGGCACGCCTCCGACAAGGGGACGACACCCAAGATGAATCAGCTCTGATACAAAATGTTGTTGTCTAGCCTACTCACTGAACCACGCGATCACCGAAGATAAGGAAGAAACAAGAAAGAGAGAGAGAGGAAACGAGGTTTCCCGGCGCACAAACGCCTCCGGCCGCATGAGCAGCCCCTTGTATTTCCGGCGAGCTCGAACTCTGCCACACACACCACCCCACCGTGAGCGCACACACTCCCAGAGACTACATCATCTCTCTCTAGCTCTCTCCATCGGCCACTAACAGCACTTACTAACTACCACGACGCCACACCTCCATGCACTAACCAACTCAGCTAGCATGCACACTAGAATCGCTCACGCCCAGCCTTGTAGCTAGCCCACTAACTAACCAGCCATGCATGTAGATGGAATCCCGGCCGCTACTCACGCCCGAACGTGACTTGGCCAGGTCGCTGCATGAGGCCGTGATCAAGATTAGTGCTGACAACCTTGGCAACCTCCATGGCATAGGGCTGGGCCTCGCCTTCTTGTGCATCACCAAATAGCCGATGACGACGATGATGCCGAACCCCATCAGCGCCGTCGTCCCAGCCTTGTGCGGCAGTCGGCCACCTCACGACCTCCGCTGGGTCGCTGCTGTGTCTGATGTCCACTTCAGTGACCTCTGTGGCCGTAGTGCTGGGCCTTGCCTTCTGGATTCTAATAGAGCCTGTACATGAGGCGGCCACCGCGCTGGTGCAGGACCTTCCGTGGAACGCCACCGCGGCTGGCTGGTGCATGGACTCCTACACCCTCGCCGCCTATAGCTCCTCCGGTCTAATCCTTTGCGTGTCAGAACACCACGCCTCCGTGCCGGCCGCTCTTCGCCATGCGCATGCGCATGCATGTGTCCTCCTTTCGCTTGTCATGTCCATGCGGTCATGCTGTGTTGGGACTAGGGACATGTGTTGAAAGCTTGCATGCGAGGCAATCGAGGCAGCGCCAGGTTCTGCCGCGTGCTCTGTAAGAGATAAACATGCATGTGACTTCTTCATTTTGTGGTGAGTTTTCCATATTTTAATTGGACGCACATGCACCAAAGTAAAACAAACACCCGTCCATTTCTTTTCGAGAGAGTTTGCCTTTCAGTTTCTATTTTCTATATATCATGATTGACATATGTTAGACTTTGTATAGCTTTTGGTATATACCGTGTATTGTATCTGTGTACAACTCTTCTACAAATAAAATTGACAAGCCGCCCCAGCAGGCCATGCTGTCTACCCGAAACATATGTGCAAACCCTTTCTTCCCTGTATGTCACATGCCGTCTCGGATCCCAATTCCGAGCCGCATCATTTTCAAGCTGCTATAAGCATTCCACATCGACGAACTGCGATGAAACAAAAATATAATGTGCAAACCCTTTTTTAACAACATATCGTACAAATCTACATTATAGGAATCAAAAACATCTCCAAGCAAAAAAGAGACGAATTGTTAGATCATTTTGTATTTAAAATATAACTAATTTGTCAAAGGTCAATAAATACTTCAATTGCCTTTATCTTTTTTATCTCCAAACTGCACGTGTCATTGTTGCCGTCTCGAAATTGCATAGTGGAAGGTGGACAAGGACGAGCCTAGCAACAACTATATCTGCACGATATAAGTTTATCTCTACTGCCCCAGGTACCATACTCACCTGCCTCAAGGTCGCAAAAGATCTAAAGAAACAGATGGTGAAGACAGGTCGTGAGACCTCAACCGACACCAGTTTGTTCGCCGAGTCCAAAAGCAGGCCCCGAGCTATGCCGCGTGTCTCCATGAAAATTGACATTCGTTCTTCAGTGAAGCACATGCGTCTCGATCAATGTTTGATGCAGCCATTAGAATGTCGTTCTGACATGAACATTCCATGTCATTTTGTTAGGCTCATCCTTACGAGTTTAGATCCATTGCAGAATATTTTTTCCATCTTCCATTGCAACGCATGGGCATATGTGCTAGTCTATACTAATCGCTCTAACAACTCTCTTCTACTGCTACTTGGTGATGGTTGTGCCTATGCTAATCGCTCTAACAACTCTCTTCTACTGCTACTTGGTGATGGTTGTGCAGAGGTATGAGTTTATATACTGGTGCAAATGAGCCTAAATCGGCGATGTGGGACTAAAAATTCGCACTACGGCACAGCTGATCTTACGAAACAGCCGGCCGGCATCTCCTCCCGCCCAACCAACCACCGCCGCCATCGCTGGAGTCATCTGCGCTTCAGGGAGCGAGTCGATGCGTGATCCCCATGTTCCTCCTACTAGTAGAAAAAGGGTCATCTGTCCCGGTTGATGAGGGCCTTTTGTCCCGGTTTGTGAACCAGGACTAAAAATTTGTTAGTGCTCAGGACGTGGATCTTCTATTCTGCTTCCATATAAATGCACCGTGCTTATTGCTTCCTATTGGTAACTGCACCCTTGAATCACGCCTATGCTTCAGTAGTTTTGGTAACAACACCCTTCAATCACGCCAATGCTTCAATAGTTTTTCATCAGTTTACTAGTAATTTGGTTGCTTCACATGAAATTAGTGGTGCAACATATATATTCATTCGTACAAACTTTTATATTATGCAACCATAAAATTCTTTTATATTATGCAACCATAAAAAACTTTATATCATGCAACAAATATAAAAGATCATGTTTCGATGTTTGTGCAGGTGTGTTATGTACGCAGCTCATTACTTGCTTCCTCCATAGTTTTGTGAAGCTTCGTAAGTTTTCATTCTGTGCTTCTTCAACAAATAATAACGAAACCAAACATGCTGAAAAATTCCTTCCATTCTCTGCTTCAATAGTAAACCAACATGTATGCACATGCTCATGTTATTTGCTTCCTAATTGTCTCTATTGCTTCAAACCTTGTGGAAGCATGATACAACTCATGAAGCATGTATACAAAGATACTCGATATGAGTAACAGTTTACATCTATTTTTGCATAAACGTTATTACAACAACAATATTTGCACTTCCGCCTAGCCTATGTCGTAGTGCGTGCTGAACTGGTTGATCTTGGATGAGCGCAGCCGGCAAACATAAATCGATGTCTTGTCCCTCAAAATCAAACTCAGTGTGATTGTAACGTCATTGGAATTTTATTGGAAGCAAGAATGCATTGTTGGAATAAGGCATCGTAAAATGTCTGCAAAATAGAATCATCAGCGAACCAAGGAACCGCACACAGATAGTGCTTGAAAAAAATATTATAAAAATTTTTACTAAGGAAGGAAGCACAATAGGAACAACACACAGATAGTGCTCGAAACAAATTTTTTCTGAGGGGAGCAAATTAAGTTTACAGTGACTGAAGCCCACATTAGTAGCAGTTGAAGCAAAAAATTCACTACCACACAAATATTTGCAATAAAAAATAAAGGTAGGAAGCATGGTTGACAAGAAGAAATAATTTGGTGTTGTCAGGACATATATGAGATGCACAAAAAGCTTCAAAGTTGACTATAAAATTGGAAAACAAATTGAAACCTATAAATTTGTTTTGCTAAATCAAGAAGCATATATGTGAGCCCAACAGATCTAAGAAGCACCTCTAACATTCCAGGATCCGTTGGTCACAGATTGATTACGAGAAGTTGTTATATTTGCTATGAATCTAACATCCTACATAGATCTCAAAGAAATAATTTACTCTGGACCACTAGAACATACGTGAATTCTAAGAGAAAGAAATAGATCGCACACGTACATACCTACCTGGTCGTCCTGGATCTGAAAACGGGAGGATATAGGTGGCCGGCCGGGCGCGCAGTGCGCCACAATCAGGGCTGGGTTGTTGAGCTCGATGGTGACCAGGGTCAAGCGGTGCTGGAGAAGAGAACAAGGGCAGCACTGCGGGATGAAGATTTGTCGGCGACGTGAGGACCGGAGAGGAACGAGTAAAACAGGTATATGGGGATAGAGGTGCCGAACGAGAATTATGGGAGGCTGGGTGCGTGGTAATCGGGCGGTTTAAACAGGTTTTTCCAGCGAGATCACGACCGTGGGATGGTGTGGAATGAACGGTGAGCAATTGGTCTGATGTTTCTTTGCTATCAGACGTATGACCAGAAGTGTTTCCCTTTAATTTAGGTGTTTCATATATTGTGTTAGCTAGCTAATTAATAGAGAGAAGTGTCTTCTCTTATGTCCGTACTTGGTTGACGCTATATATACGTATAGAGAGGACTAGACACGCTAGCTAGTAAGCAAATGAAGGAAACAAAAGATCGTCATGAACATATGCATACAGAGAGAAGTGATATCGACCACCTCTCCTTTTCCAAGAGATTGGTCGAATAACAAGTTCTCGTATATCTATCCGACACTACCGGCTACATATATATAATAATTATCTCTTACAATATAATCTCCTAATTATATATGAACACAGGGTCCACATAGTATTCTCCGTCTTCAGCGATCATGTGGTCAAGTAAGAATGCCACCAATTCCTCCTGAATTGCTCACATACGATCTGGTGGTAGGAGTTCATCCCGCATCCGAAAGATCTAATTTGAACAAGGGGGTCAATACATATATATATATATATATATATATATATATATGAATAAATGAAACTCAACACAAATGATGGTAATAAAATAAAATTGTGAATATTATTGCTTACGCACTTCATATTGTTCGTCAGAGTACCCCCGTTCACAGGTCGTGTAGCGGATGGACTCGCAAACGTAGTATCCACAGAAATCATTCCCTTCTTCCTGCCACAACCACTTTACAAGAAATAGAGGTCAATCAAACTGATAAGCAAGCATGCCAAATGTATTGATGAAACTAGCGCTTGAATCACTAGGAGATGCGCGCAACATGTTACTGTAGTACTTACATTCGGGTGTCTAAATTGCAGCTTCTTCGGCAGTTCCGGAGCTTTTTTGATGAATTTTCTCCAAACCCCGCCAGACAAAGAAAACAATTACTTGATATCAGGAAATGAACAAAGTTGCTGATATGGTGGATAATGATCGATTTGAACAAGGGGGTCAATACATATATATATATATATATATATATATATATATATATATATGAATAAATGAAACCCAACACAAATGATGGTAATTAAATAAAATTGTGAATATTATTGCTTACGCACTTCATATTGTTCGTCAGTGTACCCCCGTTCACAGGTCGTGTGGCGGATGGACTCGCAAACGTAGTATCCACAGAAATCATTCCATTGTTCCTGCCACAACCACTTTACAAGAAATAGAGGTCAATCAAACTGATAAGCAGGCATGCCAAATGGTATTGATGAAACTAGCGCTTGAATCACTAAGAGATGCGCGGAACATGTTACTATAGTACTTACTTTTGGGTGTCTAAATTGCAGCTTCTTCGGCAGTTCCGGAGCTTTTTTTGCGAATTTTCTCCAAACCCTGCCAGACAAAGAAAACAATTACTTGATATCAGGAAATGAACAAAGTTGCTGATATGGTGGATAATGATCGATTTAACTTACTTCTCGAGCATTTGAGTCATGTACGCATAGTCCTGGGGATCTTTTTGTCTCGAGTCTAAGACGGTTACTAGTCCCTGCTCAAGCTTAATCTCTAGGAGAATAGAGTGGAAGCTGCGCACGCATGCATAACTCATCAATTACATTACTATAATCTGGACTAATAAGGGAAACTGAATATGCACAAGATAGTAACACTCACTTGAAGTCGTAAGGAAAGAGTATTATATCTTTGTTTTCATTTATTACCAACGATCATAGCAAGTTGGCCTCGGTATCTTCGGCACGATATTTAACCTCAGTTGCATCTATGAGATTTGTGTTAATGAACCCAATATCACCGATTTGTCTTTTCTTCAATTCGGCGATCTTCAATCTGCATAATATAGTGAGGATAATTATAAATACATGCAATGAAAGAGCTGACCTATATAGAGAGACTTAATGACAGAAGTAGTACTACTTATAGACAGTAGCAAGTGACTGTTGCTTTATCGAGGGCCTTTTGATTGAAAAACTGGAAGAACTCCTCAAATGGAACATTCAACAGTTCAATTCCAACGAGGTCATGCTCCTCTCTAACTCTCAGCGTCAAAGTATTCCTCCCCCCGGACTCTCTGCAGGTTTTCATGTACCAATCATGGAATCTTCGCATCATCGTTGTTAGAGATCTTTCATCTTTGACGAGAGGCTTCCCGTACTCGTATTTGTGTTCCTCCACCTCCAAGAAATCATAATGTACATCATCGGGCAGGTAATCTCCAAGATTGCTATAACCGGGCACCATCCTCGGATCATTAGCGACGATGTCGCTAGACACCTTGAGCGGGGGGCACGATTGGTTCGCTTGTTCGCCGAGCTGGGCAATTTTTTTCCCAGCTCATCGTTCTTTTATCCTTTGATCACTTATAGTACTTCCCGATCGCTTGTTTCGACAAATGTCTTTGCAATAATGTGCTCATAGTTGCCTTTCGGCGGAGACTTTGGTGGGTTTTTCAGGGCAGCCAGAGTGCGCTTCGCTTTCACCGGATCTACCTTCTCCTCCGGAGGTGGATGTTTCTTTGCTTTCACCCCTTGAAAGAAGTTCGTCACTTCGGCTCGCGCGATCTTCGCGTTCTCCTCCGGGGTCCTCTCGTATGGTAACTTCTCTGGAGTCTTCAGAGAAGGACCGAATCTGTATTGCCTCCCGCCTCTGACTGTACTGCTAGACGCAGGCAGAGCAGACGGAGCGGCTGCGGATGTCTTCTTTCCTTGCTTACGAGGCGGAGGAGAAGGACTACGACGCGCCAGAGCAGCCGGAGCGGCGGCGGGTCTCTTCCGCCCTTACTAATGAGGCGGAGAAGGAAGAGGCTGGCTGCTCGGGCGTGCCGGCGCAGGCGGGGAAGGAGGCGGAGTGCCGCCACACGCCGGAGAAGGAGGCTGAGTGCCCTGATCACTCGCCGGAGGAGGAGGCGGAGGAGGAGGCGGAGTGCCCTTACTCGCCGGAGGAGGAGGAGGAGGAGGCGGAGGCGTCCAGTTCGGAAGGTTGATGAGCTCCTTCCGCCATAGGCATGGAGTCTTCAGAGCAGAACCCAACCGAGTCTTCCCTTCACCGGTAGGGTGGTCAAGCTGGAGGTCCTCAAATCCCTCCGTTATTTCGTCCACCGTCCCCCTGGCATATCCTTCTAGAATCGGACGACAGTGAAAAGTTGCGCCGGGTTCAGGAGGTCGAACAGAGCCGACAGCCGCCTTGACTTTGAAGTTCTGCCATTGCGTCATAAGGTGGCAATGTTGAGACTCCGTGATAGCATCCACGGGGTAGCTAGCAGGAGCCGTCAAGACATGCTCCGGCTGAAGCAGCTCGGTGGAAGCCACGCTGCTTCTCCGCTGAGATGGCGGGGTAGCTTCGGGGGTAGTTTCGGCAGGTCGCTTGCTGCGAGCTACTTCTCGTTTCTCTCGTGCTTGAACCCTTTCGTGCAGCGTCTGAATTTGGGCATGCTCCACTTTTTTCCTCCTCTCTTGGCATTTGTAACCGCCTGCATCCGGAAAACCAGCCTTCCACGGAACGGAGCCTGGCGTGCCTCATATCCGTCCAGGGTCCTCAGGATTCCTGAGGGCCATTGTGAGCTCGTCGTTCTCTCTGTCTGGAACGAACGTCCCTTGCTGCGCTGCATCGATATAGTGCTTCAGCCTCTTGACTGATATTCTCATTTGCTCGTCCGTCCAAACGCACTTCCCTAATACAAGGTCCAAGGTTCCGCCAGCCCCGAAGAACCAAGTCCGGCAATGGTCTGGCCAGTTCATTGTATCTGGTTCGATCCCTTTATCAAGCAGATCATTCTTAGCCTTGGCCCACTTAGGCCGGGCTTTGAGGTAGCCACCTGACCCCATGCGATGGTGAAGCTTCTTCTTCGCAGCATTTTTCTTGTTTGTCGCCGACATCTTCTTACTCTTTTCCGATGTCTTGTGGGCCACAAATGCGGGCCAGTGATCTATGATCTTCTCATATTTGCCGATGAATTCTGGTGTCTCTTCTTTGTCGACAAACGTTTTCAGCTCATTCTTCCACCTCCTGAATAGGTCTGCCATCTTCTTAAGAGCATGAGACTTGATTAATTGCTCTTTAACTGGCTTCTCCGGATCCTCCTCTGGCGGTAGGGTGAAATTTGCCTTCAGCTCAGTCCAAAGATCATCTTTCTGCATATCATTGACATAAGACACCTCAGGGTCTTCGTTCTTAGGCTTATACCATTGGTGGATGCTGATCGGGATCTTGTCCCTAACAAGAACCCCGCACTGAGCAACAAATGCTTCCTTTGTCCGGATGGGTTCAATCGGTTGGCCGTCGCGCGCGATTGTTGTGATCTCAAACCTTTCATCCGAGCGCAACTTTTTCTTCGGGCCTCGTCTCTTTACCGAAGTTGTGCTCGATCCGGAGGGCTAGAAAAAAAAGAAGGAAGACGAGAGTTAATTAATATGTGTACATACCAAAACAATGAATGCATCAATTAGCTAGTCAGCACAGGCTTAACTAATATATTTACCTGGTCGGACTCTGTTCGGTCACCGGAGCCATCACCATGGGCTCCTTCTTGCACCAGCATTGGGTCACCGGAGCCATCATAATCATGTCTTTCCTCCTCCATTATTCGATCACCGTAGCCTGCTTCTTCACCCTATTCTTCCAGACCATCAATGTCGTTAAGATACGACAAGACATCACCTCCGGCTAAGATTATGTCCCCCAACACCTCTTCTGCTTCCTCGTCTCGTCCGTGCTCCATTGTTTCTGCAAATATTACAACATGGCAATTATTACACAAACATGGCAGCATGTTGATATATTAGTGGCAAACGTAGACCTAGCTTATTCTGGGTTTGGGGTGGCCTCGGCAACGCTTCAAGGGTAGGGGCGCGGCGGGAGGGGGTTGGAGACCGACATCGTTTTTTTCTAGGGTTTGGGTGTGTCCTCGAGAGTTTTGGTCGAGCGAGAGGGCCCGGGGGGGGGGGGGTGCTCCCGTGGTATAAGTTATCACTGTCGAAGTTATCCGAGAGGGGGTTATATCGACAACGACGACATACATACATGGGAAAATAATGTTATCGGGGAGGGGGTAGGTCGAACCCCCCCTCGTGTTGAAGTTATCGGGACACGGGTTATATCGACAACGACATACCCGATAAAAAATAAGAAGAGAAAAAGAAGAAAAAAAAAGAGGAGAAGAAGAAAGGAATAGAGGAGAAGAAGAAAAAATAGAATATTTTCTATTTTTTCTTCTTCTCCTCTATTCCATTCTTCTTCTCCTCTTCTTTTTCTTCTTTTTTTCCTCTTCTTATTTATTTCTCCTCTTCTTCTTTCTTCCTCTTCTTATTTTCTTCTTTCCTATCCTTCTTTTTCTTCTTCTTCCCCTTCCTATCTAGATATATAAAACTTTTCTAAAAATGTAAATTTTGCATATATAAAACTTTTCCATGGATCATCATTTCTCACATATATCGAATATATATCCATAGTAATATATAAAAACTTTCTTTATATGAACAAAAAACTTTCTATGAACAAAAAACATTTTTGACATATATATTTAGCATATTCTAAATTTTCCTAACTCTTTTACAACCAGAAAAATTACATATATGGAAAAACATTAATACACATATGAACAAAAAAAATACATATATGAACAAAAACATGCTCTGAACATGCTCTGAAAAAAACAGAGCCGGGGCGGCGCGGCGGCTCACAGCGGGGGCGGCTAGCGATGACGATGGTGACGGCGGGGGCGGCGAGGGCGCCGGCGCATGGGGGCGGGACGAGGCAGGGGCTCGGGGCGCCGGGGCGGCGCGCGCGTCAGAGCATGGGAGCTCGAGGCGGGGCGGCGCGTGGGGGCAGGGCGACGGCGACGAGGACCGGGCGGCGACCCGTCGGGGCAAGGACGCAGGGCGACGACGACGAGGAGCGGGCGGCGACGGCGAGCACGGGGCGCTAGGGCGGCGCGCGCGTCAGAGCAGGGGAGCTCGAGGCGGGGCAGCGCGTGGGGGCAGGGCGACGGCGACGAGGAACGGGTGTCGACCCGTCGGGGCAAGGGCGTGGGGCGACGAGGAGCGGGGCGACGACGACGAGGAGCGGGTGTCGATGAGCTCGATCAGCATCGTCAGGGGCAAATGGTCGATGAAACTGATAAATTCCTATGTCCTGCTTATATACACAGAGTATTGGTTTCGGTTCGTGGCACCAACCGAGACCAATGCCCCCTTTAGTCCCGGTTGGTGGCACCAACCGGGACTAAAGGTCAGCATTGGTCCTGGTTGGTGCCACCAACCGGGACTAAAGCCCACCTTTAGAACCGGTTGGTGCCACCAACCAGGACCAAAGGCCTTGCGCTTCCCGCGGCCAAAAGTTTAGTCCCACCTCGCTAGTTGAGAGGGGCTCGGAGTGGTTTATAAGCCCCACTGCGGCTGCCCTCTCGAGCTCCTCTCAAATGCAGGCTTACGGGCCTAATCTCACATTATGCCGTATGTGGGCCTACTGGCCTTCTACGGGCCTGAATCCTGGCCCAGGTTGGGTTTTTAGTCATATTCAGGGCGTGCTGGCCCAATAGGTGGCAGTTTTTTTAAAAAAATTTCCAGTTTTTTTGTTTTGTTTTTTGCATTATTTATTTTCTTTTATTTTTTGCTTTATTTTTAATTATTTTTTCTTTTAGGTCAGAAAAATTATAAACTTTCTGTTAGGGCCATTAGTTTTAGAAAAATTATAAACTTTGTGTTAGTGACATTAGTTTTCAAATTTGAATAGTTAAATTTGAATTCTTTGAAATTTGTGTGAATCACAAGTTTGTGATTAACTTTACTATAAAAATAGTTTTTTTCCATTTTTTGTTTTGTTTTTGCATTATATATTTTCTTTTGTTTTTTGCTTTATTTTTTAATTATTTTTGCTTTTAGGTCAGAAAAATTATAATCTTTCTGTTAGTGCCATTAGTTTTAGAACAATTATAAACTTTCTGTTAGTGCCATTAGTTTTCAAATTTGAATAGTTAAAATTTGAATTCTTTGAAATTTGTGTGAATCACAAGTTTGTGATTAACTTTACTATATAAATAGTTTTTTTTCCAGTTTTTTTGTTTTGTTTTTTGCATTATTTATTTATTTTGTTTTTTGCTTTATTTTTTACTTCCTTTTGCTTTTAGGTCAGCAAAATTATAAACTTTCTGTTAGTTTCATTAGTTTTAGAAAAATTATAAACTTTTTGTTAGTGCCATTAGTTTTCAATTTTGAATAGTTAAAATTCGAATTCTTTGAAATTTGTGTGAATCACAAGTTTGTGATTAACTTTACTATAAAAATAGGTTTTCCCCATTTTTTGTTTTGTTTTTTTATTATTTATTTTGTTTTGTTTTTTGCTTCATTTTTTAATTCCCTTTGCTTTTAGGTCAGAAAAATTATAAACTTTCTCTTAGTGCCATTAGTTTTAGAAAAATTATAAACTTTCTGTTAGTGCCATTAGTTTTCAAATTTGAATAGTTAAAATTTGAATTCTTTTAAATTTGTGTGAATCACAAGTTTGTGATTAACTTTACTATAAAAATAGTTTTTTTCTAGTTTTTTTGTTTTGTTTTTTGCATTATTTATTTTCTGTTGTTTTTTGCTTTATTTTTTAATTCTTTTTTCTTTTAGGTCAGCAAAAGTATAAACTTTCTGTTAGTGCCATTAGTTTTAGAAAAATTATAAAGTTTTTGTTAGTGCCATTGGTTTTCAAATTTGAATTCTTTGAAATTTGTGTGAATCACAAGTTTGTGATTAACTTTACTAAATAAATGAGCATAGATGCGCCTATAGAGGGAATTTAACCTAAATTCATAATAAATTTCTATGAATTTCAGAGAAACTCACTCTGAATTTAGGTCAAACTCTCTGTATAAGGGCATCTATTTTCACTTTGAGAGGAGCTCAATAAGGCAGAGAGGGACGGGCTTATAAACTGGTGTGAGCGCCCTTCGGTTGGCGAGGTGGGACTAAACTCTGACCGCAACGAGGACCAACCTTTTAGTCCCGGTTTGTGGCACAAACCGGGACTAATGGTCATGGGCTAGGGCGAGGCGCATTGGTCCCGGTTCGTGCGTGGAACCGGGACCAAAAGTGTTGGAAATATGCCCTAGAGGCAATAATAAAAGTATTGTTATTATATTTCTTTGTTCATGATAATTGTCTTTATTCATGCTATAACTGTATTATCCGGAAATCGTAATACACGTGTGAATACATAGACCATAATATGTCCCTAGTAAGCCTCTAGTTGACTAGCTCGTTGATCAACAGATAGTCATGGTTTCCTGGCTATGGACATTGGATGTCATTGATAACGGGATCACATCATTAGGAGAATGATGTGATGGACAAGACCCAATCCTAAGCATAGCACAAAGATCGTGTAGTTCGTTTGCTAGAGCTTTTCCAATGTCAAGTATCTTTTCCTTTGACCATGAGATCGTGTAACTCCCGGATACCGTAGGAGTGCTTTGGGTGTATCAAACATCACAACGTAACTGGGTGACTATAAAGGTGCATTACAGGTATCTCCGAAAGTGTCTGTTGGGTTGACACGGATCGAGACTGGGATTTGTCACTCCGGATAACAGAGAGGTATCACTGGGCCCACTCGGTAATGCATCATCATTATGAGCTCAAAGTGACCAAGTGGTTGATCACGGGATCATGCATTACGGTACGAGTAAAGTGACTTGCCGGTAACGAGATTGAACAAGGTATTGGGATACCAACGATCGAGTCTCGGGCAAGTAACATACCGATTGACAAAGGGAATTGTATACGGGGTTGATTAATCCTCGACATCATGGTTCATCCGATGAGATCATCGTGGAGCATGTGGGATCCATCATGGGTATCCAGATCCCGCTGTTGGTTATTGACCGGAGAGTCGTCTCGGTCATGTCTGCTTGTCTCCCGAACCCGTAGGGTCTACACACTTAAGGTTCGGTGACGCTAGGGTTATGAAGATATGTATATGCAGTAATCCGAATGTTGTTCGGAGTCCCGGATGAGATCCCGGACGTCACGAGGAGTTCCGGAATGGTCCGGAGGTAAATAATTATATATAGGAAGTGCTGTTTCGGCCATCGGGACAAGTTTCGGGGTTATCGGTATTGTACCGGGACCACCGGAGGGGTCCCGGGGGCCCACCGGGTGGGGCCACCTGTCCCGGGGGGCCACATGGGCTGTAGGGGGTGCGCCTTGGCCTTCATGGGCCAAGGGCACCAGCCCTACTAGGCCCATGCGCCTAGGGTTTCCACCACGGAGGAGTCCAAGTGGTGGAAGGCACCCCGAGGTGCCTTGGGGGGGAGGGAAACCCTCCCCTGGCCGCCGCACCTAGGAGATCAGATCTCCTAGGCTGCGCACCACCCCCCCTTGGCCCTCCTATATATAGTGGGGGAGAGGAGGGATTTCATACCTCAGCCTTTGGTGCTTCCTCTCTCCCCGTTACGTCTCTCTCTCATAGTATAGGCGAAGCCCTGCTACTGTGACGCCCTGCATCCACCACCACGCCGTCGTGCTGCTGGATCTTCATCAACCTCTCTTCCCCCCTTGCTGGATCAAGAAAGGAGGAGACGTCATCCGTTCCGTACGTGTGTTGAACGCGGAGGCATCGTCCGTTCGGTGCTAAGATCTTCGGTGATTTGGATCACGTCGTGTTTGACTACATCATCCCCGTTCTTTGAACGCTTCCGCTCGCGATCTACAAGGTATGTAGATGCATATAATCACTCGTTGCTAGATGAACTCCTAGATGGATCTTGGTGAAACCGTAGGAAATTTTTTGTTTTCTGCAACGTTCTCCAACAAAAAGGTCCAGACGAATCGGGACCAATGGCCCACGTGGGTGCCCTCTTGAGTGTTCTTGGTGAAAACATAGTTGACAAGGAGCGAACCGGTTATAATGGTATTACGAGGGCCGAACCATAAGACATTAAAGCATTTCAAATGAACTCTGAAAAAGTTGAAAGTTGGCATGGTATCATAATTTCACCCACATATCATGTGCATGTACAAAACGGACAATGGTATCATACTCGTCTGTTTTTGCAGGGTATGCTATGTGATGTGATATGGCCAAAAGGATGTGATGAATGATATATGTGATGTATGAGATTGATCATGTTCTTGTACAAGGAATCACGACTTATATGTCGATGAGTATGACGATCTACAAGGATGATCATGGAGCCCCAAGATGGAGATCAAAGGAGCTGTGTGATATTGGCCATATCATGTCACTATTATTATTTGATTACATGTGATGTTTATCATGTTTTGCATCTTGTTTACTTAAAACGACGGTAGTAAATAAGATGATCCCTTACAACAATTTCAAGAAGTGTTCTCCCCTAACTGTGCACCGTTGCTACAGTTCGTCGCTTCGAAGCACCACGTGTTAATTGGGTGTGATAGATCCTTTCGTTCACATACAACGGGTGTAAGAAGTTTTACACATGCAAAAACACTTAGGGTTAACTTGACGAGCCTAAGCATGTGAAGACATGGCCTCGGAACACAGAGACCGAAAGGTCGAACACGAGTCGTATGGAAGATACGATCAACATGGAGATGTTCACCGACGATGACTAGTCCGTCTCACGTGTTAATCGGACACGGATTAGTTGACTTGGATCGTGTAACACTTAGATGACTAGAGGGATGTCTAATCTGAGTGGGAGTTCATTAATTATTTGATTAGATGAACTTGACTATCATGAACTTAGTCTAAAATCTTTACAATATGTCCTGTAGATCAAATGGCCAACGTTGTATTCAATTTCAACGCGTTCCTAGAGAAAACCAAGCTGAAAGACGATGGCAGCAACTATACGGACTGGGTCCGGAACCTGAGGATCATCCTCATAGCTGCCAAGAAAGATTATGTCCTACAAGCACCGCTAGGTGATCCACCCGTCCCACAAAACCAAGACGCTATGAACGCTTGGCAGACACGTACTGATGACTACTCCCTCGTTCAGTGCGGCATGCTTTACAGCTTAGAACCGGGGCTCCAAAAGCGTTTTGAGAGACATGGAGCATATGAGATGTTCGAAGAGCTGAAAATGGTTTTTCAAGCTCATGCCCGGATCGAGAGATATGAAGTCTCCGATAAGTTCTTTAGCTGTAAGATGGAGGAAAATAGTTCTGTCAGTGAGCACATACTCACTATGTCTGGGTTACATAACCGCTTGACTCAGCTGGGAGTTAATCTCCCGGATGACGCGGTCATTGACAGAATCCTCCAGTCGCTTCCACCAAGCTACAAGAGCTTTGTGATGAACTTCAATATGCAGGGGATGGTAAAGACCATTCCTGAAGTATTTGCAATGCTGAAATCAGCAGAGGTAGAAGTCAAGAAGGAACATCAAGTGTTGATGATGAATAAAACCACTAAGTTCAAAAGGGGCAAGGGTAAAAAGAACTTCAAGAAGGACGGCAAGGAAGTTGCTGCGCCCGGCAAGCAAGCTGTCGGGAAGAAGTCAAAGAATGGACCCAAGCCTGAGACAGAGTGCTTTTATTGCAAAGGGAAGGGTCACTGGAAGCGGAACTGCCCCAAATACTTAGCGGATAAGAAGGCCGGCAACACCAAAGGTATATTTGATATACATTAAATTGATGTGTACCTTACCAGTACTCGTAGTAACTCCTGGGTATTTGATACCGGTGCCGTTGCTCATATTTGTAACTCACCGCAGGAGCTGCGGAATAAACGAAAACTGGAAAGGGACGAGGTGACGATGCGCGTCGGAAATGGTTCCAAGTTCCATGTGATCGCCGTGGGCACGCTACCTCTACATTTACCTACGGGATTAGTTATAAACCTCAATAATTGTTATTTAGTGCCTATATTGAGCATGAACATTGTATCAGGATCTCGTTTAATACGAGATGGCTACTCATTTAAATCCGAGAATAATGGTTGTTCTATTTATATGAGAGATATGTTTTATGGTCATGCTCCGATAGTCAATGGTTTATTCTTAATGAATCTCGAGCGTATTACTACACATGTTCATAGTGTGAGTACCAAAAGATGTAAGGTTGATAATGATAGTCCCACATACTTGTGGCACTGCCGCCTTGGTCACATAGGTGTCAAACGCATGAAGAAGCTCCATGCAGATGGACTTTTAGAGTCTCTTGATTATGAATCATTTGACACGTGCGAACCATGCCTCATGGGAAAAATGACCAAGACTCCGTTCGCAGGAATAATGGAGCGAGCAACCAACTTATTGGAAATCATACATACTGATGTGTGCGGTCCAATGAGTGTTGAGGCTCGCGGTGGCTATCGTTATGTTCTCACCCTCACTGATGACTTGAGTAGATATGGGTATGTCTACTTAATGAAACACAAGTCTGAAACCTTTGAAAAGTTCAAGGAATTTCAGAGTGAGGTTGAAAATCAATGTGACAGGAAAATCAAGTTTCTACGATCAGATCGTGGAGGAGAATACTTGAGTCACGAATTTGGCACACACTTAAGAAAATGTGGAATAGTTTCACAACTCACGCCGCCTGGAACACCTCAGCGTAATGGTGTGTCCGAACGTCGTAATCGCACTTTATTAGATATGGTGCGGTCTATGATGTCTCTTACCGATTTACCGCTATCTTTTTGGGGCTATGCTTTAGAGACTGCCGCATTCACTTTAAATAGGGCTCCGTCGAAATCCGTTGAGACGACACCGTATGAATTATGGTTTGGGAAGAAACCTAAGCTGTCGTTTCTAAAAGTTTGGGGATGCGATGCTTATGTCAAGAAACTTCAACCTGAAAAGCTCGAACCCAAGTCGGAAAAATGCGTCTTCATAGGATACCCTAAAGAAACTTATGGGTATACCTTCTACCTCAGATCCGAAGGCAAGATCTTTGTTGCCAGGAATGGATTCTTTCTAGAGAAAGAGTTTCTCTCGAAAGAAGTAAGTGGGAGGAAAGTAGAGCTTGATGAAGTATTACCTCTTGAACCGGAAAATGGTGCAACTCAAGAAAATGTTCCTGAGGCGCCTGCACCGACTAGAGAGGAAGTTAATGATGATGATCAAGATACTTCTGATCAAGCTCCTACTGAAATTCGAAGGTCCACAAGGACACGTTCCGCACCAGAGTGGTACGGCAACCCTGTCTTGGAAATCATGTTGTTAGACAACAGTGAACCTTCAAACTATGAAGAAGCGATGGCGGGTCCGGATTCCGACAAATGGCTAGAAGCCATGAAATCCGAGATAGGATCCATGTATGAAAACGAAGTATGGACTTTGACTGACTTGCCCGTTGAACGGCGAGCCATAGAAAATAAATGGATCTTTAAGAAGAATACAGACGCGGATGGTAATGTGACCATCTATAAAGCTCGGCTTGTCGCTAAGGGTTATCGACAAGTTCAAAGAATTGACTACGATGAGACTTTCTCACCGGTAGCGAAGCTAAAGTCCATCCGAATCATGTTAGCAATTGCCGCATTCTACGATTATGAGATATGGCAAATGGACGTCAAAACGGCATTCCTTAATGGTTTCCTTAAGGAAGAGTTGTATATGATGCAGCCGGAAGGTTTTGTCGATCCTAAGAATGCTGACAAGGTGTGCAAGCTCCAACGCTCGATTTATGGGCTGGTGCAAGCATCTCGGAGTTGGAACATTCGCTTTGATGAGATGATCAAAGCGTTTGGGTTTACACAGACTTATGGAGAAGCCTGCGTTTACAAGAAAGTGAGTGGGAGCTCAGTAGCATTTCTCATACTATATGTAGATGACATACTTTTGATGGGAAATGATATAGAACTCTTGGACAGCATCAAGGCCTACTTGAATAAAAGTTTTTCAATGAAGGACCTTGGAGAAGCTGCTTATATATTAGGCATCAAGATCTACAGAGATAGATCAAGACGCCTCATAGGTCTTTCACAAAGCACATACCTTGATAAGATTTTGAAGAAGTTCAAAATGGATCAGTCCAAGAAAGGTTTCTTGCCTGTTTTGCAAGGTATGAAATTGAGCTCAGCTCAATGCCCGACCACGGCAGAAGAGATAGAAGAGATGAGTATCATCCCCTATGCCTCAGCCATAGGTTCTATTATGTATGACATGCTGTGTACCAGACCTGATGTAAACCTTGCCGTAAGTTTGGTAGGAAGGTACCAAAGTAATCCCGGCAAGGAACACTGGACAGCGGTCAAGAATATCCTGAAGTACCTGAAAAGGACTAAGGAAATGTTTCTCGTTTATGGAGGTGACGAAGAGCTCGTCGTAAAGGGTTACGTCGACGCTAGCTTCGACACAGATCTGGATGACTCTAAGTCACAAACCGGATACGTGTATATGTTGAATGGTGTAGCAGTGAGCTGGTGCAGCTGCAAACAGAGCGTCGTGGCGGGATCTACATGTGAAGCGGAGTACATGGCAGCCTCAAAGGCAGCACATGAAGCAATATGGATGAAGGAGTTCATCACCGACCTAGGAGTCATACCCAATGCGTCGGGGCCAATCAAACTCTTTTGTGACAACACTGGAGCTATTGCACTTGCCAAGGAGCCCAGGTTTCACAAGAAGACAAGGCACATCAAGCGTCGCTTCAACTCCATTCGGGAAAATGTTCAGAATGGAGACATAGAAATTTGTAAAGTACATACGGACCTGGATGTAGCAGATCCGTTGACTAAACCTCTCCCTAGGGCAAAACATGATCAACACCAGAATTCCATGGGTGTTCGATTCATCACAATGTAACTAGATTATTGACTCTAGTGCAAGTGGGAGACTGTTGGAAATATGCCCTAGAGGCAATAATAAAAGTATTATTATTATATTTCTTTGTTCATGATAATTGTCTTTATTCATGCTATAACTGTATTATCCGGAAATCGTAATACACGTGTGAATACATAGACCATAATATGTCCCTAGTAAGCCTCTAGTTGACTAGCTCGTTGATCAACAGATAGTCATGGTTTCCTGGCTATGGACATTGGATGTCATTGATAACGGGATCACATCATTAGGAGAATGATGTGATGGACAAGACCCAATCCTAAGCATAGCACAAAGATCGTGTAGTTCGTTTGCTAGAGCTTTTCCAATGTCAAGTATCTTTTCCTTTGACCATGAGATCGTGTAACTCCCGGATACCGTAGGAGTGCTTTGGGTGTATCAAACGTCACAACGTAACTGGGTGACTATAAAGGTGCATTACAGGTATCTCCGAAAGTGTCTGTTGGGTTGACACGGATCGAGACTGGGATTTGTCACTCCGGATAATGGAGAGGTATCACTGGGCCCACTCGGTAATGCATCATCATTATGAGCTCAAAGTGACCAAGTGGTTGATCACGGGATCATGCATTACGGTACGAGTAAAGTGACTTGCCAGTAACGAGATTGAACAAGGTATTGGGATACCAACGATCGAGTCTCGGGCAAGTAACATACCGATTGACAAAGGGAATTGTATACGGGGTTGATTAATCCTCGACATCGTGGTTCATCCGATGAGATCATCGTGGAGCATGTGGGAGCCATCATGGGTATCCAGATCCCGCTGTTGGTTATTGACCGGAGAGTCGTCTCGGTCATGTCTGCTTGTCTCCCGAACCCGTAGGGTCTACACACTTAAGGTTCGGTGACGCTAGGGTTATGAAGATATGTATATGCAGTAATCCGAATGTTGTTCGGAGTCCCGGATGAGATCCCGGACGTCACGAGGAGTTCCGGAATGGTCCGGAGGTAAATAATTATATATAGGAAGTGCTGTTTCGGCCATCGGGACAAGTTTCGGGGTTATCGGTATTGTACCGAGACCACCGGAGGGGTCCCGGGGGCCCACCGGGTGGGGCCACCTGTCCCGGGGGGCCACATGGGCTGTAGGGGGTGCGCCTTGGCCTTCATGGGCCAAGGGCACCAGCCCTACTAGGCCCATGCGCCTAGGGTTTCCACCACGGAGGAGTCCAAGTGGTGGAAGGCACCCCGAGGTGCCTTGGGGGGGAGGGAAACCCTCCCCTGGCCGCCGCACCTAGGAGATCAGATCTCCTAGGCTGCGCACCCCCCCTTGGCCCTCCTATATATAGTGGGGGAGAGGAGGGATTTCATACCTCAGCCTTTGGTGCTTCCTCTCTCCCCGTTACGTCTCTCTCTCTCGTAGTATAGGCGAAGCCCTGCTACTGTGACGCCCTGCATCCACCACCACGCCGTCGTGCTGCTGGATCTTCATCAACCTCTCTTCCCCCCTTGCTGGATCAAGAAAGGAGGAGACGTCATCCGTTCCGTACGTGTGTTGAACGCGGAGGCATCGTCCGTTCGGTGCTAAGATCTTCGGTGATTTGGATCACGTCGTGTTCGACTACATCATCCCCGTTCTTTGAACGCTTCCGCTCGCGATCTACAAGGTACGTAGATGCATCTAATCACTCGTTGCTAGATGAACTCCTAGATGGATCTTGGTGAAACCGTAGGAAAATTTTTGTTTTCTGCAACGTTCTCCAACAAAAAGGTCCAGACGAATTGGGACCAATGGCCCACGTGGGTGCCCTCTTGAGTGTTCTTGGTGAAAACATAGTTGACAAGGAGCGAACCGGTTATAATGGTATTACGAGGGCCGAACCATAAGACATTAAAGCATTTCAAATGAACTCTGAAAAAGTTGAAAGTTGGCATGGTATCATAATTTCACCCACATATCATGTGCATGTACAAAACGGACAATGGTATCATACTCGTCTGTTACAAAGTTGGCATGGTATCATCATAATAGTTGCGGGAGAAAGTCTTCACTTTTTCTTCGCATGTGTCATTTGCTTATTGCGCCGTAACCATGGATAATCTTCATCATTTATCAGGGTGCTTGGGTCAGCCTTGACTTTGAAGGGAGGAATTTCATGAAACTTTTCATAATCTTCAGACATGTCTGTCTTGCCCTCCACTACGACGATGTCCCTTTTTCCTGAAAGAACTATGTGGCGCTTTGGCTCATCGTATGATGTATTCGCTTCCTTATCTTTTTTTCTCGGTTTGGTAGACATGTCCTTCACATAGATAACGTATGCCACATCATTGGCTAGGAGGAACGGTTCATCAGTGTACCCAAGATTTTTCAGATCCACTGTTGTCATTCCGTACTGTGGGTCTACCTGTACCCCGCCTCCTGACAGATTGACCCATTTGCACTTAAACAAAGGGACCTTAAAATCATGTTCGTAGTCAAGTTCCCATATGTCCACTATGTAACCATAATATGTGTCCTTTCCCCTCTCGGTTGCTGCATCAAAGCGGACACCGCTGTTTTGGTTGGTGCTCTTTTGATCTTGGGCGATCGTGTAAAATGTATTCCCATTTATCTCGTATCCTTTGTAAGTCAATACAGTCAAAGATGGTCCCCTGGACAACAAGTACAGCTTATCACAAACAGTGTTGTCACCTCTGAGACGTGTTTCCAACCAACTGCTGAAAGTCCTAATGTGTTCACATGTAATCCAGTCGTCGCACTGCTCCGGGTGTTTGGAGCGTAGACTATTCTTGTGTTCATCGACATATGGGGTCACCAAGGTAGAGTTCTGTAGAACTATGTAGTGTGCTTGAGACCAAGAATATCCATCCCTGCATATTATTGAGTCCCCTCCAAGCGTGCCTTTTCCAGTCAGTCTCCCCTCATACCACGATTTAGGGAGACCTATCTTCTTAAGGCCAGGAATGAAGTCAACACAAAACCCAATGACATCCTTCGTTTGATGGCCCATGGAGATGCTTCCTTCTGGCCTAGCGCGGTTACGGATATATTTCTTTAGGACTCCCATGAACCTCTCAAAGGGGAACATATTGTGTAGAAATATGGGCCCCAGAATGACAATCTCGTCGACTAGATGAACTAGGACGTGTGTCATGATATTGAAGAAGGATGGTGGGAACACCAGCTCGAAACTGACAAGACATTGCGCCACATCACTCCTTAGCCTTGGTATGATTTCTGGATCAATCACCTTCTGAGAGATTGCATTAAGGAATGCACATAGCTTCACAATGGTTAATCAGACGTTTTCTGGTAGAAGCCCCCTCAATGCAACCGGAGGCAGTTGCATCATAATCACGTGGCAGTCATGAGACTTTAGGTTCTGGAACTTTTTCTCTGGCATATTTATTATTCCCTTTATATTCGACGAGAAGCCAGTCGGGACCTTCATACTGAGCAGGCATTCAAAGAAGATTTCTTTCTCTTCTTTCGTAAGAGCGTAGCTGGCAGGACCTTCATACTGCTTCGGAGGCATGCCGTCTTTTTCGTGCAAACGTTGCAGGTCCTCCCGTGCCTCAGGTGTATCTTTTGTCTTCCCATACACGCCCAAGAAGCCTAGCAGGTTCACGCAAAGGTTCTTCGTCACGTGCATCACGTCGATTGAAGAGCGGACCTCTAGGTCTTTCCAGTAGGGTAGGTCCTAAAATATAGATTTCTTCTGCCACATGGGTGCGCGTCCCTCAGCGTCATTCGGAACAGCTAGTCCGCCGGGACCCTTTCCAAAGATTATGTGTAAATCATTGACCATAGCAAGTGCGTGATCACCAGTACGCATGGCGGGCATCTTCCGGTGATCTGCCTCTCCTTTGAAATGCTTGCCTTTCTTTTGACATAGATGGTTGGTCGGAAGAAATCGGCGATGGCCCAGGTACACATTCTTCCTGCATTTGTCCAGGTATATACTTTCAGTTTCATCTAAACAGTGAGTGCATGTGTGGTATCCCTTGTTTGTCTGTCCTGAAAGGTTACTGAGAGCGGGCCAATCGTTGATGGTTACAAACAACAATGCGTGCAGGTTAAATTCCTCCTGTTTGGGCTCATCCCACGTACGTACACCTTTTCCTTTCCACAGCTGTAAAAGTTCTTCAACTAATGGCCTTAGGTACACATCAATGTCGTTGCCGGATTGCTTAGGGCCTTGGATGAGAACTGGCATCATAATGAACTTCCGCTTCATGCACATCCAAGGAGGAATGTTATACATACATAGAGTCACAGGCCAGGTGCTGTGATTGCTGCTCTACTCCCCGAAAGGATTAATGCCATACGTGCTTAAACCAAACCATACGTTCATTGGGTCACTTGCAAACTCAGGCCAGTACTTTCTCTTGATTTTTCTCCACTGCGAGCCGTCAGCGGGTGCTCTCAACTTCCCGTCTTTCTTACGGTCCTCATTGTGCCATCACATCAACTTGGCATGCTCTTCGTTTCTGAACAGACGTTTCAACCGTGGTATTATAGGAGCATACCACATCACCTTCGCAGGAACCCTCTTCCTTGGGGGCTCGCTGTCAACATCACCAGAGTCATCTCGTCTGATCTTATACTACAATGCACCGCATACCGGGCATGCGTTCAGATCCTTGTACGCACCGCGGTAGAGGATGCAGTCATTAGGGCATGCATGTATCTTCTGCACCTCCAATCCTAGAGGGCATACGACCTTTTTTGCTGCGTATGTACTGTCGGGCAATTCGTTATCCTTTGGAAGCTTTTTCTTCAATATTTTCAGTAGCTTCTCAAATTCTTTGTCAGGCACAGCATTTTCTGCCTTCCACTGCAGCAATTCCAGTACAATATCGAGCTTTGTGTTGCCATCTTCGCAATTGGGGTACAACCCTTTTTTGTGATCCTCTAACATGTGATCGAACTTCAGCTTCTCCTTTTGACTTTCGCATTGCGTCCTTGCATCGACAATGACCCGGCGGAGATCATCATCATCGGGCACATCGTCTAGTTCCTCTTGATCTTCAGCAGCTTCCCCCGTTGCAGCATCATTGGGCACATCGCCTGGTTCCTCTTGATCTTCAGCAGCTTCCCCCGTTGCAGCATCACCGTATTCAGGGGGCACATAGTTGTCATCGTCCTCTTCTTTTTCGCTGTCTTCCATCATAACCCCTATTTCTCCGTGCCTCGTCCAAACATTATAGTGTGGCATGAAACCCTTGTAAAGAAGGTGGGTGTGAAGGATTTTACGGTCAGAGTAAGATTTCATATTCCCACATTTAGGGCATGGACAACACATAAAACCATTCTGCTTGTTTGCCTCAGCCACTTCGAGAAAATCATGCACGCCCTTAATGTACCCGGAGGTGTGTCTGTCATCGTACATCCATTGCCGGTTCATCTGCGTGCATTATATATAATTAAGTGTGTCAAAAACCATTACAGAACATCATGAATAGATAATTAAGTGACCAAATTAATAGAAGTTCATCATCACATTAAAACCAAAGTACATACATAGTTCTCATCTAACAACATATAGCTCTCTAGAGCATCTAATTAATTAAACCATAAATTGAAACTATGTAAAACATTTCAATGCCAAAAACAAATGCGATCATAATCGCAACCAAGGTAACAATTGATCCAATGGCATAATGATACCAAGCCTTGGTATGAATGGCATATTTTCTATTCTTTCTAATCTTCAAGTGCATTGCATCCATCTTGATCTTGTGATCATCGACGACATCCGCAACATGCAACTCCAATATCATCTTCTCCTCCTCAAATTTTTTTATTTTTTCCTTCAAATAATTGTTTTCTTCTTCAACTAAATTTAACCACTCGACAATAGGGTCGGTTGAAATTTCCGGTTCAACTACCTCCTACATAAATAAAATCTATGTCACGTTGGTCGGCATAATTGTCATAAACAATAAATGAACCAAATAGTTATAAAAAGGTAATATATGCCACATCCGAATCATAGACAGGACGAGGGCCGACGGGGGCGGATACCAAAACCATCGCACTGTATAATAACAAGCAATAAAATAGTAAGAAAATTAGACAAGTATCTATCTAAATTAAGAAATTTTTTCTTTCAGAAAGAAGATAAGAACAAGAGGCTCACCATGGTGGTGCCGGCGACGAGATCGGCGCAGGCGATCGACGGCGGTGAAGACGGGAATGGGACGTGACGGGCCGCTAAACCTAGACAAATCTCGAGGAAAATGGAGCTTTGAGGTCGAGCTTCGATAGGAGAAAGCTTAACTAGTGTGGCTCGGGCATTTCATCGAACACCTCATGTGCATAGGAGGTGAGCTAGAGCACCACAAAGCCCTCCCCTCGCCGGCCAGAGAAAAACAGAGCACCGGAGTGCTCTGCTCGCGGGCGAGGGTATATATAGGCACCTCATTGGTCCCGGTTCATGGCATGAACCGGGACTAAAGGGAAGCCTGTGGTCCCGGTTCAAGCCACCAACCGGGACCAATGGTGGTGGGCCAGGAGCGAGGCCCATTGGTCCCGGTTCGTCCCACCAACTGGGACCAAAGGGGCCAGACGAACCGGGACCAATGCCCCCACGAGGCCTGGCAGGCCCCTGGCCTCACGAACCGGGACCAATGCCCCCATGGGTCCCGGTTCTGGACTGAACCGGAACTAATGGGCTGACCCGGCCTGAACCAAAGCCCTCTTTTTTACTAGTGTCCTCTGCGTATAGTTGCCGCCGCCGGACGCCGCCACCTCCCGTCCTTAGATCATCACTACCCTCGAGCGAATCGATCTTCCGCTCTGGGGTGGTGCATATGGAATCAACAGCGAGACTCGGACGCGTGAGAAGGAAGTCGCCGTGGGAGGAATGCGTCGGTGGAGGGAGCACAGTCGCCAACATCGATGGATTTGGGGGAAGGAGAATGAGAAGAAAGGCAGCTGTAGACAATTCGCTGTGGTACGGCCCACGTACATACTGGCCCAGCCCAGGAGGCCTTATGAATCCGGCACAGCCTATTCAGGCTCCTTAATGCTGGTCTAGTTTTTTTCTTAGATAACGGTCGACGCCGCATGCAGCCGCCTTCGTTGGGTGCACCCCCCCCCCCGAAGTTGTTGATGGCCCTTGTCAGTGTGTACGAGGACGAGTAGGCGCTCTCCAAGGTGCTGCCACGGTCAGGTGTCGATTTGAACCAAAACTGGCTGCTGCGCACCAACTAGATGGTGCGGGGCGGCCCCATCCCGACGCTATTCCCGAAGCTGGAGCAGGTCGGCAACAAAGGCACACAGAATGAGCATCGTTGCAGGCAGTGTTTTATGAAAACATGCTTTCACCCCGCTTTGTAGATGAGGCAGTGGTCATCCAAATTGACGCAAAGGCCAGCGTTGAGAAGGATGCCATGGTTTGACACATCAAAGTCATGTTTGGGTACCAAATCTGTGGGCCTTGGTGGAGGGAATTCGTGTGCAACAGTGGTATCTCCGAAGGAGACCACATCGACCTCTACGTCGGCAGACGTGGCACCGACGAGCGCTGCCTGCTCTTCTTCAATAGCAAGGTGGCGGGAGTTCGTGACGGCTATGCATCTCCAAGGGAGATGATCCTGCCACCTGTACCCATGCAGATGTCGTGCCGGCGAGCATCTGCATGCTCTTCTTCAAAAGCAAGGGCTTCCAAGGTTGATCATGTCTAGATAAGTAGGATCTTGTAACTGCCATGCGATCCATCATAGTGCCACAATTTGTGTATTCATTACTTTTTTAGAGATCTTTGACCAAAAAAGGCAACTTATTTTTGTAGGAAACATTATCCGGTGAATGTTCCCTTTCATTTTGGATATACTATATTCATTTAGATTTTGTTTGCAGTGTCGTGTTAAGATCTGCCAATGGTGAACGGCGTTCCGCTACAGGCTACCATGGCGATGCGACCATAGAAAGGTGAGTTTTTTTGCTACAACCAGCAAGATCAGGTGTTACCACGGGGCAAGGTGAGGAGCTGGTATGACTGTGACGAGGATGAGCTTTGCAACCTCTTTTAGCACTACGTTGGTTTTCCCCGAAGAGGAAGGGATGATGCAACAAAGTAGCGTAAGTATTTCCCTCAGTTTTTGAGAACCAAGGTATCAATCCAGTAGGAGGCTACGCGTCAGTCCCTCGCACCTGCACAAAACAAATAAATCCTCGCAACCAAAGAAAATAGGGGTTGTCAATCCCTGTAGGGCCACTTACGAGAGTGAGATCTGATAGATATGATAAGATAATATTTTTGGTATTTTTATGATAAAGATGCAAAGTAAAATAAAGGCAAAGTAAATAGCAAAGTAAATAACTAAGTAGTAGGAGATTGATATGATAAAGATAGACCCGGGGGCCATAGGTTTCACTAGTGGCTTCTCTCGAGAGCATAAGTATTCAACGGTGGGTGAACAAATTACTGTTGAGCAATTGACAGAATTGAGCATAGCTATGAGAATATCTAGGTATGATCATGTATATAGGCATCACGTCCGAGACAAGTAGACCGACTCCTGCCTGCATCTACTACTATTAATCCATTCATCGACCGCTATCCAGCATCATCTAGAGTATTATGTTAAAAACAGAGTAACGCCGTAAGCAAGATGATATGATGTAGAGGGATAGACTCATGCAATATGAAGAAAACCCCATATTGTTATCCTCGATGGCAACAATACAATACGTGCCTTGCTGCCTTTACTGTCATCGGGAAAGGACACCGCAAGATTGAACCCAAAGCTAAGCACTTCTCCCTTTGCAAGAAATATCAATCTAGTAGGCCAAACCAAACTGATAATTCGAAGAGACTTGCAAAGATAACCAATCATACATAAAAGAATTCAGAGAAGATTCAAATATTATTCATAGATAGACTTGATCATAAACCCACAATTCATCGTTCTCAACAAACACACCGCAAAAAGAAGATTACATCGAATAGATCTCCACAAGAGAGGGGGAGAACATTGTATTGAGATCCAAAAAGAGAGAAGAAGCCATCTAGCTACTAACTATGGACCCATAGGTCTGAGGTAAACTAATCACACTTCATCGGAGGGGCTATGGTGTTGATGTAGAAGCCCTCTGTGATCGATGCCCCCTCCGGCGGAGCTCCGGAACAGGCCCCAAGATGGGATCTCGTGGATACAGAAAGTTACGGCGGTGCAATTAGGGTTTTGGCTCCGTATCTGATCTTTTGGGGGTATGTGGGTATATATAGGAGGAAGAAGTACGTCGGTGGAGCAACAGGGGGCCCACGAGGGTGGAGGGCGCGTCTGGGGGGGGGTTGGCGCACCCCCTACCTCGTGGCCTCCTGTTACGTGTCTTGACGTAGGGTCCAAGTCTCCTGAGTTGTATTCGATGAGAAAATCACGTTCCCGAAGGTTTCATTCTGTTTGGACTCCGTTTGATATTCCTTTTCATCGAAACCCTAAAACAGGCAAAAAACAACAATTCTGGATTGGGCCTCCGGTTAATAGGTTAGTCCCAAAAAAATAGAAGTGGATAATAAAGCCCAATAATGTTCAAAATAGTAGATAATATAGCATGGAGCAATCAAAAATTATAGATACGTTGGAGACGTATCAAGCATCCCCAAGCTTAATTCCTGCTCGTCCTTGAGTAGGTAAATGCTAAAAACAGAATTTTTGATGCGGAGTGCTACTTGGCATAATTTTAATGTAATTATTCTTAATTGTGGTATGAATATTCAGATCCGAAAGATTCAAGACAAAAGTTCATATTGACATAGAAAATAATAATAATTCAAGCATACTAACAAAGCAATTATGTCTTCTCAAAATAACATGGCTAAAGAAAGTTATCCCTACAAAATCATATAGTCTGGCTATGCTCTATCTTCACCACACAAAATATTTAAATCATGCACAACCCCGATGACAAGCCAAGCAATTGTTTCATACTTTTGACATTCTCAAAACTTTTTCAATTTTCACGCAATACATGAGCGTGAGCCATGGATATAGCACTATAGGTAGAATAGATTGGTGGTTGTGGAGAAGACAAAAATGAGAAGATAGTCTCACATCAACTAGGCATATCAATGGGCAATGGAGATGCCCATCAATAGATATCAATGTGAGTGAGTAGGGATTCACTACAGGAATCAGCTACTTTGCCGTCCGCCACGGCGGACGGCAAAGGCATGAACGGCGGATGGCAAAGGCCTTTGCCGTCAGCCGCGGACGGCAAAAGGCTCCGGCAAAGTAGGCTTCGGTAAACAGCTACTTTCCCGTCTGCTACTGATGGCAAAGTCTTTGCCGTCCGCCGCAGACGGCAAAGAGTGCGCGGCAGACGGCAAAGAAGGCGGACGACAATAATTGCGCTGTCAGTCCGTTAAGTGGCTAACGGCAGGCCTTTGCCGTCCGCCGCTGACGGCAAACTTTCTAGTGTCTTTGCCGTCCGCCGTATGATGTCATCTACACGTCACTACATGGCAGGTTCTTTGCCGTCTGCCACTGTAGGCAAACTGACCAAACGGGTCAGCTCCCAGGAAGCACAGTTGGATGCCACGTGCCTTCTTTGCCGTTCGCGGCGGACGGCAAAGAGCCCGTTGCCGTCGGTGGCAGACGACAAAGAGCCTGCATATTGGCTCTTTTATCTGTTTTTTATTAAATCCAACAATTTTCATCACAAATATAGATGATATATATAGATATATTTCAAAAGGCCATTACAGAGCAAACATATAAGATATCCAACACATAACTTCATCATCCAACCATATATATTACATGCATAGTTCCATCATACATAACAAGTTCAACATAGAGGCATCCAACCATATATATTACAATAGTTTCATCCAACGATACATGCATAGTTCAACGATACAAAACAAACAGAGAAAGGGATAAGGAGCACTCCATCTATGCAAGCTTTCGTCAAGTGAATGAACTCTGCAAAATGAAAAATAAGAAAGTTAGAACAAGAAGAGTAGAACAAGAAGAAGAGTAGAACAAGAAGAAGACTAGAACAAGAAGAGTAGAACAAGAAGAAGACTAGAACAAGAAGAGTATGTCATTTATGAGCTAACTTACGTGAAATGGATCATATATGAGCTAACTAAGTTGAAATGGGTCGTTTATGAGCTAGCTAAGGTGAAATGGATCATTTATGAGCTAACTTAGTTGAAATGGGTCGTTTATGAGCTAACTAAGGTCAAATGGATCGTTTTTCAGGTAACTAAGGTGAAATGGATCTTTTTTAGCTAACTTAGATGAAATGGATCATTTATGAGCTAACTTAGTTGAAATGGATCGTTTTTGAGCTAACTTAGGTGAAATGGATCATTTATGAGCTAATCTAGTTGAAATGGATCTTTTTGAGCTAACTTAGGTGAAATGGATCATATATGAGCTAACTAAGTTGAAATGGGTCGTTTATGAGCTAGCTAAGGTGAAATGGATCATTTATGAGCTAACTTAGTTGAAATGGGTCGTTTATGAGCTAACTAAGGTCAAATGGATCGTTTTTCAGGTAACTAAGGTGAAATGGATCTTTTTTTAGCTAACTTAGATGAAATGGATCATTTATGAGCTAACTTAGTTGAAATGGATCGTTTTTGAGCTAACTTAGGTGAAATGGATCATTTATGAGCTAATCTAATTGAAATGGATCTTTTTGAGCTAACTTAGGTAAAATGGATCATTTATAAGCTAATTTAGGTGAAATGGATCGTTTTTTAGGTAACCTAGGTGAAATGGATCGTTTATGAGCTAAATTAGTTGAAATGGATCGTTTATGAGATAATCTAGGTAAGATTGGTCATTTTGGAGTTAACCTAGGTGAAATGGGTCATTTTAAAGCTAATGTAGGTAAAATGGATCATTTAGGAGCTAATCTAGGTAAAATGGGTCATTTTTGAGCTAACTTGGATGAACTGGATCATTTATAAGCTAACCTAGGTAAAATGGGTCATTTTAGAGCTAACTTAGGTAAAATGGATCGTCTATAAGCTAACTAAGCTAATTATGCAATTTTTGACATAAGTAAGCTAAGTACAGATCGTTTTAGAGCTAACTTAGGTAAAATGGATGGTTTTGGAGGTCAGTAAGCTTATTAAGTCATTTTGGAGGTGAAGAAGCTAAGTCTAGGTCATTATGGTAAGCATTGGAGGAAATAAAGCTAAGTCTAGGTCTTTATGCATGTGTTAAGCAAAACACTAGATAAACTTACCAAGATGTAGGAGGTGTAGGAGCGGGGTGGCTCGTGTCGGTAGCTGGAGAAGGATCGTGCGATGCTTGTCTGGAGTTACGCTGCACCAAAGATCATTTCCAATGTATTGGGCTGCCGTCATACCAAACACACTGAACCCATCCGTGCTGATGCCGACTCGAGGATGCCTCGGATCTGCCGCTTTGTCAGCATGTAATTCATCAAACCTTTTCCACGCAACACCATCCGATGTGTGTACCATCATCAGATTCCCATCTGCATCTAGTTCGGTTCTTTTGCCTGTTTTGTGCCATGTCATCTGTCTGGCCGTCTCTTCGACCATGAAAAGACGTTGAAGTCTTGGTACGATTGGCATATACCGAAGAACACTAACGGGGATTTTGGTCTGTGTCTTCTCACCCATACCGTTGTCTACCACAATATACCTGGAAGACTTGCAAATGGGACAATAGTTCAAGTCCGCATAGTCAAGCCTAAATAAGGCACATCCTTTCTCACAGGCATGTATCTTCTCATAGGGCATCTTCAGTGCACGGAGGATTTTGTCCGACTGGTACAGGTTTGCAGGCATTACATGGCCTTTGGGTAGAAAGCGTCCAAATACTGTCATAATTGCGTCATAGCATTCTCTGCCCAAGTTGAACTGAGCCTTCAGAGCCATTACTTGTGAGATGGCATCCAACTGACAAAGCTCAGTGTGCTCGTGGAGCGGACGTTTCGAAGACTCCAACATTTCATTGAAGGCCTTTGCAGATTCCTCCATCTCCTCGTCCGAATCCCGAGCATCATCATAGCCTTGCACCATGTTTTCCATCCCGGTACCATGCTCGTCGGTGCGACGACGATCCACCTCAGCTCGGTCACGTTGGGCAGACTCACCATGAAATGTCCACACCGTATAATCGGGCGTAAAACCACTCTTCTGCAGGTGTTTGCCCATTTCAGCCTCTGTCTTCTTTTCCCAATTGCCGCACCGAAAACAGGGGCACCAGGTTTTCTTTTGGCCATTTGCAAATGCGGCTTGCACAAACCCCTTAGTTTTTGTGAACCATTCAGCGCTCCATTTGTTCTGACCAGTGTGACCGGTATACATCCAAGCACGGTCACTCATCTTGACTTTCAGAGCTACTGGACACACAACAATTATATATGTAATTCACCATGTATATATTCATCAGTTGATCTACTTTGTCAATTTTATTACGTCCATGCAACCTACACTCTAGTAGGTAATGATAGGTCCTAATCCCACCCGTGTATGTGTAGATTGGGTTTATTTTCCCATGCTTTGCTTCGGATCCGACGCAAAATTTTGGCAGCACCTCCCCGCTGTTCTCCTGATACACGTCTCTGCAATAAACAGAGAGGATGTGTACCCGGAGAACAACAGGGGAGGCACTGACGAAATATATGCGTCGGATCCGGAGCAAAACATATGGAAAAACGAACCCAATCTACACATACTCGGGCTATCCATGGATAGCGTTGGACAATTCGAAAGAATCAAGGTTATAAATATGCAAATGCATGCATATTTATAACTATGACGCTTTCGAACGGGAGACACATATTGGTTACGCATACTGATGATTCAAGACACATATATAGCTAGCTATCAAGTTTCATCGGAATAGATCAAATAATTAATGGGGGAGGAGGACTTGTCATTTGTGCTCACCCACGAACGAAGGGGCAGAGCTCGTCAAACGCACGGCGAGGTCGTCGAACACCAAACCTCGCAGCGATGAAACAACTGCACATTTAAAACTACACGATCAACACAATTATATATGATGTTTTTCATAACAAAATCGAAAAATATATGACCTAACTAATAATTCACAAATATATGACCCTGTCGGCCTCTGGAAGGCCAAAGAACACCTTTTCGGGAGGTGTCGGTGGTCGGGGTGTCCTGTCGGTGTCGGGGTGCCGTGTCGGGGTCTCGGGGTCGGGGTGTCGGGTCGGGGTGCCGGGTCGGGGTCGGGGTGCCGTGTCGGTGTCGGGGTCGGGGTGTCGGGTCCGGCTCGGGGTCGGGGTGTCGAGGTCGGGGTCGGGGTCGGGGTCTCGGGGTCGGGGTGCCGTGTCAGTGTCGGGGTCGGGGTGTCGGGTCAGGCCCGGGGTCGGGGTCTCGGGGTCGGGGTGTCGGGTTGGGTGCCGGGTCGGGGTCGGGGTCTCGGGGTCGGGGTGTCGGGTCAGGCTCGGGGTCGGGGTCTCAGGGTCGGGGTGTCTGGTCGGGGTGCCGGGTCGGGGTTGGGGTGCCGTGTCGGTGTCGGGGTAAGGGTGGGTGTGGTGTCAGGGTGTCGGTGTCGGGGTGTCGTGTCGGTGTCGGGGTCGGGATCTCGGGGTCGGGGTGTCAGGTCGGGGTGCCGGGTCGGGGTCGGGGTGCCGTGTCGGTGTCGGGGTCGGGGTGTCGGGTCAGGCTCGGGGTCGGGGTGTCGGGGTCGGGGTCGGGGTCGGGGTCGGGGTCTAGGGGTCGGGGTCGGGGTGTCGTGTCGGAGTGCCGGGTCGGGGTCGGGGTGCCGTGTCGGGTCGGGGTGCCGTGTCGGGTCGGGGTTTTTTCCTTTTCTTCTTCTTCCTATTCTTCCTTTTCTTCCTTTTCTTCCTTCTTCTTCTTCTTCTTCTTCTTCTTCTTCTTCTTCTTCTTCTTCTTCTTCTTCTTCTTCTTCTTCTTCTTCTTCTTCTTTCCTTTTTCCTTTTCTTCTTCTCCTCCTCTCCTCTTTCTTCTTCTTCTTCTTCCTCTTCTTCTTTTTTCTTCTCCTCCTCCTCTTCTTCTTCTTCCTTTCCTTTTTCCTCTTCTTCTTCTCCTCCTCTCCTCTTTTTCTCTTCTTCTTCTTCTTCTTCTTCTTCTTTCATCAAACTAAACTAAACCTAAAACTAAAACTAAAACTAAATCTAAACTAAACATAAACCTAAAACTAATAAAACAGAAAAAAAGGAAAAAACTAAATCTAAACCTAAAACTAAACTAAAACTAAACCTAAAACTAAATCTAAACTAAAACTAAAAAAGAAAAAACAGAAGAAAAAACAGAAAAAAGGAGGGGGGCTCACCTGGGGCAGGACCGGTGGAGGAGGGGGCGGGGCGGTGGAGGAGCTGGCCGGGGCGCCGGGGCGGCCTGGGGCGGCGGGGGGCCGGGCCCGGGGCGGTGGGGCGCGGGGCGGCGTGGGGCCGGGGCGGGGGGGGGGGGCGACAGGGCGGCGGGGGGCAGGGGCGGCGGGGGCGACGGGGCGGCGGCGGCGGGGGCGAGAGGCGGCAGCGGTGGGGTGGGAAGTGGGGCGAGGAGAGAACAGAGAGGGGCGGGGGGTATACGGGCCGTTAGATACTGTCTCTTTGCCGTCCGCCCCTCTTTGCCGTCCGCCTTTTGCCTCTTTGCCGTCTGCTGGCAGACGGCAAAGAGGTGGGCCGTTAAGTTTTTCCCAAACGGGCGGGGGGTGGGGGCCACCTCTCTCTTTGCCGTCTGCCAGCTGACGGCAAAGATTCTTTGCCGTCTGCTGGCGGACGGCAAAGATCTGGCGGACGGCAAAGAGCTTCTTTGCCGTCAGCCTGATCTTTGCCGTCTGCTTTTTGGTAGCTGATGGCAAAGAGCTTCTTTGCCGTCAGCTAGCAGACGGCAAAGAGCTGGCAGATGGCAAATTAGCTGATTCAAGTAGTGATTGCCATGCAACGGATGCACTAGAGCTATAAGTATATGAAAGCTCAAAAAGAAACTAAGTGGGTGTGCATCCAACTTGCTTGCTCATGAAGACCTAGGGCAATTTGAGGAAGCCCATCATTGGAATATACAAGCCAAGTTCTATAATGAAAAATTCTCACTAGTATATGAAAGTGATAACATGAGAGACTCTCTACTATGAAGATCATGGTGCTACTTTGAAGCACAAGTGTGGTAAAAGGATAGTAACATTGTCCCTTCTCTCTTTTTCTCTCATTTTTTTATTTGGGCCTTTTTTATGGCCTCTTTTCTTTCTTTTTTTATTTGGGCTTCTTTGGCCTCTTTTATTTATTTTTCGTCTGGAGTCCCATCCTGACTTGTGGGGGAATCATAGTCTCCATCATCCTTTCCTCACTGGGACAATGCTCGAATAATGATGATCATCACACTTTTATTTTTCTTACAACTCAACAATTACAACTCGATACTTAGAACAAAATATGACTATGTGTGAATGCCTCCCGCGGTGTACCGGGATATGCAATGATGCATGAGTGACAAGTATGAAAGAATTATGAAAGCTGGCTTTGCCACAAATACTATGTCAACTACATGATCATGCTAAGCAATATGACAATGATGGAGTGTTTCATAAACGGAACGGTGGAAAGTTGCATGGCAATATATCTCGGAATGGCTATGGAAATGCCATAATAGGTAGGTATGGTGGCTGTTTTGAGGAAGGTATATGGTGGGTGTATGATACCGGCGAAAGGTGCGCGGTATTAGAGAAGCTAGCAAAGGTGGAAGGGTGAGAGTGCGTATAATCCATGGACTCAACATTACTCATAAAGAACTCATATACTTATTGCAAAAATCTACAAGTTATCAAAGCAAAGTATTACGCGCATGCTCCTAGGGGGATATATTGGTAGGAAAAGACCATCGCTCGTCCCCGACCGCCACTCATAAGGAAGACAATCAATAAATAAATCATGCTCCGGCTTCATCACATAACGGTTCACCATATGTGCATGCTACGGGAATCACAAGCTTCAACACAAGTATTTCTCAAATTCACAACTACTCAACTATCATGACTTTAATATCACCATCTCCATATCTCAAAACAATTATCAAGTATCAAACTTCTCATAGTATTCAACACACTCATAAGAAAGTTTTATTATTAATCTTGCATACCAAGAATATTAGGATTTTAAGCAAATTACCATGCTATTAAGACTCTCAAAATAATCTAAGTGAAGCATGAGAGATCAATAGTTTCTATAAAACAAATACACCACCGTGCTCTAAAATATATAAGTGAAGCACTAGAGCAAAATTATATAACTGAAAAGATATAAGCGAAGCACATAGAGTATTCTAACAAATTCCATATAAAGTATGGCTCTCTCAAAAGGTGTGTACAGCAAGGATGATTGTGGTAAACTAACAAGCAAAAACTCAAATCATACAAGACGCTCCAAGCAAAACACATATCATGTGGTAAAAAAAAATATAGCTCCAAGTAAAGTTACCGATAGAAGTAGACGAAAGAGGGGATGCCTTCCGGGGCATCCCCAAGATTTGGCTTTTAGGTGTCCTTAGATTATCTTGGGGGTGCCATGGGCATCCCCGAGCTTAGGCTCTTGCCACTCCTTGTTCCATAATCCATCAAATCTTTACCCAAAACTTGAAAACTTCACAACACAAAACTTAAAGTAGAAAATCTCGTGAGCTCCGTTAGCGAAAGAAAACAAAAGACCACTTCAAGGTACTGTAATGAACTCATTCTTTATTTATATGGGTGTTATACCTACTGTATTCCAACTTATCTATGGTTTATGAACTATTTTACTAGCCATAGATTCATCAAAATAAGCAAACAACACACGAAAAACAGAATCTGTCATAAACAGAACAGTCTGTAGTAATCTGTAGCTAGCGCAAGATCTGGAACACCAAAAATTCTAAAATAAATTGCTGGACGTGAGGAATTTATCTATTAATCATCTGCAAAAATAATTAACTAAATATCACTTTCCAAATAAAAATGACAGCAGTTCTCGTGAGCACTAAAGTTTCTGTTTTTTTTACAGCAAGTTCAACAAGACTTTCCCCAAGTCTTCCCAACGGTTCTACTTGGCACAAACACTAATTAAACACAAAAAACACAACAAAAACAGAGTCTATATAATTTATTTATTACTAAACAGGAGCAAAAATCAAGTAATAAAAATAAAATTGGGTTGCCTCCCAACAAGCGCTACCGTTTAACGCCCTTAGCTAGGCATAACAAGCAAGAATAGATCTAGGTATTGCCATCTTTGGTAGGCAATTCTTCAATGAGGCATCTACCATCTTTAGGAATTTCTTTCTTTTTATTAGTTAACAAACTTTTGGGCACAAGATCGGCAAATTCATTTGTAAGAAATGGTTCCTTGTTGATAGCAAAAAGATTGGTATGAACACTTATAGATTTGAGATCCGCATTTTCCTTACTAGATGATTCACCCTTATTTTTAGGAACGTACATAAGTTTGGCAACTTTAGTGGAGGGACTCGGAGTATTCTTTACGGAAGAAAAAGCGGTTCCCAAGTTGGTAATAATATTCTCAAGTTTATTGATCCTAATGGAATCGTGATTTATTTTCTCATTAACTATGGGTTCCTTTTCTTTAATATCTTTCAAAGTAACTCCTACTTTAGATCCATATTGAGAGATTCGGCTGTGGATCTTTTTATCCAAATTTTCAATTAACTCTACGATAGCAACCTTATTTTCAATAATCTCAAGCCTTTTCACTACATGCTCCAAAGTTAATATAGTTCCATTAACCAAGAGAGTGGGTGAGCCAAATAAATCTAACTTAGCATTATAAGAATCAAAAGTATGGCTACCCAAAAATTTCCCTCCGGTAATAGTATCAAGAACATAATGGTGCCAAGGAGTAATGCCTACATAAAAATTGCGAAGGAGAATGGTAGTAGATTGCTTCCTAGTAGATTTATTTTGAGCATTGCAAATTCTATACCAAGCATCTTTTAGATTTCCACCCTCCCTTTGCTTAAAATTTAGAATTTCATTCTCGGGAGACAACGGAGAAGATAAGGGACTAGCCATAACGACAAGCAAATAGACTAACACACAAGCAAACAGAAAGCAAGCAAATAAAAAGAGGCAAATAGAGAAAGAGAGGGAGGATAGAGAGAGAGGGGGCAAATAAAACGGCAAGGGTGAAGTGGGGGAGAGGAAAACGAGAGGCAAATGGCAAATAATGTAATGCGGGAGATAAGGGTATGTGATGGGTACTTGGTATGTTGACATTTGCGTAGACCTCCCTAGCAACGACGCCAGAAATCCTTCTTGCTACCTCTTTTAGCACTGCGTTGGTTTTCCCCGAAGAGGAAGGGATGATGCAGCAAAGTAGCATAAGTATTTCCCTCGGTTTTTGAGAACCAAGGTATCAATCCAGTAGGAGGCTACGCACGAGTCCCATGCACCTGCACAAAACAAATAAATCCTCGCAACCAACGCAAATAAGGGTTGTCAATCCCTATAGGGAGACTTACGAGAGTGAGATCTGATAGATATGATACGATAATATTTTTGGTATTTTTATGATAAAGATGCAAAGTAAAATAAAGGCAAAGTAAATAGCAAAGTAAATAACTAAGTAGTAGGAGATTGATATGATAAAGATAGACCCGGGGCCATAGGTTTCACTAGTGGCTTCTCTCGAGAGCATAAGTATTCTACGGTGGGTGAACAAATTACGGTTGAGAAATTGACAGAATTGAGCATAGTTATGAGAATATCTAGGTATGATCATGTATATAGGCATCACGTCCGAGACAAGTAGACCGACTCCTGTCTGCATCTACTACTATTACTCCACTCATCGACCGCTATCCAGCATGCATCTAGAGTATTAAGTTAAAAACAGAGTAACGCCTTAAGCAAGATGACATGATGTAGAGGGATAGACTCATGCAATATGAAGAAAACCCCATCTTGTTATCCTCGATGGCAACAATACAATACGTGCCTTGCTGCCCTTACTGTCACTGGGAAAGGACACCGCAAGATTGAACCCAAAGCTAAGGACTTCTCCCATTGCAAGAAAGATCAATCTAGTAGGCCAAACCAAACTGATAATTCGAAGAGACTTGCAAAGATAACCAATCATACATAAAAGAATTCAGAGAAGATTCAAATATTATTCATAGATAGACTTGATCATAAACCCACAATTCATCGGTCTCAACAAACACACCGCAAAAAGAAGATTTCATCGAATAGATCTCCACAAGAGAGGGGGAGAACATTGTATTGAGATCTAAAAAGAGAGAAGAAGCCATCTAGCTACTAACTATGGACCCGTAGGTCTGAGGTAAACTACTCACACTTCATCGGAGGGGCTATGGTGTTGATGTAGAAGCCCTCCGTGATCGATGCCCCCTCCGGCGGTGCAATTAGGGTTTTGGCTCCGTATCTGATCGTTTGGGGGTACGTGGGTATATATAGGAGGAAGAAGTACGTCGGTGGAGCAACAGGGGGCCCACGAGGGTGGAGGACGCGCCTGGGGGGTAGGCGCGCCCCCCTACCTCGTGGCGTCCTGTTACGTGTCTTGACGTATGGTCCAAGTCTCCTGAGTTGTATTCGATGATAAAATCACGTTCCCGAAGGTTTCATTCCGTTTGGACTCCGTTTGATATTCCTTTTCTCCGAAACCCTAAAACAGGCAAAAAACAGCAATTCTGGGCTGGGCCTCCGGTTAATAGGTTAGTCCCAAAAATAATATAAAAGTGGATAATAAAGCCCAATAATGTCCAAAACAGTAGATAATATAGCATGGAGCAATCAATATCAAGGTTCTGTAGAAAAATGCCATGGCGCTTCTTTTAGTTGTTCTTTTTTGTCAGAAACCTCGTTTTTTGAGCTGGAACCATATCATTCTTTTGCTGAAACCATGCATTTTTTTCCTGGAAACATACCAATATTTTTTGCTGGGAACATGCCATTTTTCTGGAACCATGTCATTTTTTTGTTGGAATCATGTTCTCGATAGAAACGACACAACCTGGCGGGGATGCGATGTCAGCGATGGCGCGACGGCAATGAGGTGCAGAGTGTGTGAGGTGGATGCGGCGATGACGGAAGGTGTGCGGATTGCTGTCTAGTGGACAACGATAGTGATGGTGGTGGTCGGGGGTGGGGGCATGCACGAGGATGAGAAAGATGACTGAAGCCAGGGAGGAAGAAGATGACCCCGGAGGGATATGGATCGAACGGCTCGGAGGGGTCCAATCCGACGGCTAGCGTGCGACCAACCAAAATTTTGGGCGCATGAGTGCATCGCCCGCCTTCCAGAGTCCAGATCGGTATTAGGGACAATCTTGAGTCGGTACTGAGGTCTAGGTTTTAGGTAGTGTCTGGAGTACTCTTACACGAGCTAGTCTTGGGAGATTCCATACTAGTTGTCTAACTTTGGAAATTATTGAGTTTTACTTCAGCGGGTTACCATGTAGTTACAATGTAACACCCACGATGCGGCTATATCTCCCACGTGTCGGAGCACGACTTAGAGGCATAACCGCATAGTAGGCATGTCGCAAGAGGGGTAATCTTTACACATCCCATGTACTGAATAAGAAAGGGATAAAGAGTTGGCTTACAATCGCCACTTCACACAATACATAAATATAACATACATCATCCAGAATACAATCAAGGTCCAACTACGGAACCAAAATAAAGAAAGACAACCCCAAATGCTAGATCCCCGATCGCCCCAACTGGGCTCCTCTACTGATCATCCAGAAAAGACACATAGTAACAGCCCGAATCCTCGTCGAACTCCCACTTGAGTTCGGTAGCGTCCCCTGCACTGGCATCATCGGCACCATCATATGTTTGGGAGTATCTGTGAGTCCCGCGGACTCAGCAATCTCACAACCTCGCTATCAAGACTATTTAAGCTTAAAGGTAGGAAAGGAGTAGTGAGATGGAGCTGCAGCAAACACTAGCATATATGGTGGCTAACTTACGCAAAAGAGAGCAAGAAGAGAAGCAAAGCACGGTCGAGAAGCTAAAATGATCAAGAAGTGATCCTGAGGCTACTTACATTCAAGCATAACACGAGACCGTGTTCTCTTCCCGGACTCTGCCGAAAAGAGACCATCATGGCTACACACGCGGTTGATTCATTGTAATTAGATTAAGTGTCAAGTTTTCTACAACCGGATATTAACTAATTCCCATCTGCCCATAACCGCGGGCACGGCTTTTGAAAGTTCAAAAACCCTGCAGGGGTGTCCCAACTTAGCCCATCACAAGCTCTCACGGTCAACGAAGGATATTCCTTCTCCCAGGAAGACCCGATCAGGCTCAGAATCACGGTTACAAGACATTTCGACAATGGTAAAACAAGACCAGCAAGACCACCCGCTATGCCAACAAATCCCAATAGGAGATGCACATATCTCGTTCTCAGGGCACACCGGATAAGCTAAGCGTAGAGGAACCAACATAACCCAAGTTGCCAAAGGACGGTCCCGCACGGTGCTCTAGTTTGGACCAACACTCAGAGGAGCACTGGCCCGGGGGTTTAAAATAAAGATGACCCTTGAGTCCACGGAACCCAAGGGAAAAGGCTTAGGTGGCAAATGGTAAAACCAAGGTTGGGCCTTGCTGGAGGAGTTTTATTTAAGGCGAACTGTCAAGGGGTTTCCATAACACCCAACCACGTAAGGAACGCAAAATCAAGGAACATAACACCGGTATGACGGAAACTAGGGCGGCAAGAGTGGAAAAAAACACCAGGCATAAGGCCGAGCCTTCCACCCTTTACCAAGTATATAGATGCATTAAGTAAACAAGATATAATAATGATATCCCAACAATATCCATGTTCCAACAAGGAACAAACTTCATCTTCACTTGCAACTAGCAACGCTATAAGAGGGGCTGAGCAAAGCGGTAACATAACCAAACAACGGTTTTCTAGGAAAAGTGGGTTAGAGGCTTGACATGGCATTATGGGAGGCATGATATAGCAAGTGGTAGGTATCGTGGCATACCAATAGAGCGAACAACTAGCAAGCAAAGATAGAAGTGATTTCGAGGGTATGGTCATCTTGCCTACAAAGTTCTCCAATTTGACGAAAGCTTGATCCTCGTAAGCGTACTCAACGGGTTCCTCGATCACGTACTCGTCTCCCGGCTCGACCCAAGGCAAGCACACAAGCAAAAGACCAACAATCAATCACGGTGCAATGCGCAAGCAACATGATGCAAAACATGGCATGATATGCGGGATGTGATATGCAATGCATATGCGTGCTTTGCAAAGGCAAGATTGAACCAGGCATCAACTTGGCAAACCAAGTGCGCCGCTGGAAAGATGAGTTGATTTCAGTCGAAATCGATATAAAGATCACCAGAATCGGATGCACGGTTTGCAAATGGCAAGCAAAACAAGAATGACACAATTCTGCGATTAACAACACAATGCCATCTAGAATGCAACAAGAAACTAAGCTACTGCACTCCAACATAGCCACAAAGCCTATGGCAGTGATCTACTCAAGATGCTTTACAAATAATGAACACTGATCTATGGCTAAATCACACAAGAGCAGGTTCAAACTGTTGGAATTTTGATAGTGGGCCTTTGGCCCAAAGCCCAACTAAAATTCTGAAATTCTCTTGGCCCATTCATGCACACATGTGAGTGGAGTGAGGCTAAAGTTTAGTCCCACCCCGGAAGTTGAGAGAGAGTTGCACCTCTTTATAAGGTGAGCTCTTCTACCACTTGTATGAGCATGAGAAGAGGAGACCTACACGCGCGCTCCTCCTCCTCGCCACGCCACGCCTCGTCACGACGTGCCGCGCCACGGGTTGCGGGATTGAGCCGAGTCGAGGACAGAGCTATGCACGTTGTCTATATTTTTGCTGCTCAGGAAAAATTAATGAGTTATTAATTAATAATTAACGGACGCGTTAATTACTGAACCATTTCCGATTCTTTTGGATCGTGACGACTCGAACGTGGGGTTTACTCCCACGACCTACTCGGCCCGCACTATATAGTCAGGCAGACGTCTACCCTAGCCGCGGCCACTTCGTATGGTTTCTCACCACCATTCCAGATCATTGCGCCGCCAAGCAAGTCTTCTCCATCCCTCCTTTCGGCGTGCACCGGGAGAAAGGACAGCAGGCCTCCGGAACCCCGCCTCTCGTGATCCTGTACGGGAGAGGGGCGATCAGGTTTTTGGAGAGCATACTCGCGCGACTGCTGCAGCGACGACTTCGCGAATGACGACTTCTTCCCCGACCTCGGCAACCTCATCCTCGAAGACATGGGCGACAACGTCAACGCCGGCAGTGCTGCTCCCGCTGCACCGTATGTGATTCTATCCTTCCTTTTCGAGATCGTGGTAGAATTGATGTTTCTAGTATGTGCCCTAGATGTGATCTGTTCATCTACTATGCTAGTTCGCGTGATTAGTTTAATCTCTGCTACTGTAGTCATGATTTATCTTCTAATTATTCGGATTAAATCTCGTAGTAACTTGCTCATATTTCCAACATTCCAAAAACCTGATTATAGGCAATTTACTCCGAGTGGTTTTGCTGCGCATCTGAAGCCGCCTGCCTTTAAGGGGGCGCAATATAAGTGGTGGCGCATGAGAGCAGTCTACTGGTTTCAGACCATGGGCTACTATGACGCCACCAAGGGCAAGCCTGAGGGCGATCTTAATCCAGCACAGCTGGAAGCTTTCGAGAAGATCGATACCCTCTTTAAAGGCGCTCTTTTGAGTGTTCTTGATGACTCCATTGTGGATTCGTATATGTCGTTTGACAACGGCAAGGACATGTGGGCTGTGCTCGAGGCCAAGTTTGGTGCCTCGGAGGCCGGCAGCAAGTTGTACATCATGGAGCAATTCTATGACTACAAGATGACTGATGAGCGCCCTGTTGTACAGTAGGCTCATGAGATACAGTCATTCGCAAAAGAACTTGAGTACTTCAAGTGTGTGTTGACGGACAAATTTGTTGCCGGAGGCATCATTGCCAAGCTTCCACCTTCGTGGAACAATTTTGCTACTTCCCTGAAACACAAGAGACAGGAGTTTTCCGTTGCGGATCTCATTGGTACTCTTGATGTTGAAGAGAAGGAGAGAGCAAAGGACACACGTGCTCGACTTGCTGAGGGGGGTTCTGGTGCCCACATGGTACAGAAGAAGAACTCCCAGCTCAACAAGTTCAAAAACAATAAGAACAAAACTCAGGGCAAAGGCAAGTTTGATACAAAGAACAAGCCATCACATTCTACCAACTTCAAGAAGAATTCTCATAAGAAAGGGAAGGGACTTTGCCATGTCTGCGGTGATCCTAATCACTGGGCTCCGAAGTGTCCTAACCGCTTTGAGGAGCGCGAACATGAGAAGAGCGGCAAGTCCGCTAAGTTGTCATCGGTGATATTGATATGAAGGAATCAGGGCAACAGGGACTTCACCCGTGCTGACGGGGAATGGGTCACATGCCATCGTTCGAGGTGTTGGTACGGTTGATCTAAAGTTTACTTCGGGGAAGACTGTGCGTCTGAAGAACGTTCATCATGTGCCATCCATAAATAAAAATCTCGTTAGCGGTTCCCGTTTATGTCGAGATGGTTTTAAGTTGGTTTTCAAATCCAATAAAGTTGTAATTTCTAAGTATGGACAATTTGTTGGAAAAGGCTATGAAAGAGGAGGCTTGTTCCGCCTGTCTTTGTCAGATATTTCCACTAAAGTTATTAATAATGTTTGCCACAACAATGAGTCTGATATTTGGCATTGACGACTTTGTCACATTAACTTTGGTTGCATGACGCAGCTTGCCAATATGAATTTAATTCCGAAAATCTCTACTGTCAAAGGCTCTAAGTGCGAAGTATGTGTGCAAGCTAAGCAACCTCGCAAGTCCCATAAGACTGCAGAGGCAAGAGACTTGGCGCCACTAGAGCTTATACATTCTGATCTTTGTGAGATGAATGGCGTGTTGACAAAAGGTGGAAAGAGATACTTCATGACGTTGATTGATGACTCCACTAGATATTGTTATGTGTATCTCCTGAAATCAAAAGATGAGGCTTTAACTTTCTTCAAAAACTATAAAGCTGAGGCAGAGAACCAACTTGATCGAAAAATTAAACGGCTTAGATCCGATCATGGTGGAGAGTATTTTTCCAATGAATTTGATCTGTTTTGTGCGGGACATGGTATAATCCATGAGAGGACGCCTCCCTACTCACCTCAGTCAAATGGGGTAGCCGAAAGAAAGAACCGAACTCTAACTGATATGGTTAACACCATGTTAGACACATCGGGTCTTTCCAAGGAATGGTGGGGGGAGGCGCTAATGACTGCGTGTCATGTCCTAAACCGAGTTCCCACAAAGCATAAGACCATGACTCCATTTGAGGAATGGGAAAGGAAAAGATCGAAACTCTCTTACCTACGTACTTGGGGTTGTTTGGCGAAAGTCAATATACCAATTCCCAAGAAGCGCAAGCTTGGACCAAAAACCATGGATTGTGTTCTTCTGGGCTATGCTTTTCATAGCATCGGCTATAGATTTTTGATAATAAAATCTGAGGTATCCGACATGCATGTTGGTACGATTATGGAGTCGAATGATGCAACTTTCTTTGAGGACATATTTCCTATGAAGGATATGTCGAGTTCATCAAATCAGGAGATACCTACTCCATCTAGTGAGGAATTCACTCTAATTCCTGAACCCACCATTGCGATGGAACACGTTGTGAATCCTGTTGAGGGTGACAATGGAACTCATGTGAGGAGTAAGAGACAGAGGACTGCAAAGTCTTTTGGTGATGATTTCATTGTGTACCTCATGGATGACACACCCAGGACTATTTCAGAAGCCTATGCATCTCCTGATGCTGACTACTGGAAGGAAGCTGTATGTAGCGAGATGGATTCCATCTTAGCTAACGGTACCTGGGAGATCACTGACCGTCCTTATGGGTGCAAACCTGTAGGATGTAAGTGGGTGTTCAAGAAGAAGCTTAGACCTGATGGTACGATTGAAAAGTACAAGGCACGGCTTGTGGCCAAGGGTTATACCCAGAAAGAAGGTGAAGACTTCCTTGATACTTACTCACTCGTGGCTAGACTGACCACAATTCGGGTGCTACTATCACTGGCTGCCTCACATGGTCTTCTCGTTCATCAAATGGATGTTAAGACAGCTTTCCTCAATGGAGAGTTGAAGGAGGAAATTTACATGGATCAGCCAGATGGTTTTGTAGTACCAGGTCAGAGAGGAAAGGTGTGCAAGTTATTAAAGTCTTTATATGGCCTTAAACAATCTCATAAGGAGTGGCATGAGAAGTTCGAAAGAACACTAACTACTGCTGGCTTTGTAGTAAACGATGGTGACAAGTGCGTGTACTATCGCTATGGTGGGGGCGAAGGAGTTATTCTTTGTCTGTATGTCGATGACATACTGATCTTTGGAACCAAACTTTATTTAATCAAGGAGGTTAAGGATTTCTTATCTCGCTGTTTTGAGATGAAGGATCTAGGAGTAGCTGATGTTATCTTAAACATCAAGCTGTTGAGAGATGAGAATGGTGGGATCACACTGCTTCAGTCTCACTATGTGGAAAAGGTCTTGAGTCGTTTTGGGTATAGCGACTGCATGCCTTCTCCAACTCCATATGATGCTAGTGTGTTGCTTCGAAAGAACCGACGGATTGCTAGAGATCAACTGAGGCATTCTCAGATTATTGGCTGGCTTATGTATTTGGCGAGTGCCATGAGGCCTGACATCTCTTTTGCTGTGAGCAAGCTGAGTCGGTTTGTGTCAAAATCGGGAGATGATCATTGGCATGTGCTTGAGAGAGTTATGCGCTATTTCAAAGGCACCGTGAGCTATGGGATTCACTACACCGGGTATCCAAGGGTACTGGAGGGTTATAGTGACTCAAACTGGATATCTGATGCTGATGAGATTAAGGCCACAAGTGGTTATGTTTTCACACTTGGTGGTGGCGCTGTTTCCTGGAAGTCTTGCAAGTAGACCATCATAATGAGGTCAACTATGGAAGCAGAACTCACAACATTAGACACTGCCACTGTTGAAGCAGAGTGGCTTCGTGAACTCTTAATGGACTTACCTATGGTTGAAAAACCAATACCCCCTATCCTGATGAACTGTGATAATCAAATTGTGATCGTCAAGATAAACAGTTCAAAGGACAATATGAAGTCCTCAAGGCATGTGAAGAGGAGACTGAAATCTGTCAGAAAATTGAGGAACTCTGGAGTTATTACGTTGGATTATATCCAAATGTCGAAAAATTTGGCAGATCCCTTCACAAAGGGTCTATCACGTAATGTGATAGATAATGCATCGATGGAGATGGGTCTGAGACCCACCGCATGAGTTGTCCATAGTGGTAACCCACTCTATGTGATCGGAGATCCCGTGAAGTAGAAGTGGGAGACAAGTTGTTGGTCAGCTGGGAGGAGAGTATCCCTATATTACCTATCCCACTCCATGAAGATGCAATACTCTCCTGATCTGCATGGCAGGTTGATACTTATCTTAATGTGTTCCAAGTGGCTTATTCGGGCAATGTTGGGGATATTACTACCAGTATGACCCGCCCAGGAGCGGCCGGGTCAACCCTAATGGCGGGTTACATAAGAAGCCCAATATACATTCAAGATGATAGTTTATTAAAACATATAGAAGGCCCAAAGGCCTGGGGCCGGCTTAAGGCCCGATATTGTAAACCGTCGTATGTAAGGAAAGACTTGTAAAGAAAGGCATGTAAAGGAAGTCACCGAGCCGGACACGGTTATGAGCCGGCCGGGACTCTATAGGCCACCATGCGTCAACCCATGTATATAAGGGGACAGCCCGGTGGCGGCTTAAGGAAAGAGACAACCAAATCAATAATCAAGCCGGTGAGTTGAGCCCCTTGGAGATTGAAAACTTCAGCAATACCAATCCCAACTAGACGTAGGCTTTTACCTTCATCGTAAGGGGCCGAACTAGTATAAAAACTCTCTCGTGTGTCCCTTGTCCCGATTAACCCCTTTAAGCTTCCTAGTGCGATGGCCCTACGACTAAGTCCTTGCTCTAGGACATCTGCCGTGTCAACTCCACGATAGTTGGCGCCCACCGTGGGGCTAGCGCACGGTGGATTTGAGTTCTTGAAGGGCAACTTCGAAGGGCTCAAGGGATACGCTATGGGCCGGATGACCAAGAGTCGTCACGGCAAGCTCTACATCGACGACGAAGGCTGGGGCCCCGAGGCCGGCTCAATCGAGTACGGCTACCGGGTCCCCTTCGGCGGAATTCACGTCTTCATCGGCCGGATCGGTGAGTCAGGCCTTGAGCCGGACGTCCACACCAACCTCATCGAAATGGCTCAGCGCGCCAGGACCGCCCGTGTTCAATCTGTCGTGAAACATGCCTTTGTAGGTTGCATCCATGGCGGTGAATACTCCGAAGGATCGATGGAAGGCGGGGAGACGGTCATCTGCTCTGATACTACATCATCGACAGGTGAGACGGACTCGTTGTACCAGCTGCAAGACGGCATGCTCGGGGGCTGTTCCGATGGCAGCAGTATTCCGGACCCTCTTGAGCCGCCGAATTGGGCCGGAGTCTTAATGGCGGGGACGCAGCTCGGGCAGAATTCTACCGCATCGACAGCAGCAGCTACCGGGTCGGCAGTAGCCGGGTCAGGAGACCCTGCGCGCCCCCGGCTTACTTTCTAATGGACCTCATGGATCGGCTGATGACTGTTAACCGCTGCAGTAGAGCCGGCGGATAAAGCCCAGCATGACGCAGAAGTAGCACGCGTGCGGGAGGAGATGGTGCAAGCTAAAGAAAATCTAGCCGCAGAGGAAACCCGGATGGTAGCAGAACGAGCAGCTCTGGACGCTCGTGCTCAGCAACTTCAAGCAGAAACTTTCCGGCTCTCGGTGGATCTTAACGCATCAAACGAGGTCATGAGGGGGAGGCATCAGAAAACTCAGTCGCGTCTGCCTCTAACGCTGGATCCGAGGAACCTGTTCCATACACCCGGGGCTGCGGGAGCCACCTGCCGGAGGCAAACCGGGTCACGACACCTGGTGCACCAGTTCAGCCACGCGCCATGGAGCCACCTCGTGTAAATACAGCTCCTCCTCGTTATGTGTCAACACCTCCGGGTCACTTCTCCAACCCCCTGGAAAACCTCATCGCAACATCGGCTCGTTTGGCGGCTCTCCCAATGGAAGGCGACTCGCCAGCAGCAATTGAAACCCGGAGGGTGAGAGAACTACTTCAGACAGCTCTGGCCCAGCAGGATGCATACTCCTACAGTCGAGACAGGATTTATTCAACTCCTCGCCCAAGTCGGAGCCCAAGTTATAGTAGGCACATGGAGTCTGCAGAGATGTCAAGTAATGCTCAACGCCACAACCGGCCATATAGGCAGGAGCCGGTGCGGGCTGGAGCCCTTAACTTGGCGGATCAAGAGAGGATTCGTCAAGAGGCGGAACGAGCGGCTCAAATAGCAGCAGAGAAGGCACCTCATCAAACCTTTCCGGCTTATCCAGCAACCTCGGTTGAGGCAGGAGTGGCCACAAGAACAGGCGTACCTTTCTTGGTACCGGCCATATGCAATAAGCGGTTGCCAAAAGATTTCAAGGGGCCTCGTAAGGTGCCTAATTACACGGCTGACCTATAGCTGGGGGCTTGGATTGAGAGTTATGAGATGGCTATGGAGCTGTTGAAGGTTAGCAACGCTGCAATGGCCAAGTATTTTACCATGATGTTGGATGGAATAGCTCGGATCTGGTTGAAGGGATTGCCATCCAATTCTATCGGCTCATGGGTAGAGTTGAAAGCGCGGTTCATCCAGAACTTTAAGGACACGTGTAAGCAGCCAATGTCGATTGTGGACCTGACCAATTCCAAGCAAAAGGATGGTGAATATACAACCCATTGGGTGCGCCGGGTCAAGGAGATAATACATTCCTCTGATAAGATGGATGCCGGCTCAGCAGTTTTGATGTTGGAGAAAAATTGCCGTTTTGAACCTCTGAAGTAGAAGCTGGGACGGCTTAAACGTGACTGTAATGACATGGGAACGTTCATGGCGGCTCTTGTCAAGTATGCTGATTCTGATACCACCAAGGACCCGGTGTCTGACGAAGAAAAGGCAACGAAGGGAAAGAAGAACGGCAACGGCAAGGGTCACTAGCATAACCCGGCGAATCAGGGAGGTAATAAACATAAGGCTGATGAGTTTGTTGCTAATAATTATGCACAGGGTGGTAATCAGCGGCGCAAGGGCAGACAGCCCCCTCGGTCAGGCGGGTCAGGTCCCACTCTTGAGCAATTGTTGAATGAACCTTGTCCAAAGCACGACACCCGGGAGAAGCCAGCCACCCACCTGTGGAAAGATTGCACGATCATGAAGGCATTTAAAAATTCAAATGCATTTGATGGGGGTCACGGCCCAGGTGGCGGTTCAGGTGGAGGCGGCTTTCAGGGCCCGGGCGCCGGTTCAGGCGGAGGAGGTTTTCAAGGTCAAGGTTAGCCTGGTCACCAAGGAGGATATAATCAGCAACACGGCCAAGGGAATCAGCAGAAGCAATCCGGTTATTAGAGCAACCCGAAGCAATTGAGTAGCAGACAGTATCATGTCTTTACTACCAGTTTATGTAAGAGGGACCAGAAACTTCACAAGAGGGCCGTCAATGTCGTTGAGCCGGCAATTCCACGGTATCTATGTTGGTCGGAGCAGCCTATTGAGTGGAGCAGAGAGGATCACCCACCCCGGGTTGATAATCCGTGTCACTTGGCTTTGGTAGTGGCACCTCAAGTTGGTGGGTACAAGTTTAGTAAGGTGCTCATGGATGGAGGCAGCAGCATCAACATCCTCTACTATGAGACGTTCCGCCGGATGAGATTGACGGATAAAAATCTTAAACAATCCAACATTGTTTTCCACGGTGTGGTACCTGGTAAATTGGCATACCCAGTTGGTAAGATTGAGCTGGAAGTAGCCTTTGGGGATGAGTATGACTCCAGAGCGGAAAAATTAACCATTGAGGTGGTTAAGATCAAAAGCCCATATCATGCTCTGTTTGGGCAGCCGGCTTATGCCAAGTTCATGGCTCAGCCGTGTTACGTATATTTGCAGCTCAAGATGCCGGGTCATAAAGGCACCATTACAGTACATGGGAGCCGAAAGATAGCCTTGGAATGTGAAGAAGGTGATGATGCCTATGTTGAATCTGTTTGCGCAATTGAGGAGTTAAAATTTTACAAAGATCATGTTGACCCGACAGACATGACGTCATTAAAGAAACCAACGACAGAGCAAGAGCCGAAGTTGAAATTCAAATCAGCTGATGACACTTAGATGGTTGACTTTGTACCTGGCGACTCATCCAAACAGTTCATCATCAGCGCAAACTTAGATCCAAAATAGGAAAGCGCGCTCATCGAGTTCATCCATGAGAACCGGGACATCTTTGCATGGAAACCTTCAGACAGGCCGGGTGTCCCGAGGGAACTCGCTGAGCACACTCTTAATATCGATCCAAAGTTCAAACCTGTCAGACAGTTTCTCCGACGGTTTAATGAAGAAAGGCGCAAGGCCATTGGGGAAGAGGTTGCCCGGCTCTTGGCAGCCGAGTTCATTGTGCAGGTCTTTCACCCCGAATGGTTAGATAACCTGGTGCTTGTACTAAAAAAGAATGGCACCTGGCGTCTGTGTGTGGATTACATAGATCTGAACAAGGCTTGTCCGGCTAATCCTTTTGCTCTCCTCCGTGTTGATCAGATCATTGATGCTACGACGGGTTGCGCACGGTTGAGTTTCTTAGATGCTTATTCCGATTATCATCAGATTAAGATGGCAGTCAAGGATCAAGAGAAGACAACTTTTATAACTCCTTTTGGAGCTTTCTGCTATGTGTCTATGCCTTTTGGGCTTAAGAGTGCCCAGGAGACTTACCAGCGGTGTGTGCAGAATTGTCTTCACAATCAAATTGGGCGCAATGTTCATGCTTATGTGGATGATATAGTGGTGAAATCCAGGGAAGAGGAAACCTTGGTCACGGACCTGAAAGAGACTTTTGATAATCTCTGGGTTTACAAAATGATGCTTAACCCGGCCAAGTGTGTTTTGGAGTGCCAGCCGGCAAGCTCTTGGGATTTTTGGTGTCTAACCAAGGTATTGAAGCTAACCCAGAGAAAATCAAGGCAATTACATCCCTAGCCAAATCAACCTGCGTCAATGATGTTCAGCGGCTGGCGGGTCGTGTGGCTGCTTTGAGCCGGTTCATAAGCCGGTTAGGGGAAAAGGCTATGCCTCTGTATTAGTTGATGAAGAAAACGGATGTTTTTGTTTGGAGAGATGCTGCAAACGCTGCTTTTGAGGATCTGAAGGCACAGCTGGCTGAGCCGCCGGTCCTGGCTGCTCCAATTGAGAAAGAGCCGCTATTGTTATACGTGGCTGCTAACTCACGGGCTGTTAGTGTGGCTATTGTGGTAGAGGGCAAGGAGGCTGGCGAAGAGCATCCGGTTCAGTGGCCGGTTTATTATGTCAGTGAAGTGCTAATTGAGTCTAAGCAACGATATCCACATTGGCAGAAGCTTGTTTACGGGGTGTTCATGGCGAGCCGGAAGCTTAAGCATTACTTTCAGGGACATCCAATCACTGTGATTAGCTCTGCTCCTTTAGGAGATATTATTCAAAACAGAGAAGCCACGGGGCGAGTCGCCAAGTGGGAAATTGAGCTTGGGTCTCATGGGTTGAAGTATGTTCCACGTACTGCAATTAAGTCTCAAGCCCTGGTCGACTTCATCAATGACTGGACAGAGATGCAGATACCAGAAGAGAAGCCAGACAACACGTATTGGACTATTCATTTTGATGCATCCAGGCAATTGGAAGGCTCGGGGGCTAGAGTCGTGCTAACTTCCCCACGAGGTGACAAATTTTGTTATGTGTTGCGGTTGATGTTTCCTTGCACTAACAACGCAGCAGAGTATGAAGCCTTGCTCCATGGACTTCGAGTGGCAAAAGAGATGAGCTTGAGCCGGGTCAGATTTCTTGGTGACTCGGGTCTAGTGGCTCAACAGGTGTCTGGCAAGTGGGATTCCAAGGACCCTCTCATGGCGGCTTATCGCCGAGAGGTTGATGCCGTTGCAGGATAATTTAAAGGTTATCAGGTGGAACACATTGACCGTCGAAAGAACGAAGCAGCTGATGCTTTAAGCCGGCTGGGGCCTCAGCATAAGCTAGTGCCACCTAACACCTTTTTGGATGTTTTGCATAACCCCTCTGTCAAGTTGCCCACAGAAGAAGATTTAGTTGTTCCTGACCCGGAGGCGCAGTTGGTAGCGGCTCTTCATGTCATCCCAGATTGGACGGTGCCGTTCTTGGCTTACATGACCCAGGGAGAGTTGCAGCGGATGAGACCCTGGCTCGATAGATAACCCGGCGATCTAAGTCCATGACGATTTCGGATGGAGAGTTATACCATCGCAGTGTTTTCGGAGCATTTCAGCGGTGTTTTCCCCCGAAGAAGGTCAAGAAATCCTTTGTGAGATCCATGAAGGCGATTGTGGTCATCACGACGGGTCAAAATCTTTACTGGCCAAGGCGTTTCGTCACGGTTTTTACTGGTTGACGGCTCACGCTGATGCAGATGATCTGGTGAGTAGATGTGATGGATGTCAAAAATTTGCACGACGAGCGCATGTGCCAGATCAAGGGCTCTGGATGATTCGAATCACTTGGCCGTTTGCAGGCTGGGGGCTTGACATGGTGGGACCTTTCAAAAGGTCTAAGGATAAAAAGACACATCTCCTGGTGGCAGTTGATAAATTCACCAAGTGGGTTGAGGTGGAGCCTGTGAGTAAATGTGACGCAGCCATGGCGGTTCAGTTCATGAAAAAAATGATTTTCTGTTTCGGGTTTCCACACAGTATTATCACTGACAATGGCACTAATCTGTCCCAAGGAGCTATGGAGGAATTTTGTCAACGAGAACACATCCGGCTTGATGTTTCTTCTGTAGCTCACCCTCAATCCAATGGTCAAGCTGAGAGAGCCAATCAGGAAATTTTGAAAGGGCTCAAACCCCGGCTTATGGTTCCTTTACAATGAACGCCGGGTTGTTGGGTAGAGGAATTACCCTCGGTATTATGGAGTATCAATACTACGCCCAATAGGTCTACGGGTTACACACTTTCTTCATGGTTTATGGAGCAGAAGCAGTATTGCCTAGTGACATCCATCATGACTCGCCCCGTGTGGTGGCTTATGTTGAAGCTAATAATGAACAAGCCAGACAGGATGCACTTGACTTGTTGGATGAAGAAAAAGACTTAGCAGCGGCCCGGTCAGCAATTTATCAACAGGACCTGCGTCGTTATCACAGCCGCCGGGTTAAGTCCATGACTTTTCTGGCAGGCGACTTGGTGCTCCAGCTCATCCAGGATCTTTCAGATGCACACAAGTTATCCCCACCTTGGGAAGGGCCCTTTGTGGTCAGTAAAAATTTAAACAATGGGTCATACTACCTCATTGACGTTCGAGAGCATGCAGACTCACGTAAGTCGGAAGAGGAGACCCGCCGGCCATGGAACATTGCTCAACTTCGGCCATATTACACCTGAGCCACCGGCTCTCATCATGTACATACGTTCACGTTGTATATACTATGATAAGCAATAAAGTAAGACCATCGGTCTCTTTTCTTTTCACAGACTATGCATCTTTATTATTTCTTATTTACAAATGACTATTAAGGAGCTGATCATATTTGAATCAAGTTTAACCTTTTTGGTCCAACTTATGATCGTATCCGAATCTAGCTGCAAATCTCATGGTCACTTGGGGGCGTCCTATTCAAACATAGGTCGTATTCGAACCAAAGAGAACATAGCTGTCGTAACCCTCTTGATCGGCTCAAGGCCAAAACTCACTGGGGCTTCTTGATCGTATCCGAATCATAGCTTAACCCCTTTGGGTCCGACTTGGATCGTATTCGAATCAGGGTCGTTAAAAACCTCTCAAGGTCATTTGGGGGCTTCCTGTTCAAACATAGGTCGTATTCAAACCAAAGAGAACATAGATGTCGGTACCCTCTTGATCGGCGCAACGCCAAAGCCACTGGGGGCTATATGGTCGTATTCAAACCTTAGCTTAACCCCTTTGGTCCGGTTTACTGGTCGTATTCGAATCAGAAACCCCCAACCTTTTGAATACAAGATTAAAATTATGCTTGTTATTTATTGCTTGCCTTTTAGTTTGTTGTTGTTTCAATATTACTAATAAATTAGCCTGGTCTTCTTCACCGGCTCAATTATTGGAGAACACAGCTGCCCGGGTCATTCAATCCAGCGGTTCAAGGATCAAAAGGTATGAACTACTAAGGTATAATGATTATTAAGTATTAAAGAAGCATTAGCTTTTCATAAATATTGAGTTATCAACTTCAATCATCCGGCTTATTTAAACCGGCGATCTAAGGATCAAAAGGGATCAGGTATGGTCATTACTTATACACGCTTACCTGCTGCGGTAACTAAAAAAGTTCGAATTTATATTTGTCTCTGTTTCTATCGAGGTAAATATATTGGCTCTACATTAGGTGTTTAAACCCGTTTGGTTCTAAACCACCATGCCAGTTTTTTCTTTGTATTTACAGGAACAGAGTTCAAACATTGCACAGATAAGCATTAAGCGATGCATAAGCAAGCATTAAACATTGGCATCTGAAACATAGATTCACATATAAGTATTTTATGCGCGATGGCACAAGCAAACATGCGGTGTTTTAACAGCTAAGCTATTACAAGGCTTTATAAGCCCATGAAGATGATCATTGTCCCTCCCTCGCCGGTTCACCATCTTGAGTCTACTGGAAGTTGGGTTTTGACCAATCAAAGCCATTCATGGCGACAAATTCGGCTTCGTCGTCAATCAGGCCGACCGGGTCAACCTCCGGGGCAAATGTATCTTCTCTCACTGGTGGGATCAAGTCTATTACTTTATATGAGGGAGGGGCCATCTTCTTATTCTCACTATCAAAACCCAGCTGGTACTTGTCCACATTGGTGTCATCTCCAAGACTAGTCGCCTGAGGCCGAACTTCGCGGACGCAGGCTATGAAGTCATCCTGATCAAAAGGAGACTCGTCCTCCTTCACGGTAGGATAGCCCCTTGCCACGTCCGCCGGGTCTAGGTCTGGCACCCAAGCCTTGGAGCGGCTTCGGGCAGTCAAAGCTCCAGCTCGCGCGCAAGAGCGTTTTACTTCTTGGAACTTGGCAGGAAGGATGGACAGCTTCTTCAAGACGTCACTGAGCCGGTTAGGTCCTTGATTAGCAGGAGAGATGGTAGCCAGAGCCCGTTGTGCGCCGATATACAATTGTTCAACTAAAGTGTATACTGCCTTCAGCTTAATCAACGGGTCTTGGCTTAGGTTCTTACTTTGCGGACCTGCATATATTTTTAACAGAGTCAGTTGGCGGATTATACTCCGGTTTGGCAAAAAAAATACGAAAGGTCAAATCAGGCGCTTACCAAAGATAGCAGCGACCATCTGAAACACCGGCCCTTTAAACCGTTCAGCTCTGTTGAAATTTCTTTCAGAGCTGTTTCGGCTGTCTCAGCTCGTCGGGTCAGAAGTGTTTTCTCATTTTCCCAAGTCTTCTCCTTGGCAGCAAAGCTGGTCTTCAAATTTTTCGTTGCAGAAAGGCTTATTTGCAGTTTGGAGGTGGAAGATTTGATTTCTGACTCGTGACTCGCTAGCCGGGTCTTTGCGTCAGTCAATTGAGAGTTCAATTCAGACAAGGCATTCTGTGAAACGTTCAGATAAGTCAAGACTTGGTTTCAAATTCAAATATCCAAATTCAAGATTCAAGTTTCAAGTACTTTACGAATAAAACACTTGACACTTGGGGGATAATGTATGCCAAATCAAATTTTTACGACTCTACAAACATATTTAAAGTCCCAAGTCCCTTACAAAGTAACAACACTTGGCACTTGGGGGCTAATGTACGCAGTTTAGCAAGTTTATCAAGGTTAAACCAGAGTGTTAAGTACTTTGAAGATGGTTTTAAATTCTAAAGTACCGATTCATTAATGATAAAAATAAACCGGTCCTTGGGGACTATAGGTGAAGTTTTGTTCTATCAATATTAGGCAAAGATTCAGAGGTAAAAGTCTCGGCCTATATTTTAAGTCTACAGGTTATTCCGTTTCTCTTATAATCTGAAGACTTGGGGGCTGAAGGAATATTAGTAAACCAGAAACAACGTACCTCATACTTCAACTGAAGCTGCTTGACCATCTCGATCTCAGACTCACGACTGGAGTGTACATGACTGAGATAGCCGGATAAGATATCACTAGCATTGAGACGGTCATAGTTGGCAACATCAAAGCGAACCTTCTGCCTCTCCAATGCTTCTTGCTTTGCTGTGCACCGAGCCAGCACCGTTGGATTCCTTGGCTCAACAAAGCGGCTCCCAGTAATTTGAACATCTTGAGCAGGTGGAGACGGCGGGTTGGTTGAGCTTGATGGTCCAGCTGTAGAAGGATTCATAATGGCTTCGTCAAAAGTCGGCTCAGGAGGGTTTGCCTCATTGTCAATAGGCAGGTGTTCTGGAGCGTTAGCCAATGGAGAAGGCGGCCTAGCCGGTTCAGATGCTAGCACTGGCGGGTCTTCCGCCGGTTTAGCCGCCTTCGTCTTCTTGGATTTAGCCTGACCACTAAGGAAAAATATTGCATGATTGTCAGCATAAAGATACAATTGAGCAACCCGGAAGAAAGGAAGATTTCTGATACCCAGGAGCAGTCTTGAAAGCCAGAAATTGTGTTTGTGATGAGTCGCCTGAAGAACGAGACACCTCCTGAAAGGATAAAAGAAAAGAGTTAAAAGAAATACAAGGAGCAGGATTCATTAAAACGAGTTAAAAACAGTAATAAGTAAACCTCATTCGGGCATTTCTGAGGGGTCTGTTGAAGGACGACAGCCGGTTCATCTTCAATCCCAACTTCACGGCGGCTTTCATGTTGCTGCTTTTTCAAATGAAAGTTGGGATCCAAGTGAGCTAAGGGGTTAGAAAACCTTACTTTATGGATCACTCGTCGAACTATGTGTCTTGGTAAGGGCTCTGACTCGGAGGAAATGATAGTTACCTCTGCTTCCCCGGCCTGACTGGCCCCAGTGTCATCCTGGTAAGGATCAGTGTCAATAAGATTGTTAAAAAATTGGCCAAGGGAATCAAGGGCAATCTCCGAGTCAGACGTGTCATCAAGTTTCATTAAATCTTCAGCAGTGGTCTTCTTTTTCTTCTTCGATCTCCGGGTCAACTTCTTGGCGTTCATGGCGGCGAGTTTCGCCTTCTTGGCAGCGATCATATTTCACTTTCCAAAAGTCAGAGTTGGCCTACAAAGACAAGAGGAAGGATCAGTGATAAACAATACGGCTGGACAAAATACAGAGGAAAAAAGATCAGAATATCCTTACTTCTAGTACCGGGTTAAGTTTACAGAAGGGATTTAACCCAACAACACTGCAATCTTCATACTTCGCATTAACCAGAAGGTTTGACATTGAGACAATGTCCTCTTCGGTTAGTTGAACCGGGGTATGATGGAGAGAGTCGTCCGGGTCTCCACCATATTCATACATCAATTTTGAATGACGGCTTAATGGAATAATCCGCCATGAGATCCAGCAACGGGTTAGATCGACTCCGGTTAAACCGTTCCCCAACAAACCGTTGATTCTTCTGATAGATGGAAGCAGCTTCTTGCGTTCAGCAACGGTAAGTTTATCTGGCAGTGCGAACTTGGAGTCAAGACGATCGGGGTGGTAACCGGCAGTGGCTTCTCGTTGGCGGGTGAGATGTCCTGACATTAAAACGAAGTTTGGTTCCAGTCCTTTGGGTGACTTGGTAAAACTATGAGAGGGAAGACAGCACCCTGCCGGCGCTGAATTGAGATGCCTCCAAGCTCTAAGCTAAGGCCGTTGGTGCACTCGTTCTGCCGGTTCAGATAGAAGTATTCTCTAAATAGCTCCATAGTCGGCTCTTGCTGAAGATATACCTCACAAAGCACTTGGAAGTTACAAATATTGGATATGGAATTGGGCCCAATATCCTGAGGATGGAGTTTGAAAAAGTGAAGAACTTCTCTGAAAAACTTTGAACCAGGCGGTGAGAAGCCACGGTTCATGTGGTCAGTAAAGATGACCACTTCGTCGTCTTTCGGATTGGCTCGTTCTTCTTTCGGGTCAGGAGCACGATAAGACATGATGCTTTTTGAGGGCAGAAACCCAATGAGGAAGAACTCTTTTAAACGATCCTCAGTTATGGTTGAGGGGACCCAATTACAGATGGTGGGTGTCTTTGACGGCATGATGTGCAAGGAACTGAAAAAGAAATAACAACATGCCGGTTCAGTTTACGGTCAGGATAACAGTTAAAGGCCGAAGATGTAAAACAAGTAATGGAGGCTTAACTAAGGGCTAATGACATATAAGGAAAAGAAAGCCGGAGCGGTAAGCCGCCATGACTACAAATTTTTTCAGAAAGCAGATTCAGCTAAGTGTTGGCATAAATAAGTTTTACCAAGTTGTCATCATTATTTTGGATCAAATGGCCGTTCTGAAAAGAAAAATATTCTAGACCTAAAAATCTAGTACAGATGGGTTCATCAGCTATAACGAAGCATCTATATACAGGAAAAAGGGATCTACTGCTATCAAAAATGGATGCAAAACAACTACCGCGCGAGTTATATCTCCTCTTTGGATCAAGAGAGGCTGCGGAGGAAGAACTACTAAGAAGGTTCATGTAACACCCCGGATGTGACTTACCCAATATGTAATTCAACTCTTGCCGTTTCCGACCTTAAGTTATTTTATTTTCTCGGGTTCGGATTTTTGTCTCCGTGTGTTGTTGCCGTTGTCATGCATCTCATATCATGTCATCATGTGCATTGCATTTGCATACGTGTTCGTCTCATGCATCCGAGCATTTTTCCCGTTGTCCGTTTTGCATTCCGGCGCTTCGTTCTCCTCCGGTGGTCATTTCTACATTTCTTTCATGTGTGGGTATTAAACATTTCCGGATTGGACCGAGACTTGCCAAGCGGCCTTGGGTTACTACCGGTAGACCGCCTGTCAAGTTTCGTACCATTTGGACCTCGTTTGATGCTCCAACGGTTAACCAAGGGACCGAAAAGGCCTCGTGTGTGTTGCAGCCCAACACCCCTCCAAGTTGGCCCAAAACCCACCAAAACCCTCTCCATCATCTAGAGCGTTTGATCACGATCGCGTGGCCGAAAACCGCACCTCATTTGGACTCTCCTAGCTCCCTCTATGCCTATATAAAGAACCCCCCCCCCCATTCCAATTCACGGGCGAAACCCTAACCATTTTCCTTCTCCGCCGCCGGACAAATTCATCCCACCGACGGACGCGTCCGACTTGCCCCGCCGCCGCCATGTGTCACCTCCCCATTGGCCCGGCCGCATCTCCTCCGCCGCCTGCCCGCGGAGCTCGCCGCCGGCCCTCCCGCGCCGCCAACCGGGCCGCGCCCCGCCGCCACCTACCTCCCTCGCCGCGCCGCCCGCACTCCGCCCGACGCTGCCCTTCGCCGCCATCGCCGGCCACCGTCGTCCGGCGACAACCGCAAGTCCGGCCGGCCGCCGCGCGCCGTCCCTCGTCGTCCTCCGCCGTCCCGTACCTCCCTGGCCCAAGCTCCGGCCGGCCCCGCTTTTATCCGGTCGCCTCCTCCTCCCCTCGGCAAGTCCCCGGCGCAACTTTGGCGAATAGTGATTCCGGCGAGCGCCTCGAAGTCCGTGCAGATCTGGATCCAAAAATCTCGAGGGTTGACTTTTGCCCTAACCCTAGTATTTTTATGCATTTTTCATCGTGCTATAACTCCGCATCCGTAACTCCGTTTTGGGCATATAGCATATCAAAATGTTCGTCTCAAAGAGTACATCATTTCATTCCAATGCATCATTTTCATTTGAGTTCATCTTGATGCCTGAAATGCTGTTAGAAGAGTGCAACTTGAGATAATTGTCAGATCTGCTGCTCCATTTAGATATTTGTTATTTTTGTCATGATTATTGTGTGCATGATATGCCCATGAGCTCTACATATGTTTTGTTAAGGGTTTTGCCATCTTTTCAGAGGTGCAACCCATGTATTTTTGTGATGTGTGTGGTGACTAGCACAAGCTTGCAAACTGAGGCACTTGGTAATGCTGATTTCAGGGACTTAGCATTTCCACTAAGTCCTTGAGTTGTTTATCTCATATGGCCATATGTTCATGTTGTTTCCTAGTGATTCGTGCCTCTTTTGAGGATGATCAGTAAGGACGTTTTGTTAATCCTGTAGTGATCTATCCATCCATGTCTTTGTTTGCAATGATGGAGCACCCTAGCTTGAGTCAATCGAGCTCTACTTTTGCTATTTCGTGAATCTGGGCAGATTGTCTACTTGTTAGAAATTTTGCCGAGGATGTTGTAGTTGATCCGTGCATGCTATGTTATTGTTCTTGCCATGCCTAGCTTGCATTTTGTGTATTATTGATGGGTGTATGCTTAGCTTGTCATGACTTGCTCTGTAGTGAGTGCATCGAGCTCGTAAACATGCCTACTTGATATCTGTTTTCAGCATGCTCCAGTTTTCACTAAGTCTGTGATCTCATTATGTTTTTGCCATGTTCACATGCTTGCAATTGTATTTTCTGATCCCTTTTGGCTCAAGGTCACTAAGGGACTTTTGTTAAGCTCTTTGAGTAGCTCCATGCCATGCTTTACTTTGCCATGTTCAGGTCCTGTAGCATACAGTTTTGTTGCTCCGAAGAGTACTATCTGATCTGAAATTCCAGACAAGTGTTAATTTCACTAAGTCTGAGATCTGTTTGCCAAATGCATTTTTGCTATGCTTGTTTGAACCTGTTAATGGATGAATTGGCCGTAGCTCAATGCTATACTTTTGTTAAGCATCATGAATGGTTTCCTGCCATGTATTTTGATGCCATGTTTGGGTGCTGTAACATGTTCATCTTGTTGCATTTAGATGGCCACTTGCTGTAAATCGCAGAACGTGGTCATATTTGAATTGCTTGCCATTTCCAAACCGTAACTCCGATTCCGGCATTCTTTATATCGTTTTCAAGCGATTTCATCTCATCTCCAGTGGCACACTTGGATTTCCAAGTTAAGGCCAGGTTCATGCATCCCTTGTCAAATCTTGCATATGCATCCCGCATTGCATCCCGCATAGCATACCATCCTTGCATCATATTGTTTGAGCTTTGCACGCGGTTGATTGTGTTCCGTTTGCTTGTTTGTCCTGTTTGGGTAGAGCCGGGAGACGAGTTCGCTAACGAGGAGCCCGTTGAGTTTGCTTTCGAGGATCCAGTCAACTCTGACAACTTTGCAGGCAAGATGATCATACCCTCGAAATCACTACTATCTTTGCTTTGCTAGATGCTCGCTCTTTTGCTATGCCTATGCTACGATGCCTACCACTTGCTTATCATGCCTCCCAAATTGCCATGTTCAGCCTCTAACCCACCAAGTCCTAGCAAACCGTTGATTGGCTATGTTACCGCTTTGCTCAGCCCCTCTTATAGCGTTGCTAGTTGCAGGTGAAGATTGGAGACCGTTCCTTGTTGGAACATTATTTACTTGTTGGGATATCATTATATTATCTTGTTATTTTAAAGCATCTATATACTTGGTAAAGGGTGGAAGGCTCGGCCTCTCGCCTAGTGTTTTGTTCCATTCTTGCCGCCCTAGTTTCCGTCATATCGGTGTTATGTTCCCGGATTTTGTGTTCCTTACGCGGTTGGGTTATAATGGGAACCCCTTGATAGTTCGCCTTGATTAAAGTTTTTCCAGCAATGCCCAACCTTGGTTTTACCATTTTCCACCTAGCCTCTTTTTCCCTTGGGTTTCCGGAGCCCGAGGGTCATCTTATTTAAACCCCCCCGGGCCAGTGCTCCTCTGAGTGTTGGTCCAACCTAGAGCCCCTTGCAGCGCCATCTCGGGGAAACCCGAGGGCTGGTTTTAGTTGTACGGATTGTTTATCCGATTGTGCCCTGAGAACAAGATATGTGCAGCTCCTATCGGGATTTGTCGGCACATTCGGGCGGTGTTGCTGGATTTGTTTTAACCTGTCGAAGTGTCTTGTAGAACCGAGGTACCGAGTCTGATCGAAACGTCTCGGGAGGAGGTCTATTCCTTCGATGACCGTGAGAGCTTGTCATGGGCTAAGTTGGGACTCCCCTGCAGGGATTTGAACTTTCGAAAGCCCTGCCCATGGTTATGGGCAGATGGGAATTTGTTAATGTCCGGTTGTAGATAACTTGAACCTTAACTTAATTAAAAATGAATCAACAGTGTGAGTTACCTTGATGGTCTCTTCTCGGCAGAGTCCGGGAAGTGGACACGGTGTTGGAGTAATGCTTGCGCAGGTTGCTCTCTAGTTTCTTGCTCGCGCTTTGCCTCCTCTTCTCACTCTCTTTTGCGAACAGGATAGCCACCATATATGCTAGTCGCTTGCTGCAGCTCCACATATTTACCTTGCCTTACCTATAAGCTTAAATAGTCTTGATCGCGAGGGTGCAAGATTGCTGAGTCCCTGTGGCTCACAGATTACTATTAAACCAGATGCAGGGCCTGATGATTCCGCTCCAGGTGACGCGCTTGAGCTCAAGTGGGAGTTCGACGAGGACTCTCAACGATACTACGTGTCTTTCCCTGATGATCAGTAGTGGTGCCCAGTTGGGGTGATCGGGACCGTGTCGCATGTTGGGTTATCTTTTATTTTGGCGCCGTAGTCGGGCCATGAGTGTTTGATTGTTGTAATGCTATTTATGCACTTTGATTGACGTGGCGAGTGTAAGCCAACTATGTATCTCCCCTTTATTATCTATATTACATGGGATGTTGTGAAGATTGCCTAACTTGCGACGTATGCCTTCAATGCGATTATGTCTCTAAGTCGTGCCTCGACACATGGGAGCTATAGTCGCATCGAGGGTGTTACAGTTCATGAAGAACGGTGAAGAACACCGATGAACTCGCAAGCCCTAATGCAGATCTAAAAAGTTTGAGAAGATAAGACTTATGGATGCGGATTCGCTGCGGAGGGTCGTCGCCGTTTATCTGGACAGTTCAGGGTGATGCAGCGGCCAGGCTCGAGGACGACGATGAGCGTTGCGGCGGCGGCGGACCTCGAGCAGTAGCGGAGATGGCGAGAGGAAGAAGATGAAGAAGAGGGGAGAATGAGAAAAACCGGCCGTGTGCCTATTTATGAGGGCAGATGCGAACAGACGTGCGCGAAAATCAAGGGAGAACCAAATAATGGTTATCCAGCTATATAGACGCCTCGATTCTCGGGAAGCATTAAAGATAAAAGATCTGTTGGAAGATGACGTCATGAATGTTTTTTGTGTTTTCCAAAGATGACGTCACGGCGGGTTACAGAGTTTTTCAGACAGAAGATGGATTTCATCTAAGTATTGAAAATTGACAAAGAACAAAGTTCAAAGTCAACCTGGGGCCTAATGTTGGGAATATTACTACCAGTATGACCCGCCCAGGAGGGGCCGAGTCAACCCTAATGGCGGGTTACATAAGAAGCCCAATATACATTCAAGATGATAGTTTATTAAAACATATAGAAGGCCCAAAGGCCTGGGGCCGGCTTAAGGCCCGATATTGTAAACCGCCGTATGTAAGGAAAGACTTGTAAAGAAAGGCATGTAAAGGAAGTCACCGAGCCAGACATGGTTATGAGCCGGCCGGGACTCTGTAGGCCACCAGGCGTCAACCCATGTATATAAAGGGACGACCCGGTGGCGGCTTAAGGAAAGAGACAACCAAATCGATAATCAAGCCGGCGAGTTGAACCCCTTGGAGATCGAAAACTTCTACAATACCAATCCCAACTAGACGTAGGCTTTTACCTTGATCGTAAGGGGCCGAACTAGTATAAAAACTCTCTCGTGTGTCCCTTGTCCCGATTAACCCCTTTAAGCTTCCTAGTGCGATGGCCCTATGACTAAGTCCTTGCTCTAGGACATCTATCGTGTCAACTCCACAACAGGTAAGCAGAGATGTTGTCCTGCAGAACATCTTCTGAGGAACACACCTATATGAATTTGACTGTTAACGTCGCAGTCTGTGGGAATTGGGTGTTCTCTAATAAATTCTTGAAAAGGCCTTGGAGTATGACGTATACACTCCACCCGCGAGGAAGTCTTGCGGCAGCCTAGTATCGGTCAAGAATTTGTGTGAAACTAGTCTCGCAGAAAACTTGTAGTTCAAGGCATTGTCCACTATTCAAGTTGTGATCTAGTGTAGCATAAAACTCTAAGTGGAAGTTCAACTTCACAGTCTCCACTGAGCACAGGTATATAAACAATGTTTTGGAACTAAATGATGAGATGTGTCAATGAGACTTTGTGGGGGATTGTTGGAATTTTGCTAGTAGGCCTTTGGCCCAAAGCCCAACTAAAATTCTGAAATTCTCTTGGCCCATTCATGCACACATGTGAGTGGAGTGAGTGAGGCTAAAGTTTAGTCCCACCCCGGAAGTTGAGAGAGAGTTGCACCTCTTTATAAGGTGAGCTCTTCTACCACTTGTATGAGCATGAGAAGAGGAGACCTACACGTGCGCTCCTCCTCCTCGCCACGCCATGCCTCGTCATGACGCGCCGCGCCACGGGTTGCGGGATTGAGCCGAGCCGAGGACAGAGCTATGCACCTTGTCTATATTTCTGCTGCTCGGGAAAAATTAATGAGTCATTAATTAATAATTAACGGACGCATTAATTACTGAACCGTTTCCGATTCTTTTTGATCGTGACGACTCGAACGTGGGGTTTACTCCCACGACCTACCCGGCCCGCACTATATAGTCAGGCAGACGTCTACCCTAGCCGCGGCCGCTTCGTATGGTTTCTCACCACCGTTCCAGATCATTGCACCGCCAAGCAAGTCTTCTCCATCCTTCCTTTCACCGTGCACCGGGAGAAGGGACAGCAGGCCTCTGGAACCCCGCCTCTCGTGATCCTGTACGGGAGAGGGGCGATCAGGTTTTTGGGGAGCGCACTTGCGCGACTGCTGGCAGCGATGACTTCGCGAACGACGACTTCTTCCCCGACCTCTGCAACCTCATCCTCGACGACATGGGCGACAACGTCAATGCCGGCGGTGCTGCTCCCGCTGCACCGTATGTGATTCTATCCTTCCTTTTCGAGATCGTGGTAGAATTCATGTTTCTAGTATGTGCCCTAGATGTGATCTGTTCATCTGCTATGCTAGTTCGCATAATTAGTTTAATATCTGCTACTGTAGTCATGATTTATCTTCTAATTATTCGAATTAAATCTCGTAGTAACTTGCTCATATTTCCAACACAAACAAGCATGGCAAAAGTGCAAAAGATATCAGCTTCACAGACTTAGTGAAAATACTAACATGCCAGGAATTAACATCAGGAAGCAATGTTTAGAGCAAGCAAACAACATGCTACAGGAACAGAACATAGAAAACAAAGGCATGTCATGAATCTACTCGAAGCATAGAACAAAAGTCCCTTACTGACCATGAGCCAAAAAGGCACATAAGATATTACGGCACCCATGTAAACATAGCAAGTTTCGTTAACAGATTCAGACTTAGCAGAAAACTGAGCATGGCATAAACAGAATTATGAAGGCATCTTTGCGAGCTCGATTCACTCATCACAAGGCATTGCATGACAAGCTAAGCATACTAACAGCAAGAAGACATGTTCATGAAGCTAACCATGGCAAGAACAAGCTCATAGCATGCATGGATCAACTACAACAACCATGGCAAAATTGATTAACATGTAAACAATCTGCCAAGAACATTTTATAGCAAAAGTAGAGCAAGATTAAGACATGCTAGGGCACTCCATAATTGCAAACAGGGGCATGGACGGATAGAGCACAACCATATGTCCAAATCATCCTTACTGAAGATACTCAAACAAAGCATGGATTTCTCTGTAGCAACATGAATACATGGCATAAAAATAACAGCAGGGAAATGACTTAGTGAAATCCTAAGTCCCTGAAATCAGCAATATCACAAGAGCTACTTTGCATGCTTGTGGTAGTCACCACATTGATCACAAAAATACATGGCATACACCCCTGTAAATATGGCATGGCATATATCAAAACACATGTAGAGCTCACGCCCATATGTAGCACACAACAAATGTAGCAAAAAAGACAAATGCTCATACTCTGATAAGAATCAGCACCTAACAATTTATAGCACTCTTGTATCAACGATTTGGGCATCAAGATGGACTCAAACAAGCATGGCACAATGGTACAAAATGAAGAGCACATCATGATGAACATTTTCATATATTGCACGCACAAAACGGAGCAGCGAGCACAAAGTTATGGCATGATGAACAGAGGCTAAAAACATAACAGAAAATGACTTAGAGAAGAAAAAGAGGTCAACCACCGGTCCAGATCTAGGGTTTGCATGCGGATCGAGGTTCGCCGGAGAAGACGACGACGGGGACGGCGGCCGGAGTGGGGAAGAGGATGGCCGGGCGGAGGAGCTCGCTGGATCCGGGAGGGAGAGCGGCGCGGGGTCGGCGGTGACCGGCGTGGAGGCGGACGGCGAGGTCGGCGGCGAGGCGGCACGAGCGGTGGGGTGGACGTCGGGCGGCGGGGCGGACGTCGGACGGCGGCCAGAGCTCGCGGGGGCGGCGGCGCGCGCTCACGGGCGTGGCGCTGGGACTCGGGCGCGGGCAACCGAGCGGGCGGCGAAGGCGACCGGGCCTTGGGCGGCCGCAGCGAGCCGGCGGCGCTAGGGCGACTCGGGGCCACGTGGTGTGCTCTGTCTGGCTCGGGACGGCGGCGCGATTTGTCCGGCCAGACCGGACGTGTCCAGCGGCGCGGGGTGGAAGAAGGCTAGGGTTTCGTCCGAATTTTGAAGGGGGGTGCACATATTTATACCTAGAAGGAGGTGGGAGTGTCCAAATGAGGTGTGGTTTTCGGCCACGCAATCGCGATCCGATGACGGAGGACATGGAAGTGGTTTGGAAGGGTTATAGGGCCATTTTGGAGGGGTGTTGGGCTGCAACACACATGAGGCCTTTACGGTTCCCCGGTTAACCATTTGAGTAGCAAACGGACTCCAAATGGCACGAAACTTGACAGGCGGTCTACCGGTGGTGTACCAAGGCCGCTTGGCAAATCTCGGTCCATTCCGAGAAAGTTTGACACCTGCTCACGAAAAGAGACAAGAGGGGGACGCCGGATGACATAGGAGTGTCGGATTGCAAAACGGACAACGGGGAAAATGTTCGGATGCATGAGACGAAGACGTATGCAAATGCGATGCACAAGATGACATGATATGAAGTGCATGACATGGACAAAAAGAAAAACGTAGACAAAACCCAACCAGGAAGGGAAAAATCATAACTTAGAACCGGAAACGGCAGAGTCGGAGTTACAAATATGGTAAGTTACATCCGGGGTGTTACATACAACCTGCGAATGGTTTGAACTCAAACTGAAGTTTCAGTTCGGTTTGGTTTGCTTTGGGTTGGATTAAATGGGCTAAGCACCTGTGGAAATTTGGTCTAGTGTGGGCTTTAGCAATTATACTAGATTGGCTTGGTTTGGTCTGGACAGAGATCGAACGGTCACAGCCCATTTCAATCTATAGATAAAAACTGGATCGAGTGACCAATTCAACTGTACCTCTCTACGAGACATTAAGGTGGGCTTTGCTACACCATGGATAACCATTATCATGAATATGGTGAGCTCAGTGTCGTTCTCAGTGATGTTTAATGGAGTTAAATCAGAGGAGTTCAAACCTACACGAGGTATTCGAAAGGGGAGACCCTATCTCTCCATATCTCTTCGTGTTGGCAGCAGAGGGCCTTTCGTTCCTCTTACATTCTCAGAACCAGTCATCCCAGCTCGGCGGCGTTAAGGTGGCGCCATCGGATCCACTGGTGAACCACCTTTTATTCGCGGATGATAGCCTGCTGTTTTTCAGGCCGAGTATAAATGGGGCAGAAGCAGGGTCAAACCTATTGGACACATACTGTTCGGCATCAGGTCAGCGAATCAATAGAGAGAAATCCTCCAAGTTTTTCAGCAAAGGGACCCCAGAGATAGTACGAGATGCTGTGAAGGGTTTTTTGCATGTTCCTAATGAATCTTTGAGTGAAAAGTATTTGGGAATGCCAACTGTTGTGGGGCACTCAAAGAAGGGCACCTTTAAATATTTGAGTGATCGTGTTTGGGATAGGTAAAGGGTTCAATGAGCAAGTGCTTATCAGCAGGAGGCAAGGAGGTGCTCATTAAATCAGTAGCCCAGGCAATTCCAGTGTTTTCTATGGCTTGATTTAAACTGCCAAGGGGTTTGTGTGATCATATAAAGTCCATTATCAGCAAGTTTTGATGGGGCTGCAAGCAAGGGGAAAGAAAACCAGCTTGGGTCTCATGGGATGTTATGAACCGCCCTAAATATTTAGGAGGGCTTGGCTTTAGAGATATGTAACCATTCAATTTGGCACTATTGGCAAGGCAAGCTTGGAGGATCCTGCAGGAGCCATTGTCTTTGAGTGCTAGGATTCTTAAAGCCTCATATTTTTCGGACAGATCTCTCCTAGATGCGGAGTTGGGGTCGCGGCATTCTCAAATTTGGCGGGCGATTATTGAGGGACGAGATGGCTTGAAGCAAGGATTAATTAAGCGCAATGGTAATGGTCGGACGACTGACATTTGGGCAGACAACTGGATACCGAAAGAAACCACTCCGAGACCTATAACCTCACTAGTCACTGATCCACCGAAGAAGGTCTCGGAGTTGCTCATACCATCGGTGGCAGAATGGAATGTTGGCTTGATTCGATCTATTTTTCTCCGGTTTGATGCTGATGCGATCCTCAAGATACCAGTGTGCACAAGAAACACGGAGGATTTCTGGGCATGGTACCCTAACGACAAAGGATGGTTCTCTATTAGTTCAGCGTACAAGTAACTAGTGAAAACCAAACTACAGAGGGAACAGTTGGTCGAAGGAAGATTGGGGTCTTCAAGCAATGGGAGAGAGGAAAAAGCATGGATGTCGCTATGGAAACTCCCGGTCCCTTCAAAAGTCAGGGTGTTCCTCTGGAGATTAGCACGTCATTCTCTGCCTACGACTGATGTGTTGCAGAAACATAATATGTCGAGCCAGTCGATTTGCCCGCTTTGTGGCATGGCAGATTCATGGAGACATGCCCTTTTATCTTGCACCATGTCCAGATGCATTTGGGCCCTATCCAATCAGCTCCTAGTAGTGAAGATGGCAGAAAATTTGGAACCAAGCGCTAAGAGCTGGATGTTTGCACTAGTAGAAAAAGGGCCTTCAGTCCCGGTTCATAAGGGCCTTTAGTCCCGGTTCTGGAACCGGGACTTTAGTCCCGGTTGGTAACACCAACCGGGACTAAAGGAAATTTTATGATTTTTTTTGATTTTTTTTATTTTCAAATTTCGGAATTATTTTAACCTCTAGTCTGTAATCACCACCCCTCATCACTTCTCAATTTATCCTCTAATCACCCCTCATCATTCCAAATCATCTAACTTCCCGAACGGTCACCCATCCTCCCACTCCCCCAGCCTGAGCACGCTTAACTTCCGGGTTCTATTCTCCCTCACTCCAAGTCTGCACTTGTTGTTTTCCTGACAATACTAAGATGTCAATCCTATTAACCTTCAGGAATTTTGTTTGAGCATGAAGTGACACATTTCATAGTTTTATTTTGAAACTATTGTTTTAAAAAACAATAATTATTTAGTAACACTAATATTTCTTGAATAATTAGTTTGACCATTGTTTGACCACAGTTTGACCAGATTTGACCAAAATTGAAATAACAGAAATAATTATTTAGTAACACTAATATTCTAGAATAATTAGTTTGACCATTGTTTGACCACAGTTTGCCCACTGTTTGAATTTATTTCGATTTTTTTCACTCTAGATCTTAAAAGCCCCGTAACTTTTTTCTATTAGGTTTTTGAGGATTTTGAAAATGTTTAACAAGTTCCCCCGGTTAAATTCGGATGTAACTTTTCAAGTAGATGATTTTTCATATAAAAAACTTTTTCATCCGAGTTAGTATGCAAAAGTTATGCCCATTTTTACAAATTTCAGAGAGATTTTGCAAATAAAGTGAAAATTCACATTTGCAAATTTTCCCAACAACTAGACCACATATCACATGGAAAACTTATTTTCTTTTATTTTTTTGACATTTCCATCATTTTCTTTTATTTTTTTAAAACTGAAAAGGCGATGGGAGGGTAGAGTTTGAAAATGGGACCTTTAGTACCGGTTCGTGGCACGAACCGGGACTAAAGGTCTCAACCCCATTAGTCCCGGTTCGTGCCTCAAACCGGGACTAAAGGTCTAATCTTTAGTCCCGGTTTGAGGCACGAACCGGGACCAATGGTTGTGGGCAAGGAGCGAGGCCCATTGGTCCCGGTTCATTCCACCAACCGGGACCAAAAGGTCCAGATGAACCGGGACCAATGGCCCACGTGGCCCGGCCGGCCCCCTGGGCTCACGAACCGGGACCAATGCCCCCATTGGTTCCGGTTCTGTACTGAACCAGCACTAATGGGCTGACCCGGCCTGGACCAAAGCCCTGTTTTCTACTAGTGTTGATATGTACGAAAATCTAGATCACGCAAGTTCCACACGGATGGCTGTGACCCTATGGGCGGTGTGGTATGCGAGACCTAAAGCTATCTACGAGGCGATCTTTCAGAGCCCGCAACAAACCGTAATGTTCGTTAACAGATTCCTTGGGGAATTGGAACAGTTAGCAACAGATTCAGCACGGCCAGCAGCTTTTGTGATTCCAGTTGCACAACCCAAGTGTTGGCTTCCACCAACGGAGGGAGAGATGAAGATAAATGTTGTGCAGTTGCAAGGCACAAGCGGGGAGGTGTTGCTGCAGCAATATGTCGGGACTCAAATGGCGATTACCTGGGATCGTCAGCGGTGGTATTTTTTGGGGTCAACGACCCTCTGATTATGGAAACATATGCCTATAGGGAAGCCCTCGCTCTTGCAGATGACCTCTCCGTCCAGAATTTTGTGGTAGCTTCTGATTGCCAGGGAGTGGTGAATGACATCAAGACCGGGATGGGAGGTCCCCATACAGCTATCATACATGAAATCATAAAACGTAGCAGTAACTTTACTTCTTGCTCTTTTGTTCATGAGCGTAGAAATTTTAATTTCGAGACACATAATCTCATCAAGTTTGTTTGTAACTTAGGTCCTGAGAGACATGTTTGATTGGGATACCCACATGACCCAAACCATGTACCTACAAACTGTTGGCAATAAGCCATGCCCGAACGATGGCGACCGGCGTCGGGTGTGCCAGGTGCAGTCTATGCAGGCCGTGGGCGTGTGTGTCCCGGCATGAGTCCGTGCTCACGTTGGTTGAGTGAAGGAGCTACATGCACGAGGGTCGTTGCGATCTGTTGAAGACAGCCGCGTCGTGCGCGCGACCGGAGCAGTTGGTTGCAAGCTAGATGGATGGACTCGACCGTTGAGGGAAGCTGCGCACGTTCTAAGTCTGACCATGCATGTAGCTAGCAGGTTGTGGGTGCATGGCATAGTTAGTTGGCTTAGTGGCCGGGCGATCCATGCATGTGCGTGCGTGCGTGAGGCCAGGGTGTGTGTCCGGCTATATAAGCCATGTATTGATGTTGTGCAGAGTGGAGTGTAGCTAGGAGAGATGTAGTCTCGAGTAGTCCTTCGTGTGGGTGTGGCTGCGGTATGTGCCGAGCCAGAGTTCGTGCTCAATGAAAAATTAGGCTATTCGTGTGGCCGAGGCGCCGTTCATGCGGTGGGGCGTATGTGCGCCGGAAATATCGGTGTCCCTCTCCTTCCATCTACGTCCGAGCGAGTGTGAGAGAGAGGTAGTTCGGGGTTTGTCCCAACATAAACATTGTTTTGAATCAATAAAGAGGCGAGATTTCTCAAAAAAAATAAAAACCCTCTACGAGACAAGCGATTCCTTCCATCAAAAAAAAAAAAAAAAAACGAGACCAGCGATTCCATGCGCCTCACGCGGGTGACGTTGCCGCCGGTGGCGCCTGCCTGACGCCGAGCCTTTCACGGCTGGTGGGTGTGCCCTCTCTCGCCTCTGTAGGTAGAGAACTATAGATGCTGACGACTACAAAGCTGTGCGGGCTTGGCTTGGTTGGATTGTTCAGATTACTTCAGAAATCATTATGCCTGATTGTGCTTGGTCGTCAATTGCTTATGCCCTTTTCACGTTAGGCTTTGTCCATGGTTTGAGCTTGTGGTTTCAATCCACAAATCATAAACAGTTTGGATGAGGTTGGGTTGAAAAAACATACAATTTGGTTTGGTCTAGGTTCTAGCTGATTCTTTTTGGATCGGTTTGGTTTGGATCCTAGGCGTGTAGTGCTATGGGTTGGACTAGCTTTGGTTTGGATGTGAAACTATTCCCAGGCTTACATGTAGTCTAAGTACGGACCAGAAACAGATTAATTAGGCAAGTGTTGCCGTGTGCACTTGTGCCTTTAGCCTTGTCCGTGAGACATCAGGAGTTGTTGTTCGAGTCGGCATCTTGGTCCTCTCTATATTTACTCGCACCATCGCACCAACGAGTGCTTTTGTAAGAGAATCGAGATCATAAGATAGGGATTGGGATTGGAGAGAAATAAAAGGAAATTAGAGTGTAGCGCGAGACATATCTTTAGGCAAGGGTTTAGCCACTTTGACACGATGGATCCTTCGGCGAAAATACAACGGACGGAACTCCCGGAAGACCTCGTCCTCGAGGTTCTCACACGTGTCGCTAATGCAGCTGCCCTCGTCCGCTGTGGCACCGCGTGCAAGCGGTGGCGCGCCCTCGTGGCTGACCCCTCCTTTGTCTGCCGGCGTCACCAGGTGCTGATGGGGCGCGCCCTCGTGGCTGATACCTCCTTCGTCCGCCGGCGTCACCAGGTGCTGATGGCCGTCATCGGCGCATACGACGGCGAGTGGGCGCTATCCAAGGTGCTTCTACATTCAGACGTCGATCCGAACCAGAACCGGCTGCTGCTCCCCACTTGGATGGGGCAGGGCGGCCCCATCCCGATGTTGTTCCCGGAGCTGGAGCAGGTTGGCGACAACGGCATGCAGAACTAGGTGGTGGTGGCCGTCCTCATTGATGCCGAGGCGGGTGTTGAGAAGGTGGCCACGGTCCGGTACATGAACGCCAACATGACCTACCGGATCGTTGGCCGTGGGCGGAGGGAATTCGTTAGGGGCTGCCGTATCTCCCACGGAGATCGTGTCGACATCTACGTTGGCAGACGAGACACCGGCGACCGCTGCCTGCTCTTCTTCAACAGCAAGGGCGCGCAAGGTTGATCAAATCCACATAAATACGGAGTAGTATCTTGTGTGCAAGAATTCTATGAGACCAGGTCTCACGTGAGACCCATTCTGATGGATGACACGTGACATTCATAAATCACAAAGCATCCCCCATCCCTCACTTAAAATCAGGGGGAGGGGGAAGAGATTAGATGCTTTGTGATTTGTGAATGTCACGTGTCATCCATCAGGCCGGGTCTCACCTGCTAATCACGAGACCTGGTTTTATATATTTTTTTTTCGTATCCGTGGAACCACAATTTCTGTATTCATATTTTTGTAGAGGAGAGAATTCCTTATTTAACACCATGCTAAAATTTTATGCCCTATTTGACATCGACAAATTATTTCTTCCCTGTCTAACAACGATTCTAAATTTTACGTCTTTTATGACATTTCTGTCCATTTTGAGCCTTAGTGACAAACCATTTTGCCCCTCATATGGTACGTTTGTGCACGTGCAGGGGGGCATGTGTGCTGCTGCATATATGTTTGCTGCTGTGTGTGTACGCGTGTGCGTGTGCTACTGCGTGTTCGTTGCATGCTGGTGTGCTATTATGTTATAGTGTTATGGTTTGTGCACGTGCAGGAGGAGACAATTCCAAGCATACGTGTTATAGTTTGAGAAGTACTCGTACATAGAGTCATTTTAAGATTATTAGTAAAGGGTGATCAGCCTTGCCGGTTAATTAGATTTGAAAAATCACTAGTAATTTAGCTGGGACGTATACATGGCAGGGCAGTACTCCGGAGTCCTATTCGTGTAGGGGGGGGGGGGGGGGGGGGCGACAGGGCGGGCGACTCCGCGGGACGCGCTGCGGCGATCGCCGGGCCTCTGCCCTCGGGGTCTGCGGCTCGCCCGCGGGTTGGCGGCCGGATCCGATGACAACGAGGCGGACGGGGACGGGGAAGATCCGGCGGAGTCTCTGCCAACGCCGACTCCTTCTGATCTATTTTGTGAGTTTTTCCTTTCGGGTTATGATGAGGACGAGGTTGCCTCAACAGTGGACAGGATCTTGCCAGTGGACGATCCGGCAAGGGTTGGGCTTCACGTGGGCGAGAGGAAGGAGATGGTGCGTCGCGTCATGCACCGGAAAACGGCAACGGTCGTCAGGCCATGGAAGGGACCTCTCCCGAAGGTTAGCCTTCCAAACCTCACTCTTTTTGATTTGATTAGGCCGGATTCATGGATTAAGGTTCACAGGAAGAAGAGATCGACCCATTCTGCTAGTGAGTCCCGGTGGCCGGCGGCGGCCGTGGCACCGTTGCCGGCGGGGCTGCCGATCGGGATCTCTCAGATGCGGGAGTTTCGTTTGAACGCACTCCTGGGCCGCGAGCAGGGAGCGCCTGGGGGTGGGCCGGTTCTAAGTTAGCTGGGCCCTTGTGGGTGTAGGATCGAAAGTATGTCTAGAGGGGGGTGATTAGACTACTTGACCAAATAAAAACTTAACCTTTTCCCAATTTTAGTTCTTGGCAGATTTTAGCTATTGTAGGACAAGTCAAGCAATCATCACACAATTCAAGCAAGCATGCAAAGAGTATACTGGCAGCGGAAAGTAAAGCATGCAATTTGCAAGAATGTAAAGGGAAGGGTTTGGAGAATTCAAACGCAATTGGAGACACGGATGTTTTTTCCCGTGGTTCGGATAGGTGGTGCTATCCTACATCCACGTTGATGGAGACTTCAACCCACGAAGGGTAACGGTTGCGCGAGTCCACGGAGGGCTCCACCCACAAAGGGTAACGGTTGCGCGAGTCCACGGAGGGCTCCACCCACGAAGGGTCCACGAAAAAGCAACCACCCACAAAGGGTCCACGAAGAAGCAACCTTGTCTATCCCACCATGGCCATCGCCCACAAAGGACTTGCCTCACTAGCGGTAGATCGTCACGAAGTAGGCGATCTCGTTGCCCTTACAAACTCCTTGGTTCAACTCCACAATCTTGTCGGAGGCTCCCAAGTGACACCTAGCCAATCTAGGAGACACCACTCTCCAAGAAGTAACAAATGGTGTGTAGGTAATGAACTCCTTGCTCTTGTGCTTCAAATGATAGTCTCCCCAACACTCAACTCTCTCTCATAGGATTTGGATTTGGTGGAAAGAAGATTTGAGTGGAAAGCAACTTGGGAAGGCTAGAGATCAAGATTCATATGATAGGAATGGAATATCTTGGTCTAAACACATGAGTAGGTGGTTCTCTCTCAGAACATATGAGTTGGAATTGTGTATGTGTTCTGATGGCTCTCTCCACGAATGAAGAGGAGGTGGAGGGGTATATATAGCCTCCACACAAAATCCAACCGTTACACACAGTTTTCCTATCTCGGTGGGACCGAATCAACAAACTCGGTCGGACCGAAAAGGTAAACCTAGTGACCGTTAGAGATTTTCGGTGGGACTGACATGCAACTCGGTAGGACCGAAAAGGTTAGGGTTTGGGCATAACGTAATCTCGGTGAGACCGATTACACAAACTCGGTGAGACCGAATTTGGTAATTAGCTAACCAGAGAGTTGGTCAGGCAAACTCGGTGGGACCGATTTGCTCTTTCGGTGAGACCGAAAAGTTACAAAAAGGAAACACTGAATTTACATTGCAATCTCGGTGGGACCGATTCGCTCTTTCGGTGAGACCGAAAAGTTACGAAAGGGAAACAGAGAGTTTGCAATCCCATCTCGGTGAGACCGAGATCCCTATCGGTAGAACCGAATTGCTACGGTTTGGCAGTGGCTTATGACAAGTGAAACTCGGTGGCGCCGGATAGAAAGAATCGGTAGGACCGAGTTTGGCTTAGGGTTTAGGTCATATGTGGATATGGAAAAGTAGTTGAGGGTTTTTGAAGCATATCACTAAGCACATGAAGCAAGAGGCTCATTAAGCAACACCTCATCCCTCCTTGATAGTATTGGCTTTTCCTAAAGACTCAATGTGATCTTGGATCACTAAAATATAAAATGAAGAGTCTTGAGCTTTTGAGCTTGAGCCAATCCTTTGTCCTTAGCATTTTGAGAGTTCCACTTTCACATCCATGCCATGCCAATCATTGAGCTTTCCTGAAATAATCATCTTAGAATAGCATTAGCTCAATAAATTACCAAAACCACCTAGGGATAGTTGCACTTTCAATCTCCCCCTTTTTGGTAATTGATGACAACATATAGATCAAAGCTTCGACAAATGATAATAAGCATGAAATATATCATCGCTTTGAGAAGTATGTGATAAGTAAGAGCTCCCCCTAAATTTGTGCATATTTAAAATTTGCTTTGGACTGCAAATGCACAAAGAGTTAGAGTCATGGGTTACTCTTCCATGTCACATACATCTTGGTGGAGCGCTTAAAATGATAAGAATGAAATACATGCACTCATCACCAAGAATAGTGAATGATCACATAAGATAGATAGGATAATAACATTAAGAAAACATTAAGTGTAGCTTATGATCAAACACATGATCATCAATGTCTCACAAGCATTGTATCTCGAGCACTCAAAAGCAAACAAAATTCGAAAAACCACCAAATAAAGCAAGTGAGAAAAAAGCAACACTCTCTCTCTCGAAGCCTATGATCTATACATTTTTCTCCCCCTTTGGCAACAAGTTACCAAAAAGTTTCTTGAAAATGCATAGTGCTAGATTGACGCTCAGGCTTGATCTTCAGGTGGTGGTGGAGTCCAGATCACTCCAAGGACGAAGGCTTCTGTAGACGCTGAAGTAGACGCTGGAGTTGGAGCTGAAGTAGACGCTGGAGCAGGTTGGGCTGGTGCTACGGCTAGAGCTGAAGTGGTGGCTCTGGTGTCAGCAACTGGCACTGCAGACGACCTCGGACCTCGTGGCACTCTGGCAAAGGCATCAGTTGTAGTCCTGCCTCTCCTCTCCTGCATGTCATCCTGGAGCTGCTCCACTGCAGTCTGAATCTCTGTCACCTTGACATCCAAGTCATAAAACTTTTGTTCCATGATTCTCTCTAGGCTTGCCTGGTTCTGAGTTAGGGTGGCTAGTCCTTTCTCAATCCGCAGGGTGGATGCAATTAGGTAACCAAGCTGCTCTTGTTTGGTTTTCAAGAAATACTCAGATACCTCCTCTTGAGTTGGCATCTTGGCATCTTTCTCCTTCCTTGCCTTCTCGTTCTTTGCTTGTGCTTGTGCAGATGATGGTTCATTCTCAGTCATAACAACTTGATTATCTTCAAAATCTGGACGGATGGGCAGGTGTTCCTTGTCCAATAAGTATATGCCCGTGCCCATCTCAGAGTTGATGAGCTCCTGAATCTGTGGAGCATATCCACAGCTCCTCTTCTGGTCTGCTGCTGTCCTCTTGATTGTCTCTACTATGAGGCTCATGACCTTGAATTTCTGAGGCACATCAAATACATGAAGCAAATTGATTGCATGGCCTCTGATCATCTTGTGATCACCTGACTTGGGCAACAGAGTGTGCCTAAGGATCCAGTTAATGGTTGGCAGCCCTGACAGAAGATAATGCATAGACCCAAACTTGAAAGTATCAAGTGCCTCGTTTGGAATTTCCTTGTACATGTTGGACATAGAGTTGTGGTCCATCTTCTTCTTGGCATATATGTCCAAGTCATCATCATGCTCCTCTGGGGCATTAATGAGCTGTGCCCACTCAGCAACTTTAGATTGGTACCTTGTACCTTCAGACATCCATGTTATCCTTCCATCTGGGTAGAAGTGTGTTGTGGAGTAGAATTGCATGATAAGCTCCTCATTCCACTTTGTGAGCTTCTGCCCAACAAAGTCTGCAACTCCGAAAGCACTAAAGCTGTCTTGCACTCCAGGATAGTGCTCTTCATTGTCCTTGATGTACTCCAGGATAGTGCTTCTTGTCAAGCAAAACTGTCTCATAGAAGTCCTGCTGTTCCTTGGTGTGAAATCTGTAATCCACAACAGTTCTTCTCCTTGAAGCATACGGATCTGCTTCTCTCCACTTCCTGAGCCCTGAGTCTCTCCTGAGCTTCATATCCTCAGCCACAGGATGAGCATCGTTGTGGTCTGGGATCTTGGGCTTGAGCTTTCTCAGAACATTCTCTTCCTCTTCTTCTGCAGCTTCAGGCACTGGGGCCTTGTTCTTTTCAGCAGCTGGGATGCTTCTTGTATTTCTTTTTGGTTTTGGCTTTGGAGCTGGCTTGGCCTTGGAAGCAGCTGCCCCTGATCTTATGGCATCACCCATCAGCTTGGGTGCCTTAGGTGCTGGTGCAGCAACCTCTTCTTCCTCTTCCTCTTCCATGATGGAAGCCTTTCCAAGCACTCTGGCTACGGTCTTCTTGACCCTTTCCTTCCTTTTGTTGCCTTCAGCAGCAACTGGCTCTATGGGAGTGGGCTTCTCAGAAATCTTGGTTGAAACTCTGGCCTTTGGCATAGGCTGCCTGCCTGCTGGCCTTTTGATCTTTAAGCCTGGCTTTGTGCCCTGTGCTGGCTCAACTCTCTTGGAAGTTGCTTCCTCTTCTGCCACATAATCTTCATCCTCAGAATATGAAGTTCTCTTCTTCCTTTGTCTGGTGGCAGCTTTTGGCAAATTGCTAGGAGTGCTCCTGCTGCCCTCATCTGACGAACTTGAGGGACTAGTGCCCTCACTCATCTGCACTTGCTGTTCTGACACATTCTGGCTATCACTCTGGTCTGACATGATGAACAAGCTGACTGCTGACCCTGTGAACAGTTTATAGATGAGGTAGAGTGGATGAGCATCACAAAATGCAGAGATTTTTGCAAAATAATGATCCAAAAAACTTAGTTTTAGTTTTCCACTGAAATTCATCTCGGATCTACCGATTTTCAAACTCGGTGATACCGAAGCAGTTTTGGAACCTAAACTAGTGAACTCGGTCAGACCGAGTCACAGTTCGGTGGCACCGAGACTGCTAGGGTTTCACAAAGTTCCAAAATCGGTCACACCGATAAGTAATTCTTGGTCAGACCGAGTCTCACTTGTGCAATGGCATGAGCCAAATCGGTGGGACCGAGTTTTTCAACTCGGTGGGTCCGAGATGGTTTCGGCGGAAACCTAACCCTAAAATTTTCGAATCAAACCTAATCTACGAGCGCATTGACTGGATAGGAGTGTTTCAATCATGGCAAGAATCATGATGATCACAATGTGCTAAGAATCGGATTGGAGAATAGCACAAAGATCGAGTCCATACCCTAGTTCGGCGGAGACTCGCTACGGCGGCAACGGCGGGGTAGAATTCCGTTGACGGCGATGGAGACCAGCGACTGGAGGCGGCTGGCGGCGAGGAGACGATCCGGAGACCACGTTGGCAGAGCAGGCTATCGCGCGGGCGAAGGGGTTCGGAGAAATTTCCAAATTTTTGCCCGTGACTATATATAGCCCGACCCTGTCGGTGTGACCGAGTGGAACAACTCGGTGGCACCGAGATGCAAAACTGTATACAGTTGTTGCAACTCGGTGTGACCGAAAGGTTCAAATCGGTTGCACCGAGATCGAAAACCTAGATCAACTTAATGATCTCGGTAGGACCGAAATTGGGGTATCGGTCAGACCGAGAATCATAAAGAGGTTTTGGAAGTTTATGTCTATGACGAATCGGGGACTCCGAGCGCTCCTCACACAGAGTGGCTCGAATCTGACTTGATCAAATTTTGTGATGTAGCATGAATAGAGTTTGAGACGAGAAAAACATAGATAGCTAGAGGAGGTTCTTAGGCATTCTTGTCCATCCACTTGGCAAAAGGAAATAAAACCAAACAATCAAAACAACAAGTGGATGTCCTCGAATGAGTAAAATATGCAACCAGCATGCTCACACAATAAGATGGCAAATGAAATATGTGACAAGGCATGCACAACCAATTCTAGCATCTATCAAGCAATTTGCGATGACAAGGTCATCTATATATGAGTATATTGACTTAGGAGTCAAGTGAGAACACTTTATCATAGGTCATACTCATCGTTTAAGCTCAAGTGAGGTTACCACTTTTACATAAAGCATTGTTGTGTTCACATCTTTAGAGTTGCTTTAGCTCAAGTCTTGGAGTAAAGCTCCCCCTAGATGTGATGTCCCCCCTTAGAGGGATGAACTAACCTCGGGTTTTGTCGATGATGACTTCATGTAGATGTTGAAGATGTGGATGCTCAATGTTGATGTAGATCACTTGGAGCTATCCATTTGAGTGAATTGCACTTTCAATACCTACATGGGTTAGTCCCACAAGGAACAAACAAGGATATCCATAGACATGGAGTGATGCACACACAAGATGATGTCCATGAAAACTTTTAGGTTACCTTGTCCCTTGTCTTACCAACAAGAGGGTTTGTGACTCCTTGAACTAGTGCAAGATGTGGAAGTTGATTGCACTTGTTCTTGCCAAAATGATAAGATTGAAGTATGTTGGCGGAGTCACCCTCAAGAACTCTCTAGTTCTTCTTCTTTTGGATCCACACCATCTTGATGGGAATCCTTGGAGTTGTAGTCGTACTTGATGAAGTGGAACTTGAAGTAGTCTTGGGAATCCACTTGACTAAGGTCATAGGAGCTTCTTCAAATGCATCAATTTTCTCTTGAAGCTTGTCCTTGCCTTTTTGCTTGTAGTCTTGTGGTGGAAGATCATCTTGAGCTTGTGTCCCCTTGAAAGAAGTATCATACTTCTCTTGTTGAGGAACAAACTTTGTCTTGGGGTATTGATCTTCTTCCCACTCAACTCCATTGGCATTGAACTTTCGTTCAAAACCAACACCTTGATTCTTCCGGTGCATTCCTTACTTGCGCACAATTTCCTCGAATTGCTTACTCCCGGCAAGGCTTTTGTACACTCCTTTCTCTATAATTCCCTTCAATAAGCTATTTTCTTGCTCAAGTGTAACTTGGCTAAGAGAATCATTAGTGGAATCAAGAGAACTACTAGAAGCAACAATATTGGATTTAGCATGATCATTGTTACTGCTAGAGGAAGAATCTTTCTTGTTCTTGTTACTAGACTTGACTTGAGGCATGTAAGTGGATAAGAGTAAACGCTTGGCAATGTAAGAAGAACTTTTCTTGCGGAGATCATCATTGATTGCTTTTAAGAACTCATGCTCTTGCTCAAGATTGAGCTTTTCAAAGCGTAATTTCTCATGAGGTCTCAAAAGTTCTCGATGATCTTCGAAGATAGTTTCATGAGCTAACTTAAGAGTGTTTAGTTCTTTAGTTAGAGCCTCAATCTTCTCCTTATCATTGTCATTCATTTTATCTTGATTAGCATGATTAATTGACGTTTCATCATAGTATTCATCACTAGAGTTGTCAACAAGCAAATCATCACCTAACAAGTCATCTTCATCACTATTGAAATCAACATACTCGGGGTGTGTTACCTTAGGACCTTTGGCCATGAAGCATCTTCCAATTCCTTCATTTGGTGAGTCAAATATGTCGTAGGAGTTGGTTGACACAAGTGCTAGACCGGCAACACCTTCATCTTGAGTATCTTCGGAGTCGGAGTGATAACTTCTCTCGGAGTGGCTGTTGGAGTCGGAGCCGGATACCCATTCACCAACATGAGCTTGATGTCTTCGTTTTGTGTAGCTCCTTGATGATTTTTCCTTCCTTTCCGAATCCTTGCTTCTCCGTGAGTATCTTCGTTCATAACGATCATCTCTGGTCCTTCTCTCTCTTGGTGGTGATTCTTTGCTTCTTCTTTTTGGAGAATCTTCTCTTCTCTTGTAGGGAGCCGTACACTCATTGGAATAGTGTCCGGGTCTTCCACAACTGTAGCAGTTTCGCTCTCGACTAGAAGATCTTTTGTCATTGTAGGACCTTGACTTGAAGCTTCTATCTTTGCTTCTACTCTTGTAGAACTTGTTGAAATTCTTCACCATTAAGCTCAATTCTTCATTGAAGTTTTGTTTCTCACTTGATGATGTAGGGGCTTCACATGAGGCTTTGTAGGCACCGCTTGATTTGTTGTGAAGTTCCTCTTTATCCTTAAGTGACATCTCATGAGCAACAATTCTTCCAATCACCTCCGTTGGCTTGAGATCTTTGTAATTGGGCATCATTTGGATCAATGTGCACACGGTATCATATTTTCCATCCAAGGCTCTTAGAATCTTCTTGATGATGAATCTATCGGTCATATCTTCACTTCCTAAGCCGGCAATCTCATTTGTGATGAGAGCAAGCCTAGAGTACATTTCAGCGACACCTTCACCATCCTTCATTTTGAACTTGTCAAGTTGACTTTGAAGCACATCCAACTTGGATTCCTTGACGGAGTCGGTACCTTCGTGCATATCAATCAAAGTGTCCCAAATTTCCTTTGCATTCTCAAGACGGCTGATTTTGTTGAATTCTTCGGGGCACAATCTGTTGAAGAGAATATCACAAGCTTGAGCATTGTATTGCAACATCTTCAACTCATCCGCGGTAGCTTCACGGTTTGGTTCTTTCCCATCAAAGAAGTCACCTTGCAAACCAACACACACAATAGCCCAAACGGCGGGGTTATGTCCAAGAATATGCATTTTCATTTTATGCTTCCAACTAGCAAAATTAGTACCATCAAAGTAAGGACCTCTACGGTGATAATTTCCCTCGCTACACGCCACACTCTCCTAGGTTGTGAAACCAAGGCTATGACAACCAAAAGCTATGGAGATCAAAGCAAATGGAGACCAAAGCTCTGATACCACTTGTAGGATCGAAAGTATATCTAGAGGGGGGTGATTAGACTACTTGACCAAATAAAAACTTAACCTTTTCCCAATTTTAGTTCTTGGCAGATTTTAGCTATTGTAGGACAAGTCAAGCAATCATCACACAATTCAAGCAAGCATGCAAAGAGTATATTGGCAGCGGAAAGTAAAGCATGCAACTTGCAAGAATGTAAAGGGAAGGGTTTGGAGAATTCAAACGCAATTGGAGACACGGATGTTTTTTCCCGTGGTTCGGATAGGTGGTGCTATCCTACATCCACGTTGATGGAGACTTCAACCCACGAAGGGTAACGGTTGCGCGAGTCCACGGAGGGCTCCACCCACAAAGGGTAACGGTTGCGCGAGTCCACGGAGGGCTCCACCCACGAAGGGTCCACGAAAAAGCAACCACCCACAAAGGGTCCACGAAGAAGCAACCTTGTCTATCCCACCATGGCCATCGCCCACAAAGGACTTGCCTCACTAGCGGTAGATCTTCACGAAGTAGGCGATCTCCTTGCCCTTACAAACTCCTTGGTTCAACTCCACAATCTTGTCGGAGGCTCCCAAGTGACACCTAGCCAATCTAGGAGACACCACTCTCCAAGAAGTAACAAATGGTGTGTAGGTAATGAACTCCTTGCTCTTGTGCTTCAAATGATAGTCTCCCCAACACTCAACTCTCTCTCATAGGATTTGGATTTGGTGGAAAGAAGATTTGAGTGGAAAGCAACTTGGGAAGGCTGGAGATCAAGATTCATATGGTAGGAATGGAATATCTTGGTCTCAACACATGAGTAGGTGGTTCTCTCTCAGAACATATGAGTTGGAATTGTGTATGTGTTTTGATGGCTCTCTCCACGAATGAAGAGGAGGTGGAGGGGTATATATAGCCTCCACACAAAATCCAACCGTTACACACAGTTTTCCAATCTCGGTGGGACCGAATCAACAAACTCGGTCGGACCGAAAAGGTAAACCTAGTGACCGTTAGAGATTTTCGGTGGGACTGACATGCAACTCGGTAGGACCGAAAAGGTTAGGGTTTGGGCATAACGTAATCTCGGTGAGACCGATTACACAAACTCAGTGAGACCGAATTTGGTAATTAGCTAACCAGAGAGTTGGTCAGGCAAACTCGGTGGGACCGATTTGCTCTTTCGGTGAGACCGAAAAGTTACAAAAAGGAAACACTGAATTTACATTGCAATCTCGGTGGGACCGATTCGCTCTTTCGGTGAGACCGAAAAGTTACGAAAGGTAAAAATAGAGAGTTTGCAATCCCATCTCGGTGAGACCGAGATCCCTATCGGTAGAACCGAATTGCTAGGGTTTGGCAGTGGCTTATGACAAGTGAAACTCGGTGGCGCCGGATAGAAAGAATCGGTAGGACCGAGTTTGGCTTAGGGTTTAGGTCATATGTGGATATGGAAAAGTAGTTGAGGGTTTTTGAAGCATATCACTAAGCACATGAAGCAAGAGGCTCATTAAGCAACACCTCATCCCTCCTTGATAGTATTGGCTTTTCCTAAAGACTCAATGTGATCTTGGATCACTAAAATATAAAATGAAGAGTCTTGAGCTTTTGAGCTTGAGCCAATCCTTTGTCCTTAGCATTTTGAGGGTTCCACTTTCACATCCATGCCATGCCAATCATTGAGCTTTCCTGAAATAATCATCTTGGAATAGCATTAGCTCAATGAGCTATATGTTGTTATGAATTACCAAAACCACCTTGGGATAGTTGCACTTTCAGCAGGATTGGGCCTGTGTTAACTGGGTATGAGGCCCAGTCTAACCAGGAACGCACGTCGATTTGCTCTACACCCCCATGCACGATCGATGTTCTTCTTGGGTGTCTTCGTTTGAAACAATCTAGGGTTTTCGGTGGTGGGATCCGGCCGAAGTTTTCTGACCGTGGTGCGGGGCGGGCTAGGCGCATCCCCCTCTCCACGGCATGGCCGGTCGTTGTGTGCCCCCTGGCAAGACTGGCGCCCCGGGCGGTGCTGGTCGTGGAGGGCAAGTGCCGCCGGCGGGGGGTGGCCGCAGCGGGGGTGGTCCGCCGCCGGGAACGGGCCGCGGCGGTACTGGACTGATGCCCGGGTCTGGCGGTGGTGTTGCCCCATTCCCGGGTGCAGGGACCGGCCGGGCAGCGCCGGAGGCCGGCAGCCCTAGACCGCTACAAGCGGGCGGCGCGCTAGGGCCAAGCGCAGTGGGCCGCGGGTCACTGCCTGCGGGCATTCGGCCACCGACGCCGGTGGCTTTTCCGCAGCCGGCTATGGGACGGGGGGGGTCCTCGACCACCGGTGCCGAGCACTGCGGCCGTAGCGGGCCGGGGCACTCCCGCTCCGAGACCGCCTCCTCCTGCTTCTGGTGTCCAGCTACGTCCGGTGATGGTGCAGCCCGGGGCCAGACCGCCGCATTTTGTGGCCAGACAGTCGCAGAATTCGGCAGTGCCGGTGTTGAAGCAGGCACAGTTACCGCATGCTTCGGCTAGTGGGGGAGATTCATCTGCGCCTCTTGGTCAGTGGCATGACGATGGGCATAGCGCTTATGGTGATGGACAGCACCGGGGATCCTCGTCCATGGGTGGTGGTCGGGGTATGCCTGGCAGAGCAATGGCTCGGCTGAGAGGCCTTTCCTGGGGCCAATGGGTGGCTTGGTCGAAGGGGCGTCTGGACCGGCACATCGTCACCGCGGTGGTTTCCGTGGTAATAGTGGTGGCCGAGGTGGTCGAGGTGGCCGCTATCGTCCACGGCAGCATTCTGTTGTTGTTGATCAGACGGTTGTTGGCGAGGCTACTGAGGAGCCTGGGTTGTCTAGCCAGGCTATGGAGGTGGTGACGGCACTGGCTGATGTGGAGGTTCCTAGTAATGGTGAGGTCAGGTCAATGTCGGTGGAGGCTTCTGACAGGGCTGATCTGGACAGGGTGGCCAAGTGGGCGCGCAAGAAGGAAAGAATGTTATGTTACCGCTGTGGCGAGAAGGGCCATTTCATTGCTGAGTCTGTGGCAGTTTATGCGATACGTGTGGCAAGCCAGCCCATGACTCGGGGGCATGTCCGCCTTGAGGGAGCAGGTACCGACTCTGATGATGTATGGAGTGTACTGTGCTGAGCTCATGTTTTTTGAGTCTCCGATCGAGAGGGAGGTTCCTAATGAGGCTCAGAGTGTGACAACTGGGGTTGTTAAAGTGACTAAAGGAGAAGTCTCTGAGACCCAGATTTTGCAGCGGCTCCGGTAGCTGACCCCAGGAGACTTCCACTGGGAGCTTGTCAGTCTCGAGGCAAACTTGTTCAGGGTTGAGTTCCCGACAGTGGAGGATTTACAGAGGCTGCTGAGTTTTGGGATGTGCAAAGTGCCAGGTACTGAGGGCATCCTTGAGTTCCAAGAGTGGAAGTTGATTGAGCCTCAGGGTAAACCTCTTACCCAGGCCTGGTTGCGTTTTTTGGGAGCTCCTTCGAAGCCTATGCAGGATGCTAGGGTCGTTGCTAGCTTGGGCATCATGGTGGGAAAGCCTGAGCGAGTGGATATGGCCTTTACTAGAGCTCATGGGGTTGCTCGCTTACTGGTTAGTATTTTGGACATTGAGTTTGTGCCTGATGTGGTCAAATGGGCTTATCGAGGCCAGGTTTACAACCTTGAGATTGAGTTTGAGGATGAGAGCCTGTTTGCCGAGGCACCTACTATGACTGGCATTGATATGCACGAGGATGATGATGGGGCGGGAGTTAAGGAGACTCCGGCCGCTGATCCTGGACGAGAGATGTCCGAGAGACCGGGGTCTGTTGCTCAGACGACCGGAGATGGGACGGCGCCCCCTTCTTCAGTGCCGTGGACCACTCTGAGATTTGGGTCTATTGAGCCTGCTACTGCACCTCCGAGACTATGGAGCGAGCGGGTGGAGTCTTTTGACGATTTTGAGCACTCTTTACCTGCGTTGGACTTTGAGGGCCCGAGCATGGAGGGTTCTCGCGTGGAGGGGAGTCCAGAGATAGTGTTCTCGCCTCCCTCGGATACTGTTGAGACGGCGGAGCTGTGGGTGGTGGTTCCGAGCTCTGAAGGGGGTTCGAGGCAGGTGGCCTCGGCGCCCCCTTCTCCTCTCTCTCCGGTTGGTGGTACCGTGAGGGAGGATCTACCTTCGGGAGGGGGCCGGGGCAGGTGGCCTCGGCGCCTTCTTCACCTATTGCTGGGCCGGAACTGCAGGTGGCAGGTCCGGTCTATGGAGGGGGCTCGGGGCGGGTGGCCTCGGAGCCCTCTTCACCTTCCGCGCCTAGGGTGACCGCCCCCACCGTTGGCGCCGGCGAGCACTCTTGGCCTGCGGCCTGGGGTGGATGGGGAGCGGGGGCAAGTGGCCCTTGGTTCCCCATCAACTGACTCGGTGCCCTCTTCCGGTCGTGGAGACCGGCTGAGTGTTCGGGGGGTGACAGGAGGTCACTCCCCGGGCAACTTCACTCGGGAGGAGGTTATAGAGTTCGGCGGGATCCCGGACCAGGCGTCTGAGGGCCGACGGTTGAGCTGTCATCTTCAGGGCGGTCCGGAGGTGGACGACATGCAGCAGCGCTGCGCCATGAGGGCGGCCATGTTGGGTTTCGTAGTAATTTCAAAATTTTCCTACGCAGACGCAAGATCATGGTGATGCATAGCAACGAGAGGGGAGAGTGTTTTCTACGTACCCACACAGACCGACTGCGGAAGCGTTGACACAACGTAGAGGAAGTAGTCGTACGTCTTCACGATCCAACCGATCAAGCACCGAAACTACGGCACCTCCGAGTTCGAGCACACGTTCAGCTCGATGACGATCCCCGGACTCCGATCCAGCAAAGTGTCGGGGAAGAGTTCCGTCAGCACGACGGTGTGGTGACGATCTTGATGTACTACAGCAGCAGGGCTTCGCCTAAACTCCGCTACAGTATTATCGAGGAATATGGTGGCTGGGGGCACCGCACACGGCTAAGGAATAGATCATGTGGATCAACTTGTGTGTTCTAGGGTGCCTCTGCCTCAGTATATAAAGGACTAGAGGGGGGGAGGCTAGCCGGCCACAGGAGGCGCGCCAGGAGAGTCCTACTCCCTCTGGGAGTAGGATTCCCCCCCCCCCCCCCCCCAATCCTAGTTGGAATAGGATTCGCGGAGGGGGGAAAGAGAGAGAGGGGGCCAGCCACCTCTCCTAGTTCTAATAGGACTAGGGGAAGGGGGGAGGCGCACAGCCACCTTGGGCTGCCCCTTTCTCCTTTCCACTAAAGCCCATCATGGCCCATTTAGCTCCCGGGGGGTTCCGGTAACCTTTCCGGTACTCCGGTAAAATCCCGATTTCACCCGGAACACTTTCGATATCCAAACATAGGCTTCCAATATATCAATCTTTATGTCTCGACCATTTCAAGACTCATCGTCATGTCCGTGATCACATCCGGGACTCCGAACAACCTTCGGTACAACAAAATGCATAAACTCATAATATAACTGTCATCGTAACCTTAAGCGTGCGGACCCTATGGGTTCGAGAACAATGTAGACATGACCGAGACACGTCTCCGGTCAATAACCAATAGCGGGACCTGGATGCCCATATTGGCTCCTACATATTCTACGAAGATCTTTATCGGTCAGACCGCATAACAACATACGTTGTTCCCTTTGTCATCGGTATGTTACTTGCCCGAGATTCGATCGTCGGTATCCAATACCTAGTTCAATCTCGTTACCGGCAAGTCTCTTTACTCGTTCTGTAATACATTATCTCGCAACTAACTCATTAGTTGCAATGCTTGCAAGGCTTATGTGATGTGCATTACCGAGAGGGCCCAGAGATACCTCTCCGACAATCGGAGTGACAAAACCTAATCTCGAAATACGCCAACCCAACATGTACCTTTGGAGACACCTGTAGTACTCCTTTATAATCACCCAGTTACGTTGTGACGTTTGGTAGTACCCAAAGTGTTCCTCCGGTAAACGGGAGTTGCATAATCTCATAGTTACAGGAACATGTATAAGTCATGAAGAAAGCAATAGCAACATACTAAACGATCGGGTGCTAAGCTAATGGAATGGGTCATGTCAATCAGATCATTCTCTTAATGATGTGATCCCGTTTAATCAAATAACAACTCATTGTTCATGGTTAGGAAACATAACCATCTTTGATTAACGAGCTAGTCAAGTAGAGGCATACTAGTGACACTTTGTTTGTCTATGTATTCACACATGTATTATGTTTCCGGTTAATAAAATTCTATCATGAATAATAAACATTTATCATGATATAAGGAAATAAATAATAACTTTATTATTGCCTCTAGGGCATATTTCCTTCAGGCCAAGCTTCGTGACGTCCAGGTCACTACTGGTATGTCGGTGAACACTTCTAATTCCATCCTGCATTTTTCGAATGATGAGATTGTTGATAATGCAAACCAATTAGGGATTTCACTAGGTAGTAATGAGGGTGAAATTTCTAATTCCATCAATGATTTGCTAGATCTAGAGGCCGAGAGGGCTTTAGATATGATTCATAACTTAGCTGCCGTCAAAACCATGAATGACTCTGCGATTGATGCTTTGAGAGTCCGGGTGCTCGATGATTTTTGTGCCGATCTCGCTCCTCCCCTCACGGAGCCGGAAGAGGAGGATGAGAGTATCGAGATTGATGTAGTAAGACCTCCAGAAACGGGGAGAGAGGACCGGGTGGACACGAGGACCAGCCCTAAGCGCAAATGGAAGCGCAAGATCTACCCGACGTCCGTGGTACGTAGGAGTGCTAGGATCCGTACGAATTTCATGACGAGTTATGAGAGGAATCTTTTGGAATAGCAGAGGTCTTAAGGACTTGGCTAAAAGAAGGTTTCTTGCAGAAGCATCCATCGAGCATAGATTGGATTTTATTGCGTTGTCGGAAACTGGTAGAGCAAATTTCTCACCACAATTTCTCAACACTTTATCGGGGGGTATTGAGTTTGACTGGCATTGTCTGCCACCGAGAGGAAGATCGGGAGGGATCAACTCGGTGTTAGAAGCGAGTCTCTCGAAGTTCGAAGTGTGGTCATGGGAGATTTTGCTGTTAAGTTCAGGGTGCGGTCCAAGGTTGATGGATTTGACTAGGCTCTGGTGGCGGTGTATGGTGCCGCGCAGTCAGAATTCAAGCCGGATTTCTTGGCCGACCTTGTTAGAGTATGCGGGTCCGAGCATCTTCGAATTCTGGTGGGGGAGACTTTAACATTATTAGGAGACGTTATGAGAAGAACAATGATAATTTTGACGGGAGATGGTCGTTCATGTTCAACACTATTATTGAAAGCTTGGGTCTAAGAGAGATTGAGCTTTCAGGTAGGAAGTTCACATGGGCTAACACCATGCCAAATCCAACGTTTGAAAAGCTGGATCGGGTACTCGCAAGTGTCGAATGGGAACAGAAGTTTCCCTTTGTAACAGTTCAGGATCTCTCTCGTGGGATTTCTGATCACACGCCTCTTTTTCTTGACTCTGGTAGGGCTACCTACCCGGGCAACAAGAATTTGTTCTCGTTCGAGCTTGCGTGGTTCGAAAGAGAAGGCTTCCTGGATCTCGTAGCCAGAGAGTGGGCTAAGGATGCAGGCGGTAGGAATGCTCTTGAGCGCTGGCAGAATAAGATTAGGCATCTGAGAAGTTTCCTACGTGGGTGGGCTAAACATCTTAGTGGGATTTGTAAGGTTGAAAAGGAACGGCTCCTTGCCCTTATTCAGTCCTTAGATGTAAAAGCAGAAACCACGGTTTTGCCAGCCGCCGAGCTTCATACTAAGCTTAACGCTGAGATGAGGCTGAAAGAACTCCTTCGTGAAGAAGAATTAAAGTGAGCACTGCGGGCCAAGGTATGAAGAGTGTTCCAGGGGGACGCGAACACTCAATTCTTCCATATGATTGCCAACGACAAACATAGGAAGAAGAGAATCTTCCAGCTTGAACAAGATGAGGGTACGATTATCAGTCAGGAAAACCTAAAGCTGTACATTACTGAGTACTACAAACAATTGTTTGGACCACCAGAGGAGAACTGTGTGTCTCTGGATGAGTCTAGGGTCGAAGATGTACCTCAGCTTACTGCGGTGGAGAACGATATCTTAACCGCCCCTTTCTCGGAAAAGGAGGTATTCGAGGCCATCTCCCAGATGAAAAATAATAAGGCACCCGGTCTGGATGGTTTCCCAGCTGAGTTTTATAAGAAGTGCTGGTATATTATTAAAGGGGGCTTGTTGCCGATGTTCCATGATTTGTTTTCGGGACATTTGCAGCTTTTCCAGCTTAATTTTGGAACAATCACCCTGCTTCCTAAGAAAACAAAGGCCGTGAGAATCGAGCAATTTCGGCCTATCTGTCTTTTGAATGTCAGTTTCAAAATTTTTACCAAGGTTGGGACGATTAGGCTCACATAGATTGCGCATGCCGTGGTGCAGCCTACTCAGACGGCTTTCATGCCGGACAGGAACATCCTGGAAGGGGTTGTGGTCCTTCATGAAACGCTCCATGAGATTCACACAAAAAAACTTGATGGAGTTATTTTCAAGGTGGATTTCAAAAAGGCCTATGATAAAGTCAAATGGTCGTTCCTTCAACAGGCCTTACGCATGAAGGGCTTTGACGAAGCTTGGCGACGCCAGGTGGAATCATTCACGCAAAAAGGGAGTGTTGGAATTAAAGTGAATGACAATATAGGTCATTATTTCCAAACGCATAAGGGTCTGAGACAAGGCGATCCTATGTCTCCAATATTGTTCAATATTGTGGTTGATACTAGACCATGATGGCGCGCGTTGCTGCGCCCGTCCATTTTGCCAATAGAAGGGTTGGAATTTATGGAAATATATGGATAAATATTTTATAATTGATTGATTCGTCACGAATTTGTGCAGTTTATTATTAGTGAACTGAATAAAAACAATGTAACACTGGCCTTCACAGTATTTCATTTTGTAAGAAGCGAGAAAAAACTACAATCCTGCAATTGCCTTATATGATTAATCTGCAGCATAGATAAGTCAAATGACCGAGTATCAGTTTCCTAACACAAGCTGGAGCACAAATGAGTGAAATGTGTTAGAATTGTGTCGAATATTATTGTACAAGTTAGGTTACAGTTGGACTTGGCTTTGGACTGTGTGTAGATAGGGTAGGAGTTGTGTCCTAATAGGACACTTGTATCCTAGGCCTCTCATATATATCGGAGGTAGACACATGATGTAACCTATGCCAACATAATAGCACAGGTACGCGTGGGAGCCGGCGGCGTGTGCCGGCGTCCAGGGCAGCCGGGGTGCGGTATTATGAAGGTGTCGCGGGGAGGAGCGCCCGTAGTCAGGCCCCGGGGATGTAGTCATATGGTGAACCTCGTTAACAAATCTCGGTGCCATGCTTGTGTAATTGCTTGGTCCTCGATAGATCGACGGAGCGTCTCGGATTTATTCTAACAAGTGGTATCATGAGCAAGGTTTGAAGAGGCTGTGGAAGTTGATTCAGAGGAGGAAGAACGTATCAACAGACTTGTATGCAAAGGGATCGCAGCCGTGGGAACGGAGTAGTCGGCGAGTTGTTGCTGGCTAGTTGTATCCAGAAGGCAATGACGAAGTGTTCGCGGTTGTTGTAGTTTTTCAATAAGCAATCGGGATTGGCAGCAGCTGGCATCGGTGAGTTGCATCAGTAGGCGGCTAGATCGGATCGATAGGCAGGCGGCAAAAGCATCAGGCGAGACGCGGCGATTGATCAGGTGCATCAATCGGGCGAGCATACATAAATCCCGTGAGGTCAGATCGAGCTGGCGACGTATCGAGGTATCGATCGACTCGGTTTCGACGAGATTGATGCGGTGAAGGAACGTGGACAAGTCGGCCCAGTCCGAGGCGCGTACGGGCAGCAGAGTCTTGACGAGAGGGGTCGATCAAGTCTCGATCGGTTGGGCAGCAGGAAGCTGCAACGCAGGGGCAAAGGCCTAGGCCAGGCGTGGCCCGCAGGTGGTGCAGGAGACCGTGTGAAAGCAGGCAAACGGCTGCATGGTCCAGGGCCCAGGAAGGCTGTTTGGCAGGCTGAAGCTTGCGCTAGCGATCGCGGATCGTGGTTAGCAGGGGCTGGAGTACAGAACCGATGGAAGCCATGCAACGAGGATTTGTTGAGAAGAAAAAAAGGTTTGGAGCAAGTCCCGATGTGTAGACCTGTGTCCATGAGCATCACGGTGTGGATCAAAGTTATTTGTTCTTGTGTGCTAAACATACACGGAAGGCTACTAGGAAAAGGGAAAAGTTCTGAAGAAAAGGGTCCACGCATACACGTAGAAGCTGTGAGCAAACCAAGGCAAGAAAAATAATTTGTGCGAAAGACCACTATGGTCAAGATTGCATGAGGTTTGTTTTTTTTTTCTGGTGTCAAGTTTGCTGGAACTTATTTGGAGCGTGTGCAGCAAGGACCGCAACACGCACATAAGGCTTGGAGGAGCCTAGATTGCGACGTGGCAAGATCATGCAAACACAGGGCGTCAAAGCAAGGCACGAACATGTGCGGGCGAACACGACGTAGGGTGAAGCATGATTGCAGTCGGACGAGTTCGGCTGGGTCAGGCATATAAGGCAGCCGGCCTGGACAGTCTGGCGGATCGGCGGAGATGTCGGTCAAAGCAGAAGACGGCGGTGTTTTCAGCGACGACGACATAGGAGCGTGATGCTGATGGTGGCCGATATCTGGGGCGTGGAAACACGTGGTGCAGGCTTGAGAGCTTGTGCGGCTTCTACAGACTATTGCGCAGGGTTGATTCAAGACGGTGCACATGAGAGCTTGGAATCGACATGGCGCGGGAGGGTGGCACGTACAACCACCATGGAGTCATGTTGAAGGTGGAGTTGGAGTCTGATGGAAGACTACACTCTGTGCTGATGGAGGGGCTACGGCGTAAGTTAACGGAGAGTCAAAGCCTATTTCAGCGGGATAGCGAGAGACACGTGGTTTCAGACTGGGTACCAGTGGTCTGATGGAGGCGTGATACTCGGCATCGGTCGGTGATGATCGATGGTTCTCTGCAGTGGGAGTTGAGGCAGTGGGGGCTAGCTACCCAGGAGACTCGACCAGGATAGCAGAGGCTCGACGCGGTGATAGCGGCGAGGCGTGCGGTAAGCACGGGACACAGCGACAGGCCAAGACACTGGTGGTCAGACATGTGGTCAGACAAATTGTGCAGGGGTGCTGAAGCAGTGTTGACGAGTACCGGATTCAAGTTGGTGACTGGGTCTATCGGTGCCGGAAGATGGACAGGAGTTGACCATGGAGAATCTGTGAAAGTGATGGAAAGTCTGAAATTGTCAAAAACAGAGAGAGTACATGGCCGTATATTCTGTGGTGTTCAGTGCACATGGCAAAGTGCGGATGACAAGTACAGAAGAAGGTGGAGTGCTATAGCTGTGTGACATGTTAGAGACTATCCGGGGAAAAGGGTGAGACAACTGTGAATTTGACTCAAAGTGACACAGGGCGACGGTGAAATTCCTTCAAGTTTCAGACAAACGGTCATGAAAGAGCGGTGATGTTGAGTTCAGGTAACTCTTATATGTGACACCCAATATGTGAGTTGTTTATTTTCACGCAGATTAATGATCAGTGTGTGATGGCGTTGAGCGGATACTTCGAAAGTTGGGAGCACAAAGTAGAGTAATAAGAAACTTAATTTTTGCTCGAGTGTTGACTGTGATGAAGACGAGAAGGGACTACAGTTGCAGGTGGAGTCACATGGAGTCTGGGAGTAGCAGCGGTGCTCATGGTGTATCTCAAGTCCAATGTACATTGAGGTTCGACGCACGGACGAATTCAAGGTGGTGGAGAATATTCGTCAAGGTGGAGTTTGTTAGAATTGTGTCGAATATTATTGTACAAGTTAGGTTACAGTTGGACTTGGCTTTGGACTGTGTGTAGACAGTGTAAGAGTTGTGTCCTAATAGGACACTTGTATCCTAGGTCTCTCATATATATCGGAGGTAGACACATGATATAACCTATGCCAACATAATAGCACAGGTACACGGGGAAGCCGGCGGTGTGTGCCGACGTCCAGGGCGGCCGGAGTGCGGTATTGTGAAGGTGTCACGGGGAGGAGCGCCCGTAGTCAGGCCCCGGGGATGTAGCCATATGGTGAACCTCGTTAACAAATCTCGGTGCTATGCTTGTGTGATTGCTTGGTCCTCGATAGATCGACGGAGCGCCTCAGATTTATTCTAACAAGATGACTAATTACTTGGTGCGCATAACAGAGGAGTATAGACTTCAAGGAGGAGCAGTTTTAAACACATTCTGTTGTAAATTTGTATACAATGAAGAGAGCTAATCCATGTACAATGTCACAACACTGGTTGATGTAGTAATAGAATAGGCACGTCATAATTTAGCGATCAAGGTGATTTTTCCAAAAATTTCTGCCCAATAGCATAAAGAGCCAATGTATCCTGAATGAGGCTACAGTTGTACAGTATGGTTTTCACGATGGAACAACCGTCACAAACTTGCAGTAGGTATGCTATTCATATCATATTTAGGTTCTGTATTTCTCTTTTCTTTTAATCTTTAGAAACATCAATTCATATGGAGATTCATCTCTCAGCCTTAGCACTTCGATACAATCTTATTTATTCACTTTAAAGATCATCATCGTAATAGAAAAATATTCTCTTATCGACTCCATGCCTATGCTCCTTTCACTAACTGACATATGATGCTATCACAGTCGAAATCAGACTACTTATTGGTGTATATATCTTGTCACTTTTTGGGCATAATTATTTTCAGATATCCGGCGCTCGTCCAGTTGGAAAGAATGAAAACTCCCATTTATTCCACAGCAAGCACATGCAATCCTCAAAAAACTAAGAAATAATGAAAACTCCCACTTATTCCACAGCAAGCGCATGCAATCCTCAAAAAACTAAGACCAATAACTTGTGAAAAAAAGCATACGATGATTTTGCAAATTACATGCGGAAGAATCTAGGTAAAATTGAGGATATTAATTTCCTTCTGAAATAGTGATATCTTTATTTCGCTATCGAGATTTTCGGTAAGGAAAAGGCGCACAAGGAATTTGTGGCACAATTGGTAGTGGGAAAAGGAAAGTAAGAGACCAGGTAGAAAATGTGATTTCAAATTGGATTATTCATAGTGCAGTATAGCTTCATCTAACATTGTGGCCTTGTCAATTACAAAAGCTAATGTATGCCTGATTGGATACCAAATTCCAAATGTCGTTCATGTGAAGACGCCCCAAGGAAGCAACATAATATGATATACTCTGGGCTGTATACCGATTATATTTCTTGGAAGGAACAAAGATAAAGAATTACAGGGAATTAAAAAAAGCTAACTTTCTAGAAGCCATGTCCAAACTTCGATGAGAGCAGGGTGTAGCCAATCATACCATAGAAAGGTCATGATCATAGTTGTCACCTCAAGCACCACGGAAACACAATTTAGTTGTCACTTCAAGCACCACGGAAACACAATTTGTATGAAGCAAGATCATCCAACGCCAAAGGCTATTAATCAGAAGCGAATACTCCATCTATATAGCAAGCAAACAAGCGAATCCCTCAGCAAGAAAACATTGAGCCGAGGAGCCAAATGGACCAGGAGGGAGAAGATAGGAGTGGAAGGAAATGTCACATGAAAGGAATGAAGCAACAGGCAATGGAGCAAAATATATGGAGGACTCTAGAGCAAGTAACGCACCTCCACTGTCAGTGACGGTTACACAAAGGGAATATGGGCTTCATCGCCATTACTCCCCACCGCAGGATGCTTCAAGTGCTGAACTGCCGGTCGATATTGCTTGGTCCGCATCAATCACTATTAATGGGTAGCAGCAATTGCGATTTACAACCTCAATTACTGCCGAATTATACTTCAATTGAAGCCAACGCTTCCCTGCCCCGCTATCTCCTCGTAGCGTCGTCTAGCAACACTATTAGGAAAAGGGCTATAGATGAAATTGACACTAATGGCGCATCAGACATGTGGTGCGCCATTACTATATACTAATGGCGCACCATGTGTTGGTGCACCATTAGTGTCCAAATACTAATGGCGCACCCCATTCACGGTGCGCCATTAGTAAATTTTTTTTTCAAAACTACTAATGGCGCACCATGGGAGTGGTGCGCCATTACTAGTTGAAAACTAGTAATGGCGCACCACTCCCACGGTGCGCCATTAGTAGCTTGGCCACCACTTCCACCGAATGCACCCCCCCGGACCGTCTTTTCAGTTTTAAAAAAAAATAAAAAAAAATGATGGAAATGTCAATAAAATAAAATAAAATAAGTTTCCCATGTGATATGTGGTCTAGTTGTTGTGAAAATTTACAAATATGAATTTCGACTTTATTTGCGAAATCTCTCGAGAATTTGTAAAATGGGCATAACTTTTGCGTACGAACTCGGATGAAAAAGTTTTTTATATGAAAAATCATCTACTCGAAAAGTTACATCCGAATTTAATTGGGGAAACCCCGTTAAACATTTTCAAAATCCTCAAAAACCTAACAGAAAAAAGATACGGGGCTTTTAAGATCTGGAGAGGCAAAAAAAATTCAAAAAAATTCAAACTTACTAATGGCGCACCTACCCATGGTGCGCCATTACTATCTTCCCGCCTTCAAAATTCAAAATAAGTCAAAAAAATAAAAAATAAAGTTACTAATGGCGCACCTGCCCATGGTGCGCCATTAGTATCTTCCCGCCTTCAAAATTCAAAATAAATCAAAAAAATAAAAGAAGTTAGTAATGGCGCACCTGCCCGCGGTGCGCCATTACTATGCCGTATATATGGCTGGGCGTGGTCCTCTCCTCCTTACCTCTTCATTCTTCTCCTCCACTCCACCTCTCCTCCAATCCATCTCCTCCTCTCCATCTTCCCTTCTCTCCTCCACCATACTACCCTCCTCCTCTCCGGCGACCTCCTCCTCCCTCCTCTTCTCCCCTCCCCTCCCCTCATGGTTTCTCCTCCCTCCTCTCCGGTGAGCTCCTCCTCCCTCCTCTCCTCCCATCCCCTCATGGTTTCTCCTTCCTCCTCTTCGATGCTCCGGTGAACTCCTCTCCGGCGACCTCCTCCTCCTCCTTTCCGGCGAACTCCTCTCCGTCAAATGAACACGGCAAAAGAACGTACAAGATCCAAAAACAGGAACAAAATTTGAAATAATATGGTGCCAAAAAACGAGCAAAAAATGGGCAAAAAAATCACGATCCAGATCCAAATTCAAAATTCAAAAATAGCAATGGCGCACGGTGGGGGTTAGACGGTGCGCCACTACTATTTTCCCGCCTTCAAAATTCAAAAATACTAATGGCGCACCAGTGGCCTATACTAATGGCGCACCGTGGCCTATACTAATGGCGCACCAGTGGTGCGCCATTAGTAAAAAATACTAGTGGCGTGATACTAATGGCGCACCAGTGATGCGCCATTAGTAGGCAAAACTGGTGCGCCATTAGTAGATCTTTTCCTAGTAGTGCGAGGTGACTCGTGTCGCTCCCTCGGTAGGTGCAGTTGCCATCGCATGGCCGACGCATAGGTTTTTGTTTTTGAGAAGTACCAGGCGCAGGTCTGTTGCATCGTACAGATCCATGAGCCCGACTGTCCGGCGGCTGGGAACGCTCACTTTGTCGGAGGCTAGGTACGCTGCGTTTTTCTAGGCTTCGTTGCTCGCAGAGGTAAGGCCCATAGGCCCAAACAACAGCAGAGCACATGTTTTGTTTTGGGAGCAGCGGCCCAGCCAGTGTGGTGCCCTCTGTTCGTCAATGAAGCCAATGCGGGACTAAAAAAAACCAACGGCCACAAATGCCTATTAGTGCAGATCCGATGGCCAAAAACAGCAGTGGCCTCAGAGGACTGGAAAGATGCGCGGTTATAATGTCTTTAAAAGTTGGCGATCCTGATAAGGAGGGCAAAGGAGACCGGTCAGGTGGGTGGCTTGGTGCCTCATCTAGTTGATGGTGGTGTGTCCATCCTGCAATGCGCTGATGATACAATCATCTTCATGGAACACGATTTGGCAAAAGCGAGAAACATGAAGTTAGTGTTATGCTTATTTGAACAATTCACGGGGTTAAAAATTAATTTCCATAAAAGCGAGTTGTTCTGCTTTGGTAGAGCCAAAGACGAACAAGAGGCATATAGACAATTGTTTGGTTGTGAAGTGGGGGCTTTGCCTTTTACGTATCTAGGTATTTCCATTCACCATCGTAAGCTAACAAACAGCGAGTGGAAGTGCATCAAGGATCGGTTTGAGAAGAAACTGAGTTGCTGGAAAGGAAAACTCATGTCTTATGGAGGCCGGTTGATTCTTATTAACTCGGTGCTCACGAGTTTGCCTATGTTCCTCTTATCCTTCTTTGAGGTCCCAGTTGGGGTTAGGAAAAGGCTGGACTTCTGTCGATCCCGATTCTTTTGGCAGAGTGATGAACTTAAGAGAAAATACCGATTGGCCAAATGGGATATTATCTGTCGAACAAAGAACCAGGGGGGCCTTGGTATTGAAAATCTTGAAATCAAGAACAGATGCCTTCTTAGTAAGTGGCTGTATAAGTTGTCATTTGAGACGGAGGCAACGTGGGCGCAGATTTTACGTAGTAAATATCTGCAGTCCAAGAGCCTATCCTAGGTCACACTGAGACCAACTGATTCGCCGTTCTGAAAGGGGCTTATCAGAATAAAAGCTACCTTCTTTAACAGAACTAGGTATATTGTCGGTAATGGCAACAACACTCGATTCTGGGAGGATACGTGGCTTGGCGACGTGCCTTTGGTGACCCAGTATCCGTCCCTCTATCGTATTGTTCAGCATCGTGAGGCTCTTGTTGCCACGGTTATGCAGTCCATTCCACTCAACATTCAGTTTAGGAGGGTGCTTGTGGGCGATCAATGGGAAGCATGGCTTCACTTGGTGCGTAGACTGATGGAGGTTCAGTTAGCTCCTCAGCCCGATCAGTTGTGTTGGAAGCTTACTTGATCTGGGGAGTTCATAGTTAAATCGATGTATATCGATATAATTAACACTAGTGTGATCCTAGTTCCAAATATGTTTAGAAAGCCAAAGTCCCTTTGAAGATTAAAGTGTTTATGTGGTTTGTACATAAACAAGTAATTTTAACAATGGACAATCTGGTTAAGCGCAACTGGACAGGTTCTACTAGGTGTAGTTTCTGTGATCGGGACGAGACTATTAAGCACCTCTTTTTTGACTGCCCGTTGGCACAAGGTTTGTGGCGCTCTGTGCAAATTGCCTTTAACATTACTCCTCCGACTTCGGTCAACACGTTATTCGGGGCGTGGCTTGCTGGGATAGAGTCCGAAACAGCTAGACACATTCGTGTAGGAGTATGTGCGTTGTTATGGGCAATTTGGAATTATAGAAATGATTTGGATTTTAACAGAACAACAACTATTCATTTTTTGCAGGTTTTATTCCAGGCTATTGCAGGTTTTACTCACTCCGACAGAGGCCAGGGAGCATTTGGTTACTGGATCTGTCCGGTGGGAGATGGTAGCGCGGGATATCTTCAACCGGTTTGGATGGCGGTCATGTAATAGAATAGGCGATTAGTTTACCTATCTTTTCTTTTGCCAGCCGGTTGTGGCTTGTTGGGCTTTCTGTTTTGGCGTTGAGGCTCTGTGTGAGCTAGCCGTTCCTTTTGTTTGAAGACTTTAAGACCTTGTTGAACCTTATTTACTTTCTAATAAATGTGGCCGTATACATCGTTCTGATGCAGAGGCCGGGGAGTCCCCCCTTTTTGAAAAAAAAGGTAAGCCCTATACTAGCTTAGTTAGCTTTGGGTGTGTGCGTGTCCGTCTAGGTCTAGGTTTATTTTGAGTCACTTTTCCATGTACGGTCTATACGGTCAGATTTGTAGCACAGAGAAAACAAGAAAATAAAGATAAATGAGGGCATCACAATGGCCCTTGACTATCAGTTTTTTGTACGCATGTGTTTGTCTGAATTGATGTGATCGATCGTGTGGCGAATTTACAACAGCCCGTGTGTGTGTTGCTGTGTGTGTATTTGCTGCGTGTGTGCTACTGTCACTGCTTGCGTGTGCACTACTGCTCCGCACTGCCCACACACTCACATACCATATGAGGGGTACAAAGGTCTTTTCAGATGTCATGTAGGCTCAAAATGAATGGAAGTGTTATAAAGAGCATAAAATTTAAACTCGTTGTTAGGTAAGGAAGATTTTTTTTCCAATATTAAATAAGGAAACGAAATTTAAGATAGTGTTAAATAAGGAATTGTTTCTTTGTAGAGATCTTAGCCGGTAAGAAAACCTAAGAAACCCTTTTTTTTCATTTAGGATATATGCTGTGTTGGTTTAGGTTTTCTTTGCAGTGTCGTGTTTGTTTCTGCCGTGGTTACAAACGGAATGGAGGAGATAGCCAATTACGACGTGATGAATCCAACTATGCAGGATACCAAAAGACAACAGTAGCTAGAGAGATTTATCATTACCAAATTACTAGTACTACTCAATTACCCATGCATGGGACGCAAATAGACGACAAAAATTGTGTGCGTTTGCGTGCTACAGCGACGACTCTAGTGCATGCTGCACATGTGCTTTCATACAATTATTTTTTTTATGGATTTGAAGATTTCAAAATAATTGAACCCTCAACATGTGTGAACAACGCAGTTTGACACTAGATTGCATTCCATCAACTGAAGATTGTTCATCGAGTGTGTCTCTCAAATGACTATCCAAGTATCATGTTGCTATCTCCGTCCAGTGTAGTGGCCGGGCACAACGGCAGCGTTGCCAAACGCCCTTAGCGAGCTTTGTTGGCTTAGTTCCCCTCTTAGGGTTTTACATCATTCGCCGCACTTAACATTAGCACGGTCTACATGCCCTCGATTCTAATGTATCGTCGCCGCACCAGGTATATATTGAGATCAATCTCCAATGTGTGCACGAGAAAGTTGCCCCGGCATTATTCAAGTTCTTGTTGAGCAACCTTCATCACAGTACGCCAATAGTTCTGATCAGAGGACTACTTTCATCCCTCGCAAAAAAAAAAAAAGGACTACGTTCATCCTTATTAGTCCGGACTTGGTGTTCACGCCAAGGACTCTATGCACCGAGTTGGTTTGGATTTTTTTACCTATTTTTCTTGTTTAAGTCCAAACCAAACTCATCTAGAATTATACACGGCAATCAATTCATTGGTGCAAATAAAACTTGTCTGACGACATTTTATAGATACTAATGAGAACCCGTCCTGCATGATTACAGCGCTCGTTCTCTGGATCAAAGATGGAACTCCTGGAAGACAGTCATCATCGAGGTTCTCGCACGCCGCGTTGGAGATGCTCTTAGGGACAATCTTGAATTAGTATTGTGTCTAGGGAGAATCCATACTGGTTGTGTAATTAGGAAATCACTCCATTATCCATGTTACTTCAGCAGGTTGCCGTGTAGTCTTGGTATACACGGATCAGGTTCAGATTAATGAGGCAAAGCATTGTCGTGTGCACTTGTGTCTTTAGCCTTTGTCCGAGCGACGTTAGGAGTTGTTGTTCGAGTCGGCGTCTTCGCTATAAGTTTGGTCTTCTATATTTTATTACACGCACGTACGAGTGCTTTTGTAAGAGACACGACCTCATTAGATTGACCGACAAGAAATAAAAGGGAATTACAAGGCACCGTACGAGACATAATAAGTACCTTTGGCCAAGCGTTTGGCTAAATATATACTATGATGGATCCGTCGGCGAAAATCCAACGAGTGGAACTCCCGGAAGACATCGTCCTCGAGGTGCTCGTACGTGTCGCTGATGCAGCCACCCTCCGCCGTTGTGCCACCGCGTGCAAGCGGTGGCGCGCCCTCGCAGCTGACCCCTCCTTCGTCCGCCGGCGCCACCACGTACTGATGGCCACCGTCGGTGTATACGAGGCCGAGTGGGCGCTCTCCAAGGTGCTGTGACGGCCGGACGTCGATCCGAACACTAACCGGCTGCTGCTCACCGATAGGATGGTGCAGGGCGGCCCCATCCCGAGGCTCTTCCCGGAGCTGGAGCAGGCCGGCGGCAACGGCATGCAGAACGAGAGGGTGGTGGCCGTCCTCATTGATGCTGAGGCGGGTGTCGAGAAGCTGGCCGCGGTCCGGTACATCAACAGCAACATGGCCTATCGGATCTTTGGGCGTGGGTGGAGTGAATTCGTTAGGGACTGCCGTATCTCCCACGGAGACCGTGTCGACATCTACGTTGGCAGACGCGGCGCCGGACAGCGCTGCCTCCTCTTCTTCAATAGCAAGGGCGCCCAAGGTTGACCATGTCTAGATCGAAGGTGCATCTTGTAGCTCATCATCGTACGTGATCAAGGAAGATCTTTTTGTTCCTTGTGCGTAGCTTTGCTCTTTTCTACTTTGTTCATGTTTTGTATTTCAGTTTTGCTAAGTCTCACTGAGATTTTGTTATGTCTCAGCCGATACTATATTTCTTTGATTTTGCATGAAGATTCATGCAATAATTTGTTTTCAGTTTTTCGTTTTTCTTCTTATATGCTATATCACTTGACTGAGACTTGATGACCACACCCTTTGTACTTGTCTTATACTAGCCTTTGCTTGCCCGGTGCTCCTCCACGCTTTGCTCATAGAATCTTGTGTAGTTTTTCTTTTAGTGTTGAAACTGGTTGTTGTTTGATTTGTTCAAGGTAGGTTTTCTTGGGGCGAACTCTGACATCTTGCATGTGGTTATCTTGCCGGCGAACGCTGCCTACTTTTCTTCAATAGCAAGGGCAGCCAAGGTCGACGGTGCATCTCTTGTAGCTGTCAGTACGTTCCATGGTACCACAATTATATATGCAGACAACAGTGTCTGAATATATATGCAAATAACAGTGTCTGAATTCTGCCCACAAAAAAGCCGAAACTATTTTTGTTTGCGGGGAATAATGCTTGAATTCATTTAAGACAATTTGATTAAAACTAGAAGGGATATTGTGCGTTGCCGCGCCGCATCTCTTAAATGCATTTTCTTTGGGCATCGTGTTCACGGTGCTCAAGTGCATGCACATCAGCTCCGGATCGCCACCAACAACCCTACAGACACACATGAAGATCCACACATCAATGGGCAAAAAGACAACGCGTGCCAAAACCGTTAAAAGAATACAGAGGGATTCGTTGAATTGATGATATACTATTGCTTGAGCCGTGTGGGCATAAGCCGACGGACATCCCTTCACAGTTGTAACGGTCGACGCAACGTGAAAGTTATGGCCGGAGAAAAAATCGATGAGATTGCTCAAACAAGGCGGCAGCCTTTTTGTGCCGATGTCAATGTAGCCGAGAGCGTAGGGTGGTGTAGCCGTGATCAAGGTAGGCATGCGAGGGACGCCGTGGTCGTTGTCGAATCGGTGGTAGCCGCTGTCGAGGTAGGCGCCGTGAAGCCGCGGGCACAAGGAGACGCCGTGTTAGTCAGGGGCACATTGCTGTGCCAGGATGAAGATGAGGTGGACGAGGCGTCGCACCGTGTTTGCAAAGCCCGAAGACACGTCATGGAAGAAGGCACGCCCGTGTGTTATGAAACTATCCATGTTACTTCAAGAGATTGCGTGTAGTCTTAGTATACGGATCAGGTTCAGATTAATGAGGCAAGTGTTGTCCGCAAAAAAAAATGAGGCAAGTGTTGGCGTGTGCACTGCGTCATTAGCCTTGTCCGTACGGCATTAGGAGTTGTTGTTTGAGTCGCTCGGCGTCTTTGGTGTAGGGTTTGATCTTCTATATATTTAGGGACTGTCTATTTAGCACTTGACTATTTTACAATTGGAAAACATTCAAATATCCTGTCTAATAAACATATGCCACTTGTATGTCCAAAACCAACCCCCACAGGCACTGTCTCTCGCTATATTTCAAATAAAACGGGTTAGGAAATAAACCCGAATCAAGTAAAGCTGGACCATGACCCGGTCAAGGAACAACAGCCAAAAATTGGCGGAGATCACCGGACAATCTACAGGCCAGGAACACTCGTAATCCTACTCCAATTCTTGACCCCCTTCACCAGCTTCACAAATTCTTCATCCCCTTCACCCCGCTTCACCTAGAAACATCAGAGAAACTAGTTACAAAGAAATTCCAGAGACAACAGGAAATTGTGGAATATTTGATTGCTAGCAATTATAAAACTCTGGAATAACAAAAAAATTGCAGTCTAATGCCAAAAATTACAATAGCAAAACAATAGAAATTACACTACAAATCCTGATAGCTGAAAATTAAAGTGCAAACTTTGAAAAAGCATACAGTGGATTTACACCGTAAATACAAACGAAATGACACTGCAAGTTCCCAAGGATTTACACTTGAATAACTGATGAAGTTACACTGTAAACACCCACGAATTACAGTCAAAGTGCCCACTAATTGCACTGTAAATCCCCCGAAATTACACGGTTATTCCCAGGTATCAACGCTCATAAATACACCATAAAATTAGACGTAAAAATCCACTGTGATCTATCTGAAAAATACTCTGTTAGCCCTAAAACAATTACAATGCTGAAGTATTCAAATTACAGTGTAAATCTGCAGTATATTACAGTGTAAGCCCCACAATTCAGAGGTAAAATCCATTGTAATGTATCTAACAAATACTATAAGCCCTACAACAATTACAGAGTAAAACTCTGGTAAATTACAATATAAGCCTAAAACAATTATAGTGCTCAATCATATTACAGTGTAAGCCCTACAGCAATTAGAACCATCTTCCGCAAAGTCATTAGGCACGAAGGGGTCTTGCAAAGGATCCGCACTCTCAATAGAAGATGCTTCCGGAACATCCTTGTGAGAGACTTTCCGTAGCCTCCCCATAGATAATGAAGCTGAAAACTACAGAGAAGTAACTATTAATACTGATCCAAAATAGTAAAATCAAGGCAGGAATTACACAAAAAATAAAACTAGGGAAATTACATGGTAAAACTTATGCAAACTACACCGTAAAATCAAGGCAGGAAACAAAATTACACAACACTGTAATACTGATAAAAAATACAGTGTAAACAAGACAGTAATTACACTGTAATACTGATCCCGCTTACACAGTAATACTGGTCGAACTTACAGTGTATAGTGAGGCAGTAAAACACAAAAAAACTAAGCAAACTAACACTGTAAAAATATTCAGAATTATATAGTAACCCGGAGGGGCTTTCCACTGTAAATCAAGGCATGAATTACAGTGTAATCAAGGCAGGAATTACAGTGTAATCAAGGCAAGAATTACAGTGTAATAACTGATGCAAATTACAGTAAAAAAAGTATGGAAATTACATTGTAATGTTGATGCAATTATATAGTAAGCAAGACAAGAATTACAGTGAAAAGTCTGAACAAAATACAGTGTAAATACTCAGAATTATAGAGTAACCCGGAGGGGCATTCCACTGAAAATCAAGGCACGAATTACAGTGTAATCAAGGCAGGAAATAAAGTGTAATAAATGATCCAAATTACATTAAAAAAACTGGGGAAATTACACTATAATACTAATGCAAATTATATAGTAATCAAGGGCGGGAACTACACTGTAATGCTGATGCAATTTGCATAGTAAGCAAGGCAAGCATTACAGTGAAAAGTCTGAAAAAAGTACAGTGTAAAATAGGGCTATACAGTGTAACTCTAGGGAGTTACCGTCCAAAAGCACGAGAATTACAGTGGGGGTAATCTAGAGGATTGTATTGCAAAAACCACAAGAAGTTACAGTGCAATTACAGCGTCTTACAATGTACTTTAGAGATACAATATACAGAAATTCAGAAAAACTTCACATCATAAAAACTGGGGTTCGAAGACAAATTACAGATAAAATCGTACAAAAGTAAAACTACGGGGATTACAAATGTAAAATCAGTGCTACAAATACAGTGTAAATCAGAGAAGCATAGCAGTATAAATTTGGGGGGTATTACAGTGTAATTCATAGCTAGCCCAAACTGGACCAAGCAATCAACAAGAAAGGGGAATCCCTATACTACCATACCAGAGAAATTCATAGCTCTTCCCCCGTTTCTACTGGTAATCAATCACTAAACAACTACCAGATGACTGGACTTCAAACTGCAAAGTCTCAGTAGCAATCAAAACAGATCAGTAGCATTCAAACACTAAACAACCACCAGATGATTGAACTTCAACTGCAAAAGCTCTGAATCACACACAGAGACACGCCTGCACACATGAAAAAAACACAAAATGCCCAACCTAACAGTGCCCACAACAAGGAGATAAAATCTAAAACCTAACACCGGAGCAGACGTTCTCCATGACGAACTGGCGCGAGCAGAGGGGATCCACGGAGAAGAGGGGATCTGTGGCGAACTGCACAAATGAGCATTGGCTAACAACAAATCGCACTAACCAACCGCTAAAATCATCAAACAACAACAGGACCTACAACAACAACGCACCAACAAACCTAGATCTGGAAGCTACATGACCAGAACCATACCAAATTGCGCGGGGAAAGGGGGAGCGACAACGACAACTAACTTGGGGAGCAGTGAATCAAAGAGAAAACCCAAGCTCGAGGATAGAGGGATCTCGCAAACACCATGAACCTGACGGAAATCGCCTCGTCTCCCCCTCCGCTCGAGCGCCTCCTCCTATGGCCCCCTCTCTGCCCATCTGCCGTTTCGAAGCATTACCGCCCAAATGAAATTCAAAAAAGGAAAACGAAAGCAGACAAACGGGCGCCGGTAACGGGCAGCCCCATAAAAACCCGGGCCGGGAAAAAAACCCGCACCCGCAACAAAGGAAACCCGCCCGAGAACAACAACTGTCAGCCCAAATCACGGCGGGCGATCGGACGGCCACAAATTTGAACGACAGCCAATTGAAAAACACTCGAGTGTAAAATAGCAAATCCGTATATTTATTACACGCACGTACAAGTGCTTTTGTAAGAGACTCGACCTCATGAGATTGAGCGAGAAGAAATAGAAAAGGAATTAGAAGGTAGTACTCAACAGGACATACTGTTGGGCAAACGGTTGGCTAAATATGATGGATTCATCGGCGAAAATCCAACGAGTGAATCTGCCGGAAGATCTCGTCCTAGAGGTCCTCGCGCGTGTCAATGGTGGAGCTGCCCTCGTCCGCTGTGCCACCGCGTGCAAGCGGGGGCGCGCCCTCGTGGCCGACGTCGTCCGCCGGCGTCACCAGGTGCTGATGGGCAGCGTCGGCGTGTATGAGGCCGAGTGGGCGCTTTCCAAGGTGCTGCCACGGTCAGACGTCGATCCGAACCAAAACCGGTTGATGCTCGCCCAACAGATGGTGTGGGGCGGCCCCATCCCGAGGCTCTTCCCGGAGCTGGAGCTGGTCGATGACGACAGCGTGCAAAACGCGCCCGCCCTCTTCGGCAGGCGGTGGACAACGGCCTGCGGAACGCTCGTCGCCCTCTTCGGCAGGCGGTGGTCATCCTCATTGACGCTAATGCCGGGGTTGAGAAGGTGGCCACGGTCCGATACGTCGACGTCATGTCGGCGTACCGAATCAGTGGTCGTGGGTGGTGGGAATTCGCGAGGGATAGTGGTATCTTGGAGGGAGACCGCATCGACCTCTACGTCGGCAGACGCGGCAATGACGAGCCATGCCTACTCTTCTTCAATGGCAAGGTGGTGGGTGTCCGTGACGGCTATGCATCTCAGGGTGGTGGGTCTTCTTCAATAGCAAGGGCGCCCAAGGTTGATCATGACCAGATAAATACGGAGTAGCATCTTGTAGCTGTCCTGCGATCCGTGGTACCACAATTTCTGTATGCATAATTTTGTAGAGATCTTTGCCGGTAAAAAAGCCCTGAGCAACCCCTTTTTTTCATTTAGGATATACTGTGTTGGTTTAGGTTTTCTTTGCAATGTCGTGTTCGTTTCTGCCGTCGTTACAAACGGAAACGGAGAAGATAGCCAATTATGACGTGATGAAACCAACTATGCGGGATAAGCAAAATACAACAGTAGTCAGTCAGACAGATTTCTCAGAGGGTGCTTGTTTCCAGGGACTTATTGATCTAGGGGCTTAAATAAGTCCGTATAAGTCCTATCTAAACCAAACGGGAAGGATTTATAGGGACTTAAAGTGGGCATTTGGGACTTATGAAATAAGACTCTTAAGGAGAGACTTATAGTTGTAATATGGTCTTATAGAGACTTATAAGTCTCAGGAACCAAACAGATAGAGACTTTTTAGGGACTTGAAACTTATAAGTTGGGACTAAAAAAAGTCTTAAAACTTATAAACCAAACAGGGCCTAATTACCAAATTAAACTACTACTCAATTACCCATGCATGCGACGCAAATGGCGGACAAAAATTGTGTGCGTTTGCATGCTACAGCGACGACTATTTTTTTGTGTGCACGCTGCACATGTGCTTTCATCCTATTATTATTTTATGGATTTGAAAATTCCAAAATAGTTGAACCCTCAACATGTGTGCCCGATTTACAAACCGTTTTGGTTACCGGTTTGGTCCAGACGAGATATTCGAAACTATACTCTATGGTAATTTGTTTCGACAATCTCCATTTTTGGCTTCAAAGTTGCCACTGAAAGATTTTTTTTAATAGAGAGTTGCATTAATTAAGTAGAGAAAACATAGTTTGTACAATCGTGCAAGGCCACACTCAACACGCAGGTTGACACTGTGCCTTGCATAACCCCACCACGCAACTCTCTATGTCCCAACTGGGCAAGACTATGAGCTAACCTATTGTTCCTTCTATCTACTTTGCAAACTCTAACTTCTCTGTTCCCTTTGATGGCTTGAAACTCCTTTGCAACTGCTCCAACCTCCGATTTATCAATAGACGAGAGGATGAGCGCCTTTGTCACCGAGCTGCAATCCGTCTCGATGATTAAGGGTAAATCCAATTAGGTGTTGAAGAGCGCTGCGGTCCCAATCAGGTGTTGCCAAGAGGACGTCGAACTGGTTTGCTCCTCTCTCGGATGCGCGAGCTCATCCTTCCCGTGCAAGTACCTCAGACTGCCGTTGACACTGCGAAAACCAACAGCCATGCAACTGTAAGGGCCGGTGGACCAACTTGTTGGGTGCCTACGCAACGGGAGAGCGGCTTTGCTGCCAAAAGTGGTCGCCTCATTCTCATCATGTCGGTTTTATGCGCAATACCCATCCATGCAATGCTGGCTATGGATATCCCGGCGAAGACCATTAAGGCCCTAATCAAAATTTGTCGTGGGTTTCTGTGGTGTGGCACCTCGGAGGCAAATGTCGGAAATTGTGCGGTCGCCTGGAACATGGTATGCAGACCAAAGTGGGCAGGCGGTTTAGGCATACCGGACCTTCGCTGGCTCAACTTGGCATTGCAAGCACGCTGGCCATGGCTGCAGAGAACTGACAGGTCCAAGTCTTGGGCTGAGTTCAAAATTTCAGTCCCGGCTATCTCCCGGGCAATCTTCAATGCGGCAGCAAGTGCTCAAGTTGGGAACGGACAGACTACTCTATTTTGGGAGGATAGATGGATCCATGGGTTCCAAGCCTGCGAGCTTGCACCCCTCATATATTACAAGGTGGCGACGCGGGTCAAGAAAACACGGACGGTTGCAGAGACGCTGCTGCATGACTCATGGGCGCTCGACGTTGGCCCGAACCTCACAACCAACGAGATACATCAGTTCATGGCCCTATGGCCAACTATGACAGAAGTTCAGCTTGATCCTACCTTGGATGACACCATACGCTGGACATGGGAGAAAGATGGCGCTTTCTTGGTCCGCCCAGCGTACGCGACCAAATTTGTAGGTCTAGAGGTTTCTTCGATGGCATCCTTCACGTGGAAGTCACAAGCCCCTCTCCAGTGCCGATTCTTCAACTGACTAGCGATCAAGAACCGTTGTTGGACGTCTGATAGACTTGCCCAACGCGGCTTACCCCACCAGGCAGCATGCCCGTTTTGCGACCAACATGAGGAGACCATCGACCATCTCCTGGTGACTTGCGTTTTTGCTCGTCAGATATGGCTATGGGTTTTATCCACGATCGACCGGCGGACAGGGTGTGGTGGCCATAGACAATGATACCCTGCAGAATTGGTGCATGGGACAGGAAGAAGTGCAAGACCATAAGAAGACCACCCGCGCCATTACCTTGCTTGCACTGTGGGAGCTGTGGAAGCATCACAATAGCATCGTATTCGAAGGGGCACACCATCAACAACAACAATCATCGAGCGGATCAACACCGAGGGACGAGTTTGGCGAGATGCAGGGCTGCTCAAAGGTGATCTCGACGGATTCTTTACGGACTTGTCGAGGTGGGTTATTAGATAGTAGTTAATCAATACTTTTAGGCGTCGTCGGCGGTCCATCTGACATGTGGAGGCACCGCTAATGTAACTTTGTGGACTTTGGGAATCTCCTCCCTTTCTTCTATTAATGAATGATACGCACACTCGTGCGTATTCCAGAAAAAAATATTAAAGGTAAATTCGTCTCCAATATTGCCTTTCGTAGTTGTCGGTGTCAAAACCGGCGGATCTCGGGTAGGGGGTCCCGAACTGTTGGGGAACGTAGCAGAAATTCAAAATTTTCTACGCATCACCAAGATCAATCTATGGAGTAATCTAGCAACGAGGGGAAGGAGAGTGCATCTACATACCCTTGTAGATCGCTAAGCGGAAGCGTTCAAGTGAACGGGGTTGATGGAGTCGTACTCGTCGTGATCCAAATCACCGATGATCCTAGTGCCGAACGGACGGCACCTCCGTGTTCAACACACGTACAGCCCCATGATGTCTCCTACGCCTTGATCCAACAAGGGGAGAAGGAGAGGTTGGGGAAGACTCCATCCAGCAGCAGCACGACGGCGTGGTGGTGGTGGAGGAGCGTGGTACTCCAACAGGGCTTCGCCAAGCACCGCAAGAGACGAGGAGGGAGAGGGGTAGGGCTGCGCCAAGAAGGAGATGTTCTCGTGTGTATGGCAGCCCAAAACCTCAAGTATATATAGGGGAGGGAAGGGGCTGCGCCCCCACCTAGGTTTCCACCCCTAGGGGTGGCGGCCAGCCCTAGATCCCATCTAGGGGGGCGGCCAAGGGGGGAGAGAAGGGGGCGCACCACTAGGTGGGCCTTAGGCCCATCTGAGCCTAGGGTTTCCCCCTTTTCCCTTCTCTCTTCGCCTTGGGCCCTGGTGGGGGGGCGCACCAGCCCACCTGGGGCTGGTCCCCTCTCACACTTGGCCCACGGAGCCCTCTGGGGCAGGTAGCCCCACCTGGTGGACCACTGGGACCCTCCCGGTAGTCCCGGTACGTTACCGATAGCACCCGAAACCTTTCCGGTGACCAAAACAGGACTTCCCATATATAAATCTTTACCTCCGGACCATTCCGGAACTCCTCGTGATGTCCGGGATCTCATCCGGGACTCCGAACAACATTCGGTAACCACGTATATTTATTCCCTATAACCCTAGCGTCATCGAACCTTAAGTGTGTAGACCCTACGGGTTCGGGAACCATGTAGACATGACCGAGACAACTCTCCGGCCAATAACCAATAGCGGGATCTGGATACCCATGTTGGCTCCCACATGTTCCACGTTGATCTCATCGGATGAACCACGATGTCAAGGATTCAATCAATCACGTATACAATTCCCTTTGTCTAGCGGTACGATACTTGCCCGAGATTCGATCGTCGGTATCCTGATACCTTGTTCAATCTCGTTACTGGCAAGTCTCTTTACTCATTCCGTAACACATCATCCCGTGATCAACTCCTTGATCACATTGTGCACATTATGGTGATGTCCTACCGAGTGGGCCCAGAGATACCTCTCCGTTTACACGGAGTAACAAATCCCAGTCTCGATTCATGCCAACCCAACAGACACTTTCGGAGATACCTGTAGTGTACCTTTATAGCCACCCAGTTACGTTGTGACGTTTGGCACACCCAAAGTACTCCTACGGTATCCGGGAGTTGCACAATCTCATGGTCTAAGGAAATGATACTTGACATTAGAAAAGCTTTAGAATACGAACTACACGATCTTTGTGCTAGGCTTAGGATTGGGTCTTGTCCATCACATCATTCTCCTAATGATGTGATCCCGTTATCAACGACATCCAATGTCCATGGTCAGGAAACCGTAACCATCTTATTGATCAACGAGCTAGTCAACTAGAGGCTTACTAGGGACATGGTGTTGTCTATGTATCCACACATGTATCTGAGTTTCCTATCAATACAATTCTAGCATGGATAATAAACGATTATCATGAAGAAGGAAATATAATAATAACCAATTTATTATTGCCTCTAGGGCATATTTCCAACAGTCTCCCACTTGCACTAGAGTCAATAATCTAGTTCACATCGCCATGTGATTAACACTCACAGGTCACATCGCCATGTGACCAACATCCAAGAGTCTACTAGACTCAATGATCTAGTTCACATCACTATGTGATAAACACTCGAAGAGTTCTGGGTTTGATCATGTTATGCTTGTGAGAGAGATTGTAGTCAACGGGTCTTGCCATATTCAGATCCCTATGTATTTCGCAAAACTTTATATCATAGATGCTGCTGCCACGTTCCACTTGGAGCTATTCCAAATTGTTTCTCCATTATACGTATCCGGTATCTCTACTCAGAGCTATGCGGATAGGTGTTAAGCTTGCATCGACGTAACTCTTTACGTCGAACTCTTTATCACCTCCATAACCGAGAAACATTTCCTTATTCCTCTAAGGATAATTTTGACCGCTATCTGGTGATCTACTCCTAGATCACCTTTGTACCCTCTTGCCAGACATGTGGCAAGGCACACATAAGGTGCGGCACTTCAGCATGGCATACCGTATAGAGCCTATGACAAAAGCATAGGGGACGACCTTCGTCCTTCCTCTTTCTTCTGCCGTGGTCAATCTTTGAGTCTTACTCAACTTCACACCTTACAACTCAGGTAAGAACCCCTTCTTTGACTGATCTATTTTGAACTCCTTCAAAAACATGTCAAGGTGTGCGTTCTTTGAAAGTATCATCAGGCATCTTGATCTATCTCTATAGATCTTGATGCCTAATATGTAAGCAGTTTTATCCAGGTCTTCCTTTGAAAATCACTCTTCAAACAACCATGTATGCTTTTTAGAAATTCTACATCATTTCGGATCAACAATATGTCATCCACATATACTTATCAGAAATGTTGTAGTGCTCCCACTCACTTTCTTGTAAATACAAGTTTCTAGCAAACATTGTATAAACCTAAAAGCTTTGATCACTCCATCAAAACATATATTCCGATTCCGAGATGCTTGCTCTAGTCCATAGAAGGATTGCTGGAGCCATCATACCTTTTAGCATCCTTAGGATCGACAAAACCTTTTATTGTATCACATGCATACGAAAACTGGTAAGAAAACTTGTTTTGACATCCATCTGTAAGATTTCATAATCAAAAAATATAGCTAATGCTAACATGATTCCGACGGACTTAAGCATCGCTACGGGTGAGAAATTCTCATCGTAGTCAACTCCTTGAACTTGTGAAAAGACTCTTTCTCACAAGTCGAGCTTCATAGACGGCAACATTACCGCCCACATCTGTCTTCTTCTTAAAGATCCATTTATCTCAATGGCTTGCCGATCATCGGGCAAGTCCACCAAAGTCCATACTTTGTTCTAATACATGGATCCTATCTCGGATTTCATGGCTTCTAACCATTTGTCAGAATATGGGCCCACCATCGCTTCTCCATAGATCGTAGGTTCATTGTTGTCTAACAACATGATATCCAAGACAGGATTACCGTACCACTTAGGAGTAGTACATATCCTTGTCGACCTACGAGGTTCGATAGCAACTTGATCCGAAGCTTCATGATCACTATCATTAACTTCCTATTCAACAGACGTAGGCTCCACAGAAAACATCTTTCTATGTTGCATCACTCTCTGGTTGAAGTAAAGGTTTGACAACCTCATCAAGTTCTATCTTCCTCCCACTCATTTCTTTCGAGAGAAACTCCTTCTCGAGAAAGGACCCGTTCTTAGCGACAAACAATTTGCCCTCAGATCTGAGATAGAAGGTATACCCAACTGTCACCTTTGGGTATCCTATGAAGATGTGTTTGTCCGCTTTGGGTTCGAGCTTCTCCGGCTGAAGCCTTAAGCATCGCAGCCCCAAACATTAAGAAACGACAACTTTGGTTTCTTGCCAAACCAATGTTCATACGATGTCGTCTCAACGGACTTAGATGGTGTCCTATCTAAAGTGAATGCAGTTGTCTTTAATGCATAACCTCAAAATAAAAACGGTAGATTGGTAAGAGACATCATAGATTGCACCATATCTCATAGTGTTCGATTACGACATACGGATACACCATTACCTTGTGATGTTCCAGGTGGCTTCAACTGTGAAACAATTCCACAATGTCTTAAGTAATTGCCAAACTCATAACTCAGAAAATCCCCTTCTGATCAGATCGTAGGAACATGATCTTATTGTTATGATGATTCTTAACTTCACTCTGAAATCGCTTGAACTTTTCAAACGTTTCAGACTTGTGCTTCATTAAGTAGATATACCTATATCTACTCAAATCGTCAGTGAAGATGAGAAAACAGCGATATCCACTGCACGCTTCAATTCTCATTGGATCACACGCATCAGCATGCATGATCTCCAACAAGTCACTTGCCCGTTTCATTGTACCTGAAAACGGGGTCTTAGTCATCCTGCCCATGAGGCATGGCTCGCATGTGTCAAGCGATTCAAAATCACGTGACTCCAAACATCCATCGACATGGAGTTTCTTCATGCATCTTACGCCAATATGACTTATGCGGCAGTGCCACGAGAAAGTGGTACTATCATTATTAACTCTACATCTTTTGGCGTGAACATGTGTATTACCACGACCTAGATTCAATGAACCATTCACATAGGGTGCATGACCATGAAAGGTATCATTCATGTAAAACAGAATAACCATTATTCTCTAACTTAAATGAATGACTGTATTGCAATGAACATGATCTAATCATATTCATGCTCAACGTAGACACCTGATAACATGTATCTAGGTTCAATACTAATCCCGAAGGTAGATGGAGCGTGCGATGGTGATCTCATCAACTTTGGAAACACTTCCAACACACATCGTCACCTCGCCCTTAGCCAGTCTTCGTTTAGTCCGTAGCTTTTGCTTCAAGTCACCAGTAATAGCAACTGAATCGGTATCCAATGCCCAGGTGCTACCAGGAGTACTAGCGAGGTATACATTAATAACACGTATATACTTTGTTGAAGTTGCCAGCCTTCTTATCTACCATGCATTTGGGGTAATTCCGCTACCAGTGACCGCTCCCCTTACAATAGAAGCACTTAGTCTCGGGTTTGGGTTCAACCTTGGGTTCCTTCACTGGAGCGGCAACTGGTTTGCCATCCACGAAGTTTCCCTTCTAGCCCTTGCCCTTCTTGAAACCAGTGGTCTTGTTAAACCATCAACACTTGATGCTCCTTCTTGATTTCTACCTTTTGCGATCTTAAGCACCGCGAACAGCTCCGGGATCAACTCCATCCCTTGCATGTCATAGTTCATCACGAAGATCTAATAGCTTAGTGATAGTGGCTAGAGAAATCTATCAATCACTATCTTATCTGGAAGTTTAACTCCCACTGCTTTAAGTGATTGTAGCACCCAGACATTCTGAGCACATGCTCACCAGCTGAGCTATTCTCCTCCATCTTGTTGGCAAAAGAACTTGTCAGAGGTCTCACACCTCTCAACACGGGCATGAGCCTGAAATCCGAATTTCAGCTCTTGGAACATCTCATATGTTCTATGGCGTTCAAAACGTCATTGGAATCCCGATTCTAAGCCGTAAAGTATGGTGCACTAAACTATCAAGTAGTCATCATGACGTGTCTGTCAGGTGTTCACAACATCCACAGACGACGTTGTAGGGGTCTGCACATCGAGCGGTGCATCAAAAACGTAAGCCTTCTGTGTAGCAGTGAGGACACTCCTCGGACTACGGACCTAGTACGCATCAGTGCTTACAATATCTTTCAACTTGGTCTTTCTCTAGGAACGTATTGAAACAGGGAGCTACAATGTGAGCTATTTACCTACAACATATTTGCAAAGACAATTTAGACTATGTTCATGATAATTGAGTTCATTTAATGAACTCCCACTCAGATAGACATCCCTCTAGTCATCTAAGTGAAACATGATCCGAGTCAACTAGGCCGTGTCCGATCATCACATGAGACAGACTAGTCAACATCGGTGAACATCTTCATGTTGATCGTATCTTCTATACGACTCATGCTCTACCTTTTGGTCTTCCGTGTTCCGAGGCCATGTCTGTACATGCTAGGCTCGTCAAGTCAACCTAAGTGTTTTTGCTGTGTAAATCTGGCTTACACCCGTTGTATTCGAACGTTAGAATCTATCACACCCGATCATCACGTGGTGCTTCAAAACAACGAACCTTCGCAACGGTGCACAGTTAGGGGGAACACTTTTCTTGAAATTTTAGTGAGGGATCATCTTATTTAAGCTACCATCATTCTAAGCAAATAAGATGTAAAACATGATAAACATCACATGCAATCAAATAGTGACATGATATGGCCAATATCATTTTGCTCCTTTTGATCTCCATCTTCGGGGCTCCATGATCATCGTTGTCACCGGCATGACACCATGATCTCCATCATCATGATCTCCATCATCGAGTCTTCTTGAAGTTGTCTCGTCATCTATTACTTCTACTAATATGGCTAACGCTTTAGCAATAAAGTAAAGTAATTACATGACGTTTATGTTGACACGCGGGTCATAAATAAATTAAGACAACTCCTATGGCTCCTGCCGGTTGTCATACTCATCGACATGCAAGTCGTGATTCCTATTACAAGAACATGATCAATCTCATACATCACATATATCATTCATCACATCCTTTTGGCCATATCACATCACAAGGCATATGCTACAAAAACAAGTTAGACGTCCTCTAATTGTTGTTGCAAGTTTTTTTACGTGGCTGCTATAGGTTTCTAGCAAGAACGTTTCTTACCTACGCCAAAACCACAACGTGATATGCCAATTTCTATTTACCCTTCATAAGGACCCTTTTCATCGAATCCGATCCGACTAAAGTGGGAGAGACAGACACCCGCTAGCCACCTTATGCAACTAGTGCATGTCAGTCGGTGGAACCAGTCTCACGTAAGAGTACGTGTAAGGTCGGTCCGGGCCGCTTCATCCCACGATGCCGCCGAATCAAGATAAGACTAGTAACGGAAAGCAAATTGACAAAATTGACGCCCACAGCAACTTGTGTTCTACTCGTGCATAGAAACTACGCATAGACCTAGCTCATGATGCCATTGTTGGGGAACGTAGCAGAAATTCAAAATTTTCTACGCATCACCAAGATCAATCTGTGGAGTAATCTAGCAACGAGGGGAAGGAGAGTGCATCTACATACCCTTGTAGATCGCTAAGCGGAAGCGTTCAAGTGAACGGGGTTGATGGAGTCGTACTCGTCGTGATCCAAATCACCGATGATCCTAGTGCCGAACGGACGGCACCTCCGTGTTCAACACACGTACATCCCGGTGACGTCTCCTACGCCTTGATCCAGCAAGGTGAGAAGGAGAGGTTGGGGAAGACTCCATCCAGTAGCAGCACGACGGCGTGGTGGTGGTGGAGGAGCGTGGTACTCCAGCAGGGCTTCGCCAAGCACCGCAAGAGACGAGGAGGGAGAGGGGTAGGGCTGCGCCAAGAAGGAGATGTTCTCGTGTGTATGGCAGCCCAAAACCTCAAGTATATATAGGGGAGGGGAGGGGCTGCACCCCCACCTAGGTTTCCACCCCTAGGGGTGGCGGCCAGCCCTAGATCCCATCTAGGGGGCGGCCAAGGGGGGAGAGAGGGGGGCGCACCACTAGGTGGGCCTTAGGCCCATCTGAGCCTAGGGTTTCCCCCTTTCCCCTTCTCTCTTCGCCTTGGGCCCTAGTGGGGGGGCGCACCAGCCCACCTGGGGCTGGTCCCCTCTCACACTTGGCCAACGCAGCCCTCTGGGGAAGGTAGCCCCACCTGGTGGACCCCTGGGACCCTCCCAGTGGTCCCGGTACGTTACCGATAGCACCCGAAACCTTTCCGGTGACCAAAACAGGACTTCCCATATATAATTCTTTACCTCCGGACCATTCCGGAACTCCTTGTGATGTCCGGGATCTCATCCGGGACTCCGAACAACATTCGGTAACCACGTATATCTATTCCCTCTAACCCTAGCGTTATTGAACCTTAAGTGTGTAGACCCTACGGATTCGGGAACCATGCAGACATGACCGAGACAACTCTCCGGCCAATAACCAACAGCGGGATCTGGATACCCATGTTGGCTCCCACATGTTCCACGATGATCTCATCATATGAACCACGATGTCAAGGATTCAATCAATCCCGTATACAATTCCCTTTGTCTAGCGGTACGATACTTGCCCGACATTCGATCGTCGGTATCCCGATACCTTGTTCAATCTCGTTACCGGCAAGTCTCTTTACTCGTTCCGTAAAACTTCATCCCGTGATCAACTCCTTGATCACATTGTGCACATTATGATGATGTCCTACCGAGTGGGCCCAGAGATACCTCTTCGTTTACACGGAGTGACAAATCCCAGTCTCGATTCGTGCCAACCCAACAGACACTTTCGGAGATACCTATAGTGTACCTTTATAGACACCCAGTTACGTTGTGACGTTTGGCACACCCAAAGTACTGCTACGGTATCCGGGAGTTGCACAATCTCATGGTCTATGGAAATGATACTTGACATTAGAAAAGCTTTAGCATACGAACTACACGATCTTTGTGCTAGGCTTAGGATTGGGTCTTGTCCATCACATCATTCTCCTAATGATGTGATCCCGTTATCAACGACATGCAATGTCCATGGTCAGGAAACCGTAACCATCTTATTGATCAACGAGCTAGTCAACTAGAGGCTTACTAGGGACATGGTGTTGTCTATGTATCCACACATGTATCTGAGTTTCCTATCAATACAATTCTAGCATGGATAATAAACGATTATTATGAACAAGGAAATATAATAATAACCTATTTATTATTGCCTCTAGGGCATATTTCCAACACGAACTGTGCGTCTAGGCCGGATGGTAACAGGGACACGAAGTTTTACCCAGGTTCGGGCCCTCTCGATGGAGGTAAAACCCTACGTCCTGCTTGATTAATATTGATGATATGGGTAGTACAAGAGTTGATCTACCACGAGATCAGAGAGGCTAAACCCTAGAAGCTAGCCTATGGTATGATTGTTGATGTGTATGTTGTCCTATGGACTAAAACCCTCCGGTTTATATAGACACCGGATAGGGTTAGGGTTACATAGAGTCGGTTACAATGGTAGGAGATCTGAACATCCGTATCGCCAAGCTTGCCTTCCACGCCAAGGAAAATCCCTTCCGTACACGGGACGGAGTCTTCAATCTTGTATTTTCATAGTTCAGGAGTCCGGTTTGAAGGTATAGTTCGGCTATCCGAACACCCCCTAATCCAGGACTCCCTCAGTAGCCCCTGAACCAGGCTTCAATGACGACGAGTCCGGTGCGCAAATTGTCTTCGGCATTGCAAGGCGGGTTCCTCCTCTAATTACTTCATAGAAGATTTTGAACACAAAGATAGTGTCCGGCTCTCAGCGCGTTATGCGAGGCGGTTTCCTTGGCACGCCTTGTCAAAGCAGAGATCGTGTCCCTTCATTCCGGGATTCTCATCAATACGGGTGTGGGTAACCCAACCACGCCTTTGATTACGGCGCTTGGAGATAAGCAAGTTTTACCAGGCTGGTGGGGACACATAACCGCGTCCACCCATATAAGGGGATAAGGATCCACCTTTTCACCCACGCCTTCTTCCTCCTCTGCCTATCCATTCTTGCGCACTCGAGCTCCAGCACCCAAGTCCACACTACCACCTCAACCTTCTCCAGTCATGTCCGGAGCGGGAGGCAAGTGGATGGTCTCCTCCGTCACGGAGGGACACATAAAAAAGCTGAGGAAGGCCGGATACCTGGCCAGTGACATCGCGCACCGACTCCGAGAAGGGGCAGCTCATCCCCACTCCTAGGCCCCATGAGAGGATGGTATTTCTCCCCCATTTCCTCCGCGGACTGGGCTTCCCTCTGCATCCATTTGTCCGGGGGCTTATGTTCTACTACGGCCTGGATTTCCACGATCTGGCCCCGAACTTCATCCTCAACATCTCGGCGTTTATCGTCGTGTGCGAGGCTTTCCTCCGCATCCGCCCTCATTTCGGCTTATGGCTAAAGACCTTCAACATCAAGCCGAAGGTGGTGCGCGGCAGCCAGGCGGAGTGCGGCGGTGCCATGGTTGGCAAGATGGCCAACGTCCCGTGGCTCGAGGGCTTCTTTGTGGAGACCCTGAAGAGGTGGCAATCGGGGTGGTTCTACATTACCGAGCCATGCGACCCCGAATGGGTCGCAGCCCCCGAGTTTCGGTCCGGACCCCCTACGCGGCTCACCTCCTGAAAGGAAACCGCCTGTCATGGGGTAAAAAAGGAGAGCTGACCAGACTCCAAACATGCATTCAAATCCTGGTGGACAAGAATCTCAAGCTTGTCAACATAGTCCAGGTTATGCTCATCCGCCTGATCCTCCCGTGTCAATGATGGGCCTTCAACCTATGGGAGTTCGACCCGGCGCAGCATCAAACTCTAAACAGGCTCTTGGACACGACGTACGAAGATGCTCGGAGGATGCTTTTCAAGGGCGCCGAGGCTCCCGCATCCGCTGCCGAGGATCGCGGATTCAGTACTCAGCATCACGCTCATGCGGTAAGCCGTTTTTGTCCTTTTACAGGGTATCAGTTTTTCATAGTTTGACTCTATGCGGGATCTGAGTTCCCTTATCTTTGATAGGATTGGGTGGCGACGTCCGGACAGATCAACTGTCCGGCTCCTCTACCCGAAGGGCCAGCGGACGCTCGCTTGGCGAAGCTGCTGATTCCGGCGCCCTATGTGGTGCCGGAGAAGAAGGCCACGAAAAGGGCCACGGGGACTCGAAAGAGTGCCCGACGCCAGGAGGTGTCGGACTCGTCATCCGACGGTCCCGATGCGCCTTCCTCTCGTGAAGACGAGGAGGAAGAAGAAGAGACCTCTCCCCCTCCAGCGGGAGGAGAGAAGAAAAGGAAGGCCGCCCTCTCTGAGGAGGCCGGAGGGTCCAAGAAGGGGAAAACCCTTCCTCCGGACTGCTCCACCGACGCCGACGACAGCGAAGAGTTGTGGCAGCCCCTGGTGAAATCGTAAGTATCCGGATACCGGAGTGACTCGTAGTATTTTTTTATTGCACAGCTTTCCCTTATGTCGAATGTGTTTATGCAGCCCATCCAAAGACCGGCTCGACGCATCGTCGAGCGGCTCACTGGACTCGTCGGAGGTGAACTCGCTTCCGACGGCTTCCTCCCCACGCCCTACGGGCGACACCGAAGTGTTGTCCCAACAGGTTCCAAGCAGGGAGGAGGTGGTCCTGGAGGCGCCGCAAGGCGACCTCCCGGACTCCAGGAGTAAAGGGGAGGAAACCCCCCAGGGCTCCAAGTCCGGCTTAAGGCCGGACACAGCTCCGGAATCTTCAAGGGTTCCAGAGTCCGGCGGGCGACCTCCTTCCAAGAGGAGCAAGCCTACCATGCCGGTGACCTCCGTCCAACCGGAGGCGCCGGACAATATGTTGGAGGCGCTCCAAGGTGCCTCCATCGACGAGGGGCACCGCACTATTATGAGTGCGGTGATCCAGAAGGTTCAGTCCGCCAAAAGCGGACTGACTGAAGCTTGTACAAGCCTTTTAACAGGCTTTGAGGTAAGTAAAGAATGTTCAAATAATGTTACCGCATAGACAGTAGCCCCTGATGCTCTGTTGGGCGTTCGGGAAGAAAAGCCGAATAGATGATCAAAGAATTTGCAGGAGTCTAACAAAAGGAGTCAATATGCGTATGCAGGCTTCTCTGCTAGCGTCTGCCGCACTGACTGCGGAAGTGGACGTGCTGAAGCAGAGCCTCGAGAAGTCTGAGCAAGAGCTCGGGCGTGCCAAGAAGCAGCTCGAGGAGAAGGAAGGTAAGAGATACCCTGTTTGAATATGTATATAAAAAAGGTGCAATTGCAAAAAATGATAGGATTGACATGGCTATTGTAGGGGCCACGTCTGAGGTGGCGACCCTTAAGCAATTGCTGCTCGAGGCCGAGAAGAGTGTGGCCGCGGAGCGCACCGAGCGGGAGAGGTAAGAGGCTGCGGTTGGCAAGGTGCGGCAAGAGCTTCAGGCTCTCATGGAAAAACATGAGAGTTTGGAGCGTGACTCGAAGACGCAAGCGTCCGAGCTTGCGGTGGCTATTGAAAATGCCAAATCTGCCAAGGCCGAATCCCAGAAGGCCCTCCAGGAGTTGGATGAGGCAAAGAAGATTGCGGCGGGTAAGACATTCTTTATGCAAAGCAGACACATAAACGTGAGTTACCTGTTACTTACCCGAATCCGGAGCTCTCCAGGAGCATTCGGAGATCTTCCCTGGAGTGTATCCGATGCCGCCGCATTCTATCGAGCCGAGGAGGGCAGCTCAACGGAGAAGGTCTTCTGGTCTCAGTACGCTGAGGCCGGACACCCCGTGCCCCTAAGTGACCAGGTGAAGCAACTGGTCGAGCTCCACAAGGCGGCCGAACAGGCCATGAAGGGCCTTCTAGTTCGGCTGTAGCCTGGAGAGGCTCTGCCTGGGAGCTACTTCGGGCTGGTGCGGCGGCTGGTGGAGGCCTGTCCGAGGCTTGAAGACATCAAGCGCTCCTTCTGCATTGAGGGTGCCCGTAGGGCCCTTGCCCGTGCTAAGGTGCACTGGGGCAAGCTGGATGCGGAGAAGCTTGTGAAGGACGGGCCACCGCCAGGGAAAGAGCATCGCAAGCCCGAGAATTATTATAAGGATGTTCTGAAGGGTGCCCGCCTTGTTGTGGATGAATGTACCAAGGATGTATTTTTTGAGTAAAACCCGCTCGTGTTATCCTGTGCGCTGAAAACTTGTTCATATGCGCTAAGTAATGCTGCTTGAATTTAAAATATTACCTTTTGTGCGGCTGTTTATCAATACTGAGAGATGGCGAGTCGTCGGCTTCTGCCACCTTGCCGCTAGTGCTGGGGTGTTCGGGGATAAACCTGGGCGCTCTTTTTCCCATGTTTGGGTCCTTCGAGGGAGGCGCTCAGCCCAACAAACGAAGCAATCGGACTATAATGCGTGAACACTCTCACTTAGCCATAGAATTCTATAATTTTAAATTTCGGCGAAGCCCCTAGTATTCGGAAGACCGAGTTCGGGGCGCTATCCATGCCTTGGCCGGACAGAGCCGACTCCTCGCCCTAAGCGGCATAAGTCTTTAAGGACTCGAAAAGACCTCTTGAATAGCGACCAGCTATCGCCTCATCATGACGGTTAGTTTTAGCTTTCTCGACTGAGGTGCTCGACCCAGCTTAACTGGGGCATAATCGCAGTGGTTCTCCTAGTGCTACCTTAGCCGATATAGCGGAACGTAAGGCACCAAAACATAGGAGCCGGGCAAACCCAACTATTGACCCAAGACATGATTCGGAGCCGATGCATATAATGCTATAAGTTCAGGGTGCCGCACTTGTTAAAGTGTTCGGACTTTTTACACCGTGTTGAGGGGTACTGAAGCCCCTGGCGTATTTTGGCCGTACCAAAGTGTACGGGTGCGACATGTCATTAAGGAACATATATATAAAAAATGTAATGCAAAAAATAGACAAAGGCTATGCATTGTTCATTAAAATAGCTGCGATCAAAGCAGAACGATACAAGTAATGCGATAAACGAAAAGTTGGACTATTTAACATGTCTGCTCCAGGGGCAAGCTGCGGAATAGTATGCGAAACAGGTATACTGCTCGTGATAGAGACCACATGTGATTTCCGTAATGCGGCATGGCTTGTCTGCTTCCCTGGTTCTTGCATCGTTTGTGTGGCAATTAAACTGCCGAACAAGCCTTCCGATGAGTAGAGTCCTGGAAGTAAGAGAAAAGTAAAAAAATTGGCAGCCCCTGGTGCGGTTTAAGCCGTGTTTTGGGCGTGCCGTAATGGTGCCCCTCCCCCTATGCCCATGGTATTTCCAGAGCGTAGTTATGGACGCGAAGTACTGGCGTCGCCTTTTTGCGGGGGTTGGGGTTGGGGCCGCATTGCTACACCTGCTAGGAACGTGCCAGACGGTCTTGTTGTAGGTTACTCCGGGCGCGCTTGACTGTGTCCGGACGTTTAATGGCCGGACTGGAGAACTGCCTGGAGAGGCTGCTTTGTACTTCCACTGCAAGGGTCGCCGTGTGCTCCTCCGTTCGGAGGGAGCGTTCAATGTTTCCATTGACCTTAATTACTCCTCGAGGGCCTGGCATCTTGAGCTTAAGGTATGCGTGGTGCGGGACCGCATTGAACTTGGCGAATGCGGTTCGCCCAAGCAGTGCGTGATAACCACTGCGGAACGGGACTATGTCGAAGATTAACTCCTCGCTTCGAAAATTATCCGGAGATCCGAAGATCACTTCAAGTGTGACCAAGCCTATGCAGCTGGCCTCTACACCTGGTATTACGCCTTTAAAGGTCGTTTTGGTGGGCTTAATCCTTGAGGGATCTATGCCCATTTTCCGCACTGTATCCTGGTAAAGCAGGTTTAGGCTACTGTCGCCGTCCATAAGGACTCTAGTGAGATGAAATCCGTCAATGATTGGGTCGAGAACAAATGCGGCGAATCCTCCATGACGGATGCTAGTGGGATGGTCTCGTAGATCAAAGGTGATCGGGCAGGAGGACCATGGGTTGAACTTTGGGGCGACTGGCTCTACCGCGTATACGTCTCGTAACGCGCGCTTCCGCTCCCTTTTGGGGATGTTTTGGCGTATATCATGTTCACCGTCCGCACTTGTGGGGGAAAACCCTTCTGTCCATTATTGTTCGGCGGCCGGGGCTCCTCGTCGTCATCTCTATGCAGCCCCTTGTCTTCATTGTCGGCACTTAATCTGCCTGCCTGCTTGAACACCCAACAGTCCCTGTTGGTGTGATTGGCCGGCTTTTCGAGGGTGCCATGTATTTGGCACAAGCGGTTGAGTATTTGGTCCAAACTGGACGAGCCCCTAGGATTCCTTTTGAATGACTTTTTCCGCTGACCAGATTTGGAGCCTCTGAATACGGCATTAACTGCCGTATCCTTAGCATTGTCGCCGTTGATGCGGCGCTTCTGCTGGTTGCGACGCGACCTGCCACTAATGTCCCTGGTGTCCGAACGACCAGGATTCTTGGTCATATTGTTGCTACGAGCAAGCCAGCTGTCTTCTCCCGCGCAAAAGTGGGTCATGAGTGCCGTGAGTGCTGCCATAGATTTCGGCTTCTCCTGTCCTAGGTGCCGGGCAAGCCATTCGTCACAGATATTATGCTTGAAGGCTGCTAAGGCCTCTGCGTCCGGACAGTCGAGTATTTGAATTTTTTTGTTAGGAACCGTGTCCATAATTGCCTGGCCGATTCGTCTGGCTGCTGAATTACGTGGCTTAGGTCGTCAGCGTCTGGGGGTCGCACATAAGTGCCCTGGAAATTGTCGAGGAATGCGGCTTCCAGGTCCTCCCAACAGCTGCTTGACCCTGTTGGTAGGCTATTAAGCCACTGTCTGGCTGGTCCTTTAAGCTTGAGTGGGAGGTATTTGATGGCGTGGAAATCATCGCCGCGGGCCATGTGGATATGAAGGAGATAATCCTCGATCCATACCGCGGGATCTGTTGAGCCATCATATGATTCGATGTTTACGGGTTTGAAACCCTCGGGGATTTGATGATCCATTATTTCGTCTGTGAAGCACAATGGGTGTGCGGCGCCTCTGTACTGGGCGATATCATGACGTAGCTCCAATGAGCTTTGTCTACTGTGTTCGGCCCTGCCGAATGTGTGGCCGGCGTGACGGTTATCGTCTCGAACCGTGGGGCGCCTACGCGATCTATAGATCGATCTTGTTTGCCTTGCCTTGTCCTCCAACATGTCTCGTAAGTCCGGCGCATATTCCCGTGCCTTGGTACGG